>NC_142494.1:16969542-17569542 GCF_965113065.1 Corylus avellana
CCATAGCTTATATCAGACACCCCACTGCACTGGCATATGAGACCTTAGATACGTCTTCAGTTTCTTCAACTGTCTTTGGACACTGTGAGGTAGACAAACGAAAATGATTCACCAAAGGTGTACTCACTGATTTCTCATTCTCCATGCTAAACCTTTTCACATAGCTGGCTTGAGATAGCCACAATCTCTTGGCATCCCTGTCCCTGCAAATCTCCATCCCAAGAATCTTCTTGGCTGCTCCCAAATCCTTCATGTCAAATTCTCTACTCAACAAAACTTTCAGTTTGTTGACCTCCGCTATACTCTTAGTTGCAATAAGCATATCATCCACGTACAGTAACAAAAATATAAATGAGCAATCATGAAGGCTCCTCACATAAACATAACAGTTAGATTCACATCTCCTGTAGCCAATTCTGATCATGTAGGAGTCAAACTGCTTATACCACTACCTTGGAGACTGCTTTAGCCCATAAAGTGATTTATTCAATTTACAAACCAAATGCTCTTGTCTAGGTTGATTAAGCCCTTCTGCTGCTCCATGTAATCTGCTCCTCCAAAAATCACCATGGAGAAAAACTGTCTTCATATCCATATACTCCAATGCCATGTCATAATGAACTACCAGCGCCAATACTGCTCTGATGGAAGTATGTTTGATCACTGGGAAAAATATTTCCGCATAATTAACCCATTTCTTCTGTGAATAAACCTTTGCTACTAGGTGAGACTTGAACTTTTCTCTCCTCTTTTCTGATACTGCTTCCTTTTTCTTGAACACCCATTTATACCCTATCGCCCTCTTTCTCTCTAGAAGCTCTACCAAATCCCACACTTGGTTCTTATGCAGGGACTCCATCTCCTCCGCCATAGCACCCAGCCATTTGCTCTTCTCTTGGCTATTGACAGCATCTTGAAAAGTAGTAGGATCTCCACTACTGATGACAAGAGCATAAGAAGCCATGTCTCCATAACAGTACCTGGCTGGTGGCTTGATAGTGTGTCTAGGTCTGTCTATGGCTATAGTGTGATGCTCCTTAACTCCTGAAGTAGAGTCTTTGTACCTTGAGAAGTATTCTCCTGCACAAGAGTCCCTAACTCTATTTGCACCACCTGCTTACCACTGCTATTGCTTTTTGGCACCTGCTGCTCTTTACCTTGAGTACTCTTCAACATGGAATTTTTGTCAAATACCACGTCTCTACTGATCATCGTCTTGTTTGCCTTCCGATCCCAAAACTTATAACCTTTAACCCCTTTCTCGTATCCGAGAAAGATACATTGTCTAGACTTCGGATCAAGCTTCAATCATTCTTCACTAGGTATGTGTACATAGGTTGGACAGCCAAATACTCTCAAACCAGAATAATCTACCTCAGTACCTGTCCACACCTCCTCTGCAACTTTCCCATCTAGTGCTACCCTCGGTGACCTGTTGATCAAGTAGCATGCCATACTCACCACATCTGCCCATAAAATCTTTGCGAGTCTAGCATTCAACTTGAGGCATCTTGCTCTCTCTGCAATAGACCTATTCATCCTTTCCGCCACACCATTTTATTGTGGTGTCTTGCGTATTGTGAAATGTCTCTTTATACAATTCTGCTCACAGAAATCTCTAAACTTGTCATTTGTGTACTCAATGCCATTATCTGTCCTGAGGCACTTAACCTTTTTCCCAGTTTGGTTCTCCACTTCAGCTTTCCACAACTTGAAATTGGCAAATGTCTCTGATTTGTGTCGCATAAAGTATACCCAAACCTTTTTGGAAAAATCATCAATAAAAATCACAAAATACATATGTCATCCTCGTAACGTTGTCCTCATTGGTCCCCAAACATCATAATGAACATAATCCAGAATATCCTCTTTATTGTGTGTGGCTGTCTTGAATACCCTATTGTGCTTCCCCACAACACAGAATTTACAGAAATCAAACTTGCAAGTTTTGACACCTTTCAACAGATTTCTCTTATGAAGCTCCAACATGCCCCACTTACTCATATGACCCAACCGCATATGCCATAAAATAGTACAATCGGACTTAGACTCTATAGAGGCGATTCCACCTACAATTGTACTTCTTAACAGTTTATAGATATTCTTTGTACTTTTCTGTCCCTTCATCACTACCATCGCACCCTTAGTCACCTTCAGACTTATAACCATAGACATTTAAGTCTAAGGTACCCAATGAAATCAGATTCTTTTCTATATCTGGTACAAGTCTAACATCACATAATGTTTTAACCACACCATCAAACATCTTAATTCTGATATTACCTATGCCAGTAATTTTACAATGTGCACCATTACCTATAGTAACTACACCAGAATTAACTGACTTGTAGGTGTCAAACCAATATTTGTTGGACGTCACGTCAAACGAACATGCTAAGTCCAAAATCCAAGAATTCACAAGATGCCCTGAATTTGATGCAACAGAAAGCATATCACCATCAGCATTGTTTGAATTTCCTACCACTACGTTCACAGACCTTGAGGAACCTTCATTCTCGTCGTCCTTATTCTTCTTCCGATCTGGACAGTCCCTCTTTATGCACCTTTTCTTCCTGCACTTATAGCAATTGATGTCCTTCCTCTTCCTGGACTTTGACTGAGAATTCTTGCCATTCGAACCACCTTTGTTACTACTTCTTCCATGCTCTTGGTTACCCTTTGCAATTAACCCTTCTCCTTGAGAACTTTCTTCACTAGTTTTCTTCCTTTGATGAAAAGCCAACAGGGTTCCTGTAATATCCTCTAACTCCAACGACTCCTTCCCCCATATCAGAGTTGTCTCCAAATTCTCATACGTAGGAGAAGTTGGGAGTGAATTCAGTAGCATCAACGCCTTATCTTCATTTTCGAACTTCATATGAACCCTTTTCAAATCGCCGATTACCTGATTGAATACGTTGATGTGTTGGCTCAAATCCGAGCCCTCTGCCATCTTCAAGCCGTACAACTGTTGCTTTAGATAGAGTTTGTTCATCAACGACTTTGACATATACCGACTTTCTAGTTTCAACCAAACTGCCACCGGAGATTCTTCATCCATGACATGATATATCACGTCATCCTCCAAACAAAGCTGAATAGTAGCCACCGCTTTAGCCTTATGTTCCTTCCAATCTATGTTTGGCATACCTTCTAGTTTCATCCCATATAACTCCTTCATCATCCCTTGTTACACCAACAAATCCTTGACACGTCTCTACAATAACCTGGAATTGCCAGTTCCATCGAACTTCATGACATTGAATTTCGCAGAAGATGTGCCAATCCCAGCCATCGTAGAACTTGGCTCTAATACTAATTGTTGTTACCCTATACAACAATGATGAATAATATAGAATCGAAAAGAAAGAGATCAAGAGCTCTCGAGACATACATTTACGTGGTTCGGCAATGTACCTACATCCACAAGAGATGGTGCAGCTATATTTTATTATTCAATGATTTAGGGTTGCAACATAATATATTTATAGAAAAACCCTAATTGTAAGTTTTTTGGAAAACCCCAAAATACTCATCACAACTTATTTGTCTCCAGGCCCATATAAATTAATTACACCCAATTAGCCAGTAGTAGAATATGAGCCACTTGTTCCAACATATATATATATATATATATATATATATATATATATATATATATAGGCTAAGAATGAGATCCTTTATAATTGGATGAATCACGAGGAATTGAGGAACTGCACTATTTTTAACAACCTTTACCAATCAGGATCCCATGTAATACCTAAGGTATTTATATGGGTTTAATATCTCTAATTTAAACTATTCATTTTAAATGAATGGTCCAGATTGCCACAACACATACACAAGTGTGGCTATTAAAATGGATGAAACACCCATAGGCCAATAGAAATAATTCGACCACCCTAAAGACTGAAATTGAGTAGTTTGGCCACCTTTTGTCTTTTTCTTTTTATCTGTTGTTGCAATTTTGGATAGTTCATTTAAATGAATGACAAGTATTGCATGCAAAACTGTACAGCTCATTCAACCAAATATCAAGGAACGAAGTCTCAAAATATTTTTAAGTGCACTATTAATGAGGTTGTATAGTTGCCAGCAAGTGAACTTGGCTCCACGATTGGGATATCATTGTTCAAAGCCGATGTCATTCCAAAGACGCAGTATAACAACTCCAACGGCTAGGCTCAAGCAATAAGGGATTTGGTTTTGGTGGTATCTCCATTAGGTCGAAAGTTTAAATTTCTTTGAGTGCAAACAATTCTTTGGGACTAAGCTCATTGGCGAAGCTAGAGTCTTACGTGATCTGTGTGGAGTGAATGCTTTGCACGGGTTTGGGCTTTACCAGACATGAGTGGGTACACAAAGTGACCTTAGCTTGAAAGAGATTTTTCACCTCCCCCAAAAAAAAACAAAAGTAGTATAACGTACTTGAAACAGACTCAAATTAAGGTGAAAGTATTTTCAAAAATTAAATTAAATAAAATAAAATTATGGTGAAAGTATGTAAGCATTAAAATTCACATACCAGTAACTATTTACCAGCTCCACCACTTTTACAATTTGGTTCCTAAAGTTTCCAGCTTGCGTTCAACATCCTGGAAGAGAAGTTCATATAAACCCATCAAGGAAATTTACTTGCAGTTGCGAGTTCATATTGCGTGTTTTCCCCGAAACTAAGAGCACTACAAGCAAATTTTCTATATTAATCTTTTCCCTTTCCTAGATATAGAGAAAATTTCAAACAAAATTACAACAAGTCATATACTACAACAGCTTCTTTAATTATTGCTTTCCTAAATATTGAAAATGCAATGTTTGCACTTTAGCTTTCCTATAGTTTTTTTATTCATATTTTAATATAAAATCTCTCTTCTCTCATCCTTCTGATTTTTGCATTTTAATATTTTATTGAGAATTGTGTTGAAATTTTATAAAAAAATGTGAAGGTGAGAAAGGAACTTGTATTTTATAAAGAAATAATATTTTAATAGTATACGAAAAAATAAGATAAAATATTATAGGGTGTATTTAAATAAGAAAGCAAAATATAATTTTGTGTCCTAAATTTAGAGAAAATTAGAAGAAAGAAACAACTTCATTAATATTGACGTAAAAAAACAAGAAAAAAACAAAAAAGATAGAAATACCATGTGAGAATGAGATAGTTGATAATTGCTTGAATCACGATTCCCGATGAATAAAAAAAATTATTTTGGTTATTTTTTTATGAATTAAAGACTACCTAAGAGCCAAAAAAGGTGCTCATTTGAAAGTAAGGACCAAAAATAAAAATAAAAATTAAGGGGTATGACCCAAAAAAATTAAGAATAGGGCAAAAAGTTTTTATTGGATATGGCCAAAAAAATCTAAAGATAGGGCCAATTTTTTTTATTTTTTTATTATTATTTTTTTTTGGAGAGGGCCAAATGACTAAACTTAAAGCTTTACTTTATTATTATTATTATTATTTGTTTTACTTATAATTTTTTTTTCTTCCTTATTTTGGGGGGGGACCATGGCCTACCCCGGTCCCCCCTCCCTCTGTCTCTGTTCATTACCATTCCGTTTGCTGAATTAAGAAACTGCTATAGGGTTGATTTCGACCACCCCTGCGGCCTGTTTACGGTGGCTAAATGACTCTCAAAGCTCTTGGCCAAAAATGGGTGGTCGAAACAACCCCTAAACTGGCCGCAGGGTTGGCCGAAACCATTCCATGGCAGTCCGTTAGTTTCGTTAACGAAATGGTAATAAATGTATTAAATTGGTATTTACCCACAAGTCAGGTATCATCTATGATATGAATTGAAACTTATGAGAGTAAAAACCTAAGAACTAAAAAAGTAATTAACCTTATCTTTAATTTAGGGCATTCATTCTTAACATAGAGACAATTTTAAAGCCCAAATAGTTGAAGTGTATGAAAGCATTCCCTCTAACCCCGTCCGATATCTTCCATTTGAATTAGGAGTAAAAAAAATTCCCTATTTAGTTCTTCTCCCCATTTGTATTACTTCAAAAAAATAAAAAAAAAAAAAAAGAAATAGGCTAAGACAGAGCAAGAAGTTGCTACTACTTACAATAACAAACATGTCGAGAAAGGCCTTCTCCTCCTGAAGAATGCGTGCTCAAATATGCATATTTTATAATGCCGCGTTTAGAGGCTTCCCGGAAATTGCGCGGTGTTTTCGTTACCACAGCGTAATATAAGATGTTTTCCAAACACTGCAAACCGTGGATGTCACTGTTAGGCTTTATTAAGTTGATAATTGTGGGGAAACATGCAATTTGGTTGAAATTTCTCGAAAGATTATTCCAACATTAATGACTGTGGCATGTTGTGCTGTGGATGTCACTGTTGGGGCTCAACTTGAAGATATATATTAATTGGGATTGTGGAAGCAAATGATTGTAGTTTTCTCATATATCGCTAAGATAAATGTTTATTTCTCAACTTTTCTATATATTTTGTTCATCTATGTATAAGAGATAAGTAAATTTATTATGGACAAAAATTTCTTTCAAATCAGTCTGAAAGAAATATCTTTCAATCCATTTAAAATAGTACAAAGTGTCTATAAACATTTAAAACGTTAGTCTAAATTAGTAAACTGATATTAAGGACCTTAAAAATTTAATGTGCATTTTAAATGTTTATAGACACTTGGCACTATTTTAAATAGGTTACAGAATATTTCTTGCATACTGATTTGAAGGAAATTTATGTCCATATTAAATTCATAGCATCTAGATTTAGATCTCACAGATTCAATGATAGGTACATTTGTAAAAAAGATGGAGAAAAAATATGCATAATCTAAACGTACACGAGCTGTAATTTGTTGACAAGTCTATGCTAATTAAGGGGAAGTTAACGTTAGCCGTCCTTTGTTTACAAGTCTAATGCTAAGGTGGGCTGGGGGTGTGGCACTGGCACCTTGTACATTTCCTAATCAAATTTGGGAAAATATCTTACTGGATTTTATTGATGGATCGCCAAGGTTGAAAGAGAAAGACTACTATTCTAGAATTCTAGTAGTAGTCGATGGGTTATTCGAATATGCTCATTTTGTTCCCTCAAATCGTCCATAAATTATATATATATATACACTGATCCAGAGGAGGCAATCTATATGAAAAATAGTTGATGATATATGTTAGAATATATGGAAAATATATAATATTTTTTGTATATTCCATAATTAGGTTGATATTGAAATATTCTCTACTTATGGATTGATTGTAATCAAATATTGAAATTGTAATCAAATTAAGGTGATTTGATTACTATAATTGTATTTAGACATTACCCTATAAATATGTACCTTTGTATTGTAGACAAATCAAGTTAATGAGCACAATGTAACCCTTAGAAGTATTCCAAGTGGTAGACGTAGGTGTCTAACACCGAACCACCAGTAATTCTTTGTGTTCCTTTTCATTTTTTGCTTCCGCCATATTTCTGCATCATCTTAATTTAAAAAATATACAAGAAATTCATGGCAAGTAGACTTAGGCTTCGTTTACTTCGACGTAAAATTGTTTTCAGAAAATGATTTATGCATTTTATGGTGTTTACTACGACGTAAAATAGTGGTCAACGGAAAATATTTTCCTTTCGATCGAAAAATCATCTTTAATTTTCGGAAAATCGTTTACAGTTTCGATAATCGTAAACTATTTTTTGAATTTAAGCATCTCATTCTCAAATTGACGGACCCGCCCAGGACTTGCCCGGGACCCCGCCAGGACCTGACCGGAACCAGACTTGCCCAGGACTTGACTGGGACCCGCCCCGGACTTGACTGGGACCCGACCAAGACTCGCTTGGAACTTGTTCGGGATCCTGTCGGGACCTGCCTGGGACTTGACTGGGACCTGACCGAAACCCGCCCTAGACCCCGCCAAGACCCGCCTAGGACTTGACTGGGACCCACCCGAGACTTTATTGGGACCTGCTCGGTACCTGCCCGGGACACCGTTGGGATTGGACCAGGACCTGCCCCAGACCCGCCCGAGACTCGTCGGAAAATATTTTCGGCGGAAAACATTTTCTAGTACTTGGCATGTCTGAAAAATCAGGCGGGTCCTAGTCGTCGGAAAACATTTTTAGGAAAAAACATTTTTCAATATTTGGTGTGTATGCAAAATCATATTAAACACTAAATTACGAAAATGTCCCTATCGTGTCTTGGGCAGGTACTGCCAAGGTCTCGGACTGATCTCGACGAGGTCCTGTTAGGGTCTAGGCGGGGTCCGGGCAGGTCCCGGGTGAGTCGCAATGGGGTCCTTGTAGGACTCGGTTCGGACACCTCTAAGACTTGGTCATGATACTTTCGTAATTTAGAGTTTAATATGATTTAATGAAAAAATTATATATAAAAAAATATTAAAAAAAAAATTTGGTTTTCCGTGCGCGCGGTAAATGCCGTAAAATGTTTTCGACATACAACATTTTCAGGGAAAATGATTTTCCTGAAAATATTTTTTGATGAAAACCATTTTACGTTGAAGTAAACAGAGCCGTAGGGGAATGTCGCAGTAAGAATCCTTTGTCAAGTTGAACAAAATCTCAAGTATTTGGTTTTGTAGCAAGATCATGTCATGGTATAGAAATTGTGTTTTTGTAACACACAGAACATGGTGAAAATAGGGTCATCTTCCTCTTTAAGCTTCTGATAGGATTTCTTAGGGAACATATTCATCAATAAACCAACCATCAATTACCAAAAACAAGTTTTTCTGAATTGTAATTCACACGCCTCTTTCTCTAGAGATTTCTTAGCATATGCCATCCGAAAAGGGTGATCGAGAGATAAGGCCTTGCAAATTCTTGGCAATAATTTTTTTCATTATTGTTAAAGGATATAGCCAGCACTACCACTACATCAGCCAGTACTGCCATTTCTTGCATGGTACCAAATGTAATATCCCAATATTTAATTAGGGTTGGTTCTAAGTAGGAGAAAGTGGGATTTTTGGACTCCGGCTTTAAGGAATAATCAATAGCAATATGTTACGTTTTCAAGACTCCGAGCGCGTAACTGGTTTATGAACTGAAAAATTACCAGGATCGTCTCTCCTTAGCTTCCCTATTATTGAGAAAATAAGCAAAACAATTATAGCGGTAGGATTTTCGAGGAATCCTGGACCTCCTTTGGAAGAGCAATTCGAGAAGCTCTTAAACTCCCACAAACACAAGGTTTGAATAAATTATTGACTTATGACTCCTAAAGCAATAAAGATAAGAACTCCTAAAACAATAAAGATAAGACTCCTGAAGCAATAAGGATAAGATCTCCTCAAGCGATAAGAATAAGAACTCCTAAAACAATAAAGATAAGACTCCTAATGGAAATAATAAGAACTCTAAGTCTCCGTTTACTTCGACGTAAAATGGTTTCCAGAAAATGATTTCCGTATTTTACGGTGTTTACTTCGACGTAAAATAGTGGTCAACGGAAAATATTTTCCTTTTGACCGAAAATTCTTCTTTAATTTTCGAAAAATGGTTTACGATTTTGAAAACCGTAAACCATTTTACGACTATGAGCATCTCATTCTTAAATCGATAGACCTTGCCAAGACCCGCCCAGAACCTCGCCGGGACATGACCGGGACCTGTCCGGGACCTGACCGGGACTTGACCGGGACCCGCCCGAGACCTACACGGGACTTGACCGGGACCCCGGCAGGACTTAGCCGGGACTTGCTTGGGACCTGCCCGGGACCTAACTAGGACCCACCCGGGACTCTCTCGGGACTTGACAGGGACCCATCAGGGATCTGCCCGGGACTTGACCGGGACCCGCCCGGGACCTGACCGGGACCAGCTCGGGAGTTGCCCGGGACCTAACTGGGACCCAACCAGGACCTGCTTGGGACCCTGCGGGACCCGCCCGGGACCTAATTGGGACTTGACCGAGACCCACCTGGGACATGATCGGGACCCACCCGGGACCTGCCTTGGACCTAACCGGGACCCGCCCGGGACCTGCCCTGGACCTAACCGGGACTCGACCGGGACCTGCCTGGGACCCCGGTAGGACCCGCCCGGGACCTGACCGGGACATTGATGTGGCATTTTTGTGACCAAAAATATCAATTATAAAAATAACCACTCGCAATAGGACGAATCTTTGTAGGATACGGCTATAGAGAGGGTGTCGAACCTCAAGGACTGCAGGGGTTTTATTATCAAAATTCAAAAGATCAAAATTAACTTAATTAAAAAGGAGAATTGATTTGATTTTCTTTAAAAACTAAAGTGCATGAAAATAAAAGAGATTAAAAATAAGAGAGAGAGTGTAGGGTATTGACTTCACCTCTATCCGCACAACAATGGCTAATCATAATTAATCCCAAAAATTCATTTTATGCATGTTATAAATAAACAAGAAACTACCTTATTAAAGAATAAGCATAATCTATCTTCGGTTGGCACGGATCGTCCACCTAACCACTAAGATGCGGTACGACCCGTCTTTCCTAGGTATAAATTATCAAATTCTTTAATAGGATACATACAATCAATGAATAAGTGTAACCCATCTTTGGTTGGCACGGACTGTCTACCTAAATTACACTAAACTAAGGTGTAGTACAATCCGTCTTCCCTAGGCATGGCCTATCAAATCCTATTGATCATATGTCAATTAAACTCATTGTATAACCATCATCCTCATAATCACAGAAAACAAGAATGATTTGATTTCAATAAAAGTAAAATACTTTCTAAGACAAGAGAAGAATTTCACAAATATTGATATTGAAATTGAAGAACAATTGCATTTAATATGAAGAACATAAATCAATTGTAGCAATCCTCATAGTTATACAATCAACATGCATAAATTAAAAATCTAGAAATTAAATACAATCAAACCATTATGCTTGGATAGGGTTACATCAACACCCCACGAAGGGGTTTAGCCGCTCATGATCTCCTAAGCTCCAAAGACAATTTACTGAATTTTGCTCTAGAAGCGGTGTGTCTTTTCTCAATGCTTAGAGGCCTATTTATAGGGCTTAGGAGAGTCCTAGAAGCCCTAGTAATCCTATAAATTTCGGAGATTTAAGTCCAAGTCCAATTAGGATAAAGAAAACCTAAGTCCAAATCGGAATAGGATTCGCCCAGAATTGCATTCCTATCTTGCGGGGCGATTTTAGCAATGCGGCGCTCCGAATTAGGAAAATGCTATTTCACAATGATTTGTAGAAATTTTAGTTAGCTTTCCAGTGCCGCTTGAATCACCTCAATCGGATATTTGAGCTGAAAGTTATGGCCAAAATACCGAGACATATGCAGAATCCAAAATTGAATCCAATCCGATTTTGACTCCAATTTGAGAAATTCCGAATTAATCTCTTCCTTTATTTGATTAAACTTAACCATGATTGGTTAAGCTTAATCATATCTTCTAGGTCTTCTCAAAGTGTGCTTTTAAGCCCAAAATGAATGGAATTAATTGCATCTTTATTTATAACCTGAAAACACAAAAACAAAACAAAATCAAACAAATAACAACGCTAAGGAATTAACATATGCAAATTAAGGGGCTTGAATGTGCAACATTCGGCGCTTATCACACCCCCAAACTTACATATTGCTAGTCCCTTAGCAATACAAAACAGAAAATAAACTGAAAAATAAAAAAATAAGTCCATCTTTCGTGGGATGTACGATTGCATTTAGCATATGCAACAAGCCTTTTAAACCCCTAGGCATTCCCTAGAGGGCGAGTGAAGTCTCGTGAGGGTTTTCCAGGAATGATACCCACAAACATTGTCATCATTATGTTATTCAAAAGGATAAAGCATCACAAAAATAATGGTTCTCATTCATTAGCAGGATTAAAATTATAAACTTCATTTTCAAAATTCCCAGGAATTTACAAGTCAAATCACTTACAAATGGCAGATTGAGATACACAAATTTCAATTAGTGCAAAGTGAACTAACACATAATCATGAGGCTTCAAAATAATTCCAATATGTATGAATCAACATCTCAGAATTTATTGGACTTCATATCAAATGAAACAACCAAGGCATACTTTTTTTTTTTTTTAAAAAAAAAAAAAAATTTTTATTAAGGCTTTGTAATACGTAGCTCCCTTAAGCTTTCTAGTTGACTCATGTATCGAGTGTTAGGCCAATATCTCCCAAACCAAATAGCTTTAGGGCATTAGGTGTAAAGACACCCCTAAGGACTTACTAACTCGAGTCAAAAAGGCTACGAAGCTAAGCTAGCCATTTTATTAATCAACCCAAAAATTTCACTTTTTGACGCGAACACTCACTGCTTAATGAGGCAAGAGGTCCGGTTACTCAGCGAAAAATTCAAACTTGATTTTTTTTTTTTTATTTATTTAATTATTATTATTATTTTATTTTATAGCATGCCAAAGTTATTCACCCAATATGTCACCCAACAGAATTCAAGATATTGAAAACAAACATAATTGGTCTCAAAATTCATACCTCACAGACATGTGCTAGTGTGCTCAATATAGATTTAAATTGAAATAAGAAGCATCTCATGTTGCCAAAAGTAAGTAACAAGACTTAAAATCCCTAAGTCATATGATCATGTGTTCATAACTTTAAGCCTATCAATGAATTTCAAACCAAAATCAAAGCTCAACCATATGCTTAAGAATGACATAACAATAATAATGGAATGTGTTTTGTTTTTCCATACCCCCCAACTTGAATCATACATTGTCCTCAATGTATGTATAGAACTAAAGAATAAGATCAAGAGTATAGGAATACCTGAATGAGCAGATGTGGGCATATCATACCCCCAAACTTGAATGCAAAAACACATGTCCTAAAAATAAAGTGATACTCCAACCAAATACCAATCAAGTGCACACATTGTTGTAAAAAGATAAACAAAGAATGAAACAACAATGGAGAAAATAAACCTGGATGGAGATCATATGCCCTGGTGGAGTGGAGGGTCAAGCGCACAGGGCCTGCACTTGATCCTAGGAGGTATTTCTCAATGTAAGTCCGAGTCCCGAAGGATCTTACCTCGATCCTTCAGAAGTCCAATCAAGCTCTTCCATCCCTTCTTCTTTATGATCATGTAGCACTCCACAAGGAAGAGGATTCTTCTTAACATCCCGAAACTGCCTCTCCCAGGGAATAGGTCTTGATGCTCCCCATGACAATGTTCAGGGTGTTTGTCCTGAACTGGTTTCATGATCAACCTCTTGTCTCTATGGGAGTTCTCAAAAACTGGGGTAGCCAGGGAATTTGCCAAAAAATTTTCCACCCCAATGAAATCAACTTCAACAACTTTTGAATGAAATATGTCCCCTGTGGGGTTGTCATCAGGTGGTGGAGTACTTGAAGTGAGAGGCATTGGCTCCGGTGGGTTGCTCCATGATAGGGCTCTAGATGGAGGATCAGGAAGTGGGTCTTCAACAGTTTCTCCAATGTCATCCAAGAGGTAACATGCATTCTGATCAGGCACATTCTGGAAGGCATTGAAGATGTTCAATCTGATCTTCATATTTCCAAAGGAGATCTTCATTACTCCGGTTCGGCAATTTATGCATGCATTGGCTGTGGCAAGGAAAGGTCGCCCAAGGATGACAGGAATTTGCTTCTCTGGATTTGGGACCGGTTCTGTGTCCAGAACTATAAAGTCAACTGGATAGTAGAACTTGTCCACCTTGATAATGACATCCTCCACAATCCCGCGGGGTTTCTTGATCGAGCGGTCAGCCAATTGCAAAACAGTACTTGTCGGTTTCAATTCCCCTAGGCCCAGTTTCTGATATACCGAGTATGGAAGCAAATTAACACCAGCTCCTAAGTCGAGGAGAGCTCTCTCAATCTCGGTGTTTCCGATGACGCATGAAATTGTAGGCGCTCCAGGGTCTTTGAACTTCGGAGGAGTGTTATGCTGAATCAGAGAGCTTACTTGCTCGGTGAGAATGACCTTCTTGGGAATGTGCTTCTGATTCTTCCTCTTTTGAGTGCACAGGTCTTTGAGAAACTTTGCATAGGCTGGAATTTGCTTGATGGCCTCAAGGAGTGGGATGTTGATTTGAACCTGCTTGAAGGTTTCCATCATGTCTTGTATCTTTTCTCCTTGTTTCCCAAAGTGGGTGGGTGCCTTGAGACGTTCTGGAAAGGGGGCCTTAGGCTCATATGGTACCTCAAGAGTGGGGGTAGATGATGAAGATGCCTCGATGCTTACTTGTTTACCCTTGTCCTAATGCAGATTTTGCGGGGCCTCAATTTGCTCATCCTTCTTTTCTTCCACATGATTGTCAACCATTCTTCCACTTCGCAATGTGGTGACGGCTTGAACTTGCTCCAGTTGAGATGTGCTTCCTTCTACCATGTATAGTCCCCTAGGGTTGGTCACTGGTTGACTTGGAAGCTTTCCTTCTTCCCTCCTGTTGAGGGTATTGGCAAGTTGTCCGACTTGAGCTTCTAGCTTGGCAATGGAGTGGGTATGTGAGTTTACTCTTTCCTCTTGAGATTTGATTGACTGCTTTATCTCGCGGGTTAGCTCATTCACTGCTTTTAGAATTCGATCCTCAAAATTAGACTCTGATGGAGACTGGTAGTGCTGTTGTGGAGGCCGGTAAGTGGAATGAGGTTGGTAAGGCTGCCTGTTGGATTGAGCTTTATTGTATGGCCCTGGGGCCGAGTTGCCCGAATTTGAATTCTCCCACGAGGAATTTGGATGATTTCTCCACCCGGGGTTGTAGGTATTGAAGTACTGATCATTACCCGGTCTAGAGAAAGCTGCATTAACCTGCTCATTTGCAATATCAGTATAATTTCCATTAACAGGGCAGTTATTTATCTGATGCATAGGACTGGAACAGAATGAGCATGATTCAGTGTGTGTGTGAGTAGCATTAGGAGCAAAACCAGCAATCAACAGAACTTGGTCTAGCTTCTTGGAGATAGCTTCAACCACTTGGTTGGCCATGTTTGGGGAATGGCCGGCTTCATACAAACTCTCCGTCTTGGGTGCTTTAGGTGCTGGTGCCCTTCGTCTGGCGGAGACCTGCTGAAGAGAACTGTTACTCAAGTTTTGAAACATAGACCATGCTTCATCTTCGCTTTTCAACATGAATGTCCCCCCACATGATGCATCTACCATTTTTCTATTGGACTCGGTCAGGCCATCATAAAAACACTGCACTAGCTGCCATTTTGGGACAGCGTGGTGTGGACATGATCTAAGCAGGCTCTGTAGTCTATCCCAAGTCTCATGGAAATCCTCTCCCTCATACTGGGAGAAGGTAGTGATGGCTCTCCTAGTATCATTGGTCATTCCTATGGGAAAATACTTCTTAAGAAATTCTTGCTGTAATTGAGCCCAAGAAGTAATAGAGTTAGGTGTTAAGGATTGAAACCAATGTTTGGCTTTTTCCTTGAGGGAGAAAGGAAAAAGACGCATCCTTAGGGCATCCTCAGTGAATCCATTCATTTTAGTGGTATCACAAATTGCTTCAAAATCACTGAGGAAGTCATAAGGATTTTCAGTGCTAAGCCCTAGGAAAGAAGGTAAACTCCGTATAGTGCTGGGCTTAATTTCATAATGGGTTACCGTAATTTCTGGCAACCGGAGACATGTGGGAGTAGTGTAAGTGGTAGGAAGATAGTGATCTTGCAATGCTACGTGGTTACCGTCCCCCATAGTCTCAGTGGAACGTTCCTCTAACAAATTAGAGTTCTTTTGGGATCTAATTTGTCTAAGAGTGCGTTCGATTTCAAGGTCGCAAGAAATTAATGGAAAAGATAAAGAACGACGACCTAGCATAAACTAAACAGAAATTTAAAAGAAAACAGAAGAAAAAAAAAATTAAGCTAAAACAGAAAACAAACAAGCTCACAAACGGCCTTAGTGTGCACTTAGGGTCTGGATGCAGGATGCCGCAAGTGCGCTCGATCGCACGGTAGGGTGCGTTCGATCGCAGTCACAGAGAAGGCAGCTTACGGACCTGTTTGCAGTTTCTGAAAAAGAATAAAATCAACGCAAAACAGAATTAAAATTTAGCAACTTAAAACAGGAAAATAATTTATTAAGCTAAAGTTAATCTCTAAAATTTGACAATAAAACCGTTAAGCAGTCCCCGGCAACGGCGCCAAAAATTGATGTGGCATTTTTGTGACCAAAAATATCAATTATAAAAATAACCACTCGCAATAGGACGAATCTTTGTAGGATACGGCTATAGAGAGGGTGTCGAACCTCAAGGACTGCAGGGGTTTTATTATCAAAATTCAAAAGATCAAAATTAACTTAATTAAAAAGGAGAATTGATTTGATTTTCTTTAAAAACTAAAGTGCATGAAAATAAAAGAGATTAAAAATAAGAGAGAGAGTGTAGGGTATTGACTTCACCTCTATCCGCACAACAATGGCTAATCATAATTAATCCCAGAAATTCATTTTATGCATGTTATAAATAAACAAGAAACTACCTTATTAAAGAATAAGCATAATCTATCTTCGGTTGGCACGGATCGTCCACCTAACCACTAAGATGCGGTACGACCCGTCTTTCCTAGGTATAAATTATCAAATTCTTTAATAGGATACATACAATCAATGAATAAGTGTAACCCATCTTTGGTTGGCACGGACTGTCTACCTAAATTACACTAAACTAGGGTGTAGTACAATCCGTCTTCCCTAGGCATGGCCTATCAAATCCTATTGATCATATGTCAATTAAACTCATTGTATAACCATCATCCTCATAATCACAGAAAACAAGAATGATTTGATTTCAATAAAAGTAAAATACTTTCTAAGACAAGAGAAGAATTTCACAAATATTGATATTGAAATTGAAGAACAATTGCATTTAATATGAAGAACATAAATCAATTGTAGCAATCCTCATAGTTATACAATCAACATGCATAAATTAAAAATCTAGAAATTAAATACAATCAAACCATTATGCTTGGATAGGGTTACATCAACACCCCACGAAGGGGTTTAGCCGCTCATGATCTCCTAAGCTCCAAAGACAATTTACTGAATTTTGCTCTAGAAGCGGTGTGTCTTTTCTCAATGCTTAGAGGCCTATTTATAGGGCTTAGGAGAGTCCTAGAAGCCCTAGTAATCCTATAAATTTCGGAGATTTAAGTCCAAGTCCAATTAGGATAAAGAAAACCTAAGTCCAAATCGGAATAGGATTCGCCCAGAATTGCATTCCTATCTTGCGGGGCGATTTTAGCAATGCGGCGCTCCGAATTAGGAAAATGCTATTTCACAATGATTTGTAGAAATTTTAGTTAGCTTTCCAGTGCCGCTTGAATCACCTCAATCGGATATTTGAGCTGAAAGTTATGGCCAAAATACCGAGACATATGCAGAATCCAAAATTGAATCCAATCCGATTTTGACTCCAATTTGAGAAATTCCGAATTAATCTCTTCCTTTATTTGATTAAACTTAACCATGATTGGTTAAGCTTAATCATATCTTCTAGGTCTTCTCAAAGTGTGCTTTTAAGCCCAAAATGAATGGAATTAATTGCATCTTTATTTATAACCTGAAAACACAAAAACAAAACAAAATCAAACAAATAACAACGCTAAGGAATTAACATATGCAAATTAAGGGGCTTGAATGTGCAACATTCGGCGCTTATCAGACATGACCTGGACCCGCCCGGGACCTACCAGAGACCTGCCCGGGACCCGCACTGGACCTGACCGGGACCTACCAGGGACCTGACCGAGACCCGACCGAGACCTGCCTGGGACCCCGACGAGACGCGCCCGGGACTTGACCGGGACCTGCCCTGGACTTGACTGGGACCCCCCCAGTACCTGCCCAGGACTTGCCCGCGACCTAATCGGGACTTGCCCGGGACTTGACCGGGACCCGGTGAGGTCCGAGCAAGTCCCGGTTAGGTCCCGAGCAAGTCCTGGGCGGGTCGTGGTTAAGTCCTGGTGGGTCCCAGGCGGGTTCCGGTCAAGTCCTGGCGGGTTCCCTGGCGGGTCCCGATCAAGTCTCAGCATGGTCCCGGTCAAGTCCCGGGCAGGTCCCGAGCAAGTTTTTGGCGGGTCTCGCCGGGGTCCTGGGCAGGTCCCGGGCGGGTCTCGGTTAGGTCCCGGGCGAGTCCCCGTCAGGTCCAAGGCGGGTCTCGGGCAAGTCTCGGGCAGGTCCCGGGCGAGTCCCGGGCAGGTCCCGGACGGGTCTTGGGTGGGTCCCGGGCGGGTCTCGGTCAAGTTCCAGGTAGGTCCCAGGGAGGTCCCAGACAAGTTCCGACGGGGTCCAAGGCAGGTCCCTGCGGAGTCTCAAACAAGTCCCGTGCAGGTCTCGGCGGAGACCTTATTGGAAAAAATATATAAAAAAGATATATATATATATATATATATATATATATATATATATATATATATATATATATATATATTCCGTCTACAAGGTAAATGCTGTAAAATGTTTTCAACAAAAAATATTTTCAGGGAAAATGACTTTCCTGAAAATATTTTACGAAGAAAACCATTTTACGTCGAAGTAAACGGAGCCTAAAACAATAAAGATAAGACTCCTAATGGAAATAAATTACTGCACGGTCCATGTTGACACACCCACCAACCCTTAGCCACTTATACATAACACTCCCTTCCCCTTGAAATTGTCCTTGTCCTCAAGGACAAAGGATGGAAACCGAAGCTACATGTCATTGAAATTCTCCTATGTTGCATCGGCAGGAGAGAGCCCCTCCCAATGGACTAAAACTTCAGTAATTCCCTTCCTGGTGCGATACTCCAGTGACACTTTAGGTCTTGGCAGCACCCTTCCCTCTGCATTATCCACATACAGCAGCGTGTCTTATACCACAACAGTTGTCCCCACTTGCTTCTTCAACAATGATACATGAAAAACAGGATGTATTTTGGAACCTGAGGGAAGATTGAGCTTGTAAGAAACAGCCCCAATTTTTTCTAGAATCTGATATGGCCCATAAAATCTAGGAGACAACTTCAAGTGTTTCCTCATTGCTACCGACATTTGTCTATAAGGTTGTAGGCGCAAATAGACCCAATCCCCCACATTAAACTCCCTCTCTTGGTAGTGTTGGTCATAGATTTTCTTCATTCTTGCTTGTGCTTCTTTCAAATGCTCCCTGGCTTCTTTAATGATGTCATCGCGATCCACCAAGAGTTGTTCCACTGCTGCTACCTTTGAAGTGCCCGGCACATACGACAACAAAGTAGGTGGTTCTCTACCGTAGACGACCTGAAAAGGAGTGCACCCCAATGCTGAATATAGACTTGTATTATAACAAAATTCCACCCATGGCAGCCACTGAACCCAATCACTTTGCTTGGAGCTTGTAAAACACCTTAAATACATTTCAATGGTGCGATTTACTACTTCCGTTTGACCATCGGTTTGGGGATGGTAAGCAGAACTGAAATTGAATTGTACTCCATTCAAGCGAAAAAGTTCCTTCGAAAAAGAGCTGGTGAAAGCTGGATCACGATCACACACAATAGTTTTTGGGATTCCATGCAACTTGAAAATATTTTCAAAAAAAACTTGGGCCACAGCAGGGGCTGTATAAGGATGGCTAATTAGAGTAAAGTGACCATACTTTGACAATCTATCAACTACCACAAATATGGTTGTCTTACCCTTGGAGGTTGGCAACCCATCTATGAAATCCATAGAGATGTCAGTCCAAATTGCTTCCGGAATGGGTAAGGGCTGCAATAGTCCATTGGGTTGAGTAGTAGCTGCCTTGTGTCGTTGACACACATCGCATTCTTGTATAAAACTCCGAATCTGACTCCTCATTCCAGCCCAAAAAAATACTGACCTTATTCTATAAATAGTTTTATGGAAGCCTTCATGGGTGCTAGAATGGTATTCCCTGATGTTCATAGATATAAGAGGAGAGTTACCATCAAGGTATATTCTGTTTTTGAAGTAAATCAGCCCTCCTTTGTACTCCCAAGGCCCTACTGCCTTGTCCCCCTCAATCTTCTTCACTAACTCTTGCAATTGTGGCTTTGTAGCAACTTCTTCTTGAATGGGCTCCAACCAGTGTGGTATGGGGGTGAGAAATGGCAGCCAACTCTCCATATTCTGCTCTCCTTGAAAGTGCATCTGCTATTGCGTTCTCCACACCCTTCTTGTACTCAATTGAAAAATCATAACCAAGCAATTTGACCAACCATTTTTGCTGCGTTGTAGTAGTGACAGCTTGCTGCCATAGGTATTGTAGACTTTGGTGATCGGTGCGAATAATGAAATGGCTGCCCAATAAGTACGGTCTCCACTTTTGCACCGCTGTGACTAGTGCAAGCATTTCCTTTTCATAGGTTGATAATTGAAGGTTCCGTCCTTGTAAAGCTTGGCTGAAGTAAGCAATAGGGCGCCTTTCCTGCATTAACACAGCCCCTATTCCACTCCCACATGCATCACATTCCACTACAAACTCCTTAGAGAAATCGGGCAACGCTAAGACGGGAGCTCGAGTCATGGCTTTCTTCAATTCCTCAAAGGCATGCTCCGCTAATGGTGACCACCCAAAGGCATCCTTTTTTAATAATTGAGTAAGAGGCTTTGCTATTTCCCCATACTTCCTAATAAATTTTCAGTAATACCCCGTCAATCCTAGAAACCCTCGTAAAGCCTTTGTGTTTTTAGGGATAGGCCAATTTATCATGGCTTCTATTTTTTCTGGGTCCATGGCTACCTCTTTTGGCTAATAAGGTGGCCGAGATACTGCACTTCTTCCAACCCAAACTGACATTTCTCAATCTTTACAAACAACGTGTTTTCTCGTAATATTTCTAACACCCTATTTACATGTACAAGATGGTCCTTCCAATTTGCACTATAAATTAATATGTCATCAAAAAAAACAAGAACGAACTTATGGAGCAATTTGGAGAAGATGTCGTTCATGAGTGTTTGGAATGTTGACGGTGCATTTGTGAGGCCAAATGGCATAACAAGGAATTCATAGTGCCCTTGATGAGTTCGAAATGCTGTCTTTTCCACCTCTCCGGCGTACATCTTGATTTGATGGTAACCTGTCCTCAAATCTAGTTTAGAGAAAAATTGTGCCCCATGCAATTCATCCAAAAGCTCATCGATCACCGGAATAGGAAATTTGTCCTTGATTGTGATATTGTTTAAGGCCCGATAATCAACACACATGTGCCAAGAACCATCGTGTTTCTTTACTAATAAGACTGGTGATGAATACGGGCTTGTGCTAGGCCGAATCACCCCTGACTCTAATAAGCCAGAAACTATTTTCTCGATTTCATTTTTCTGGTAGTGAGGATACCGATATGGGCGTACACTTACTAGACCCGTCTTTGGTTTGAGTGGAATGCGGTGATCATGTTGTCTTCTAGGAGGCAAACCCCGAGACTCCTCAAAGATTTTTGAAAATTGTCTAATATTTTTTTCAAGTCCAGGTTATCTGAGCTGAGACCCCCTTGGGAAGTGCCTAGGTTTATTGAGAACAGAATAAATCCTAATTGCTGATTTTGGATTCCCTGTACGATTCCTTTAGAATTCACCAATCTATTCCTAGGTACGGTCAGTCCCCATAACTCTACCTCCTTTCCCTTCCACATGAACTTCATATTCAATTTTGAAAAATCCCACAGAATTGGTCCTAAGACCCAAAGCCATTGTGCCCCCAACACTACTTCACAGCCCTCCATTGCAAGCAAAAAAAAATCCATCACAAACTCAGCCTTATTGAGACATACCTGAACTCCATGGCAGCGACCTTCACTGGGAAATCGTTCCCCGTTTGCCATAGCCACTTCGAGGCACTCAACAGCTTTTAATGGCAGACCTAATCGCCTTGCCACACCGATGCTCATGAAATTGTGGGTGGAACCCGTATCCACGAGTATCACGGCCGTGCCTCCCTTGAATTGGCCCCGTACTCGCATCGTCTGGGGTGTTGAAACTCCAGTCAGGGCGTTAAGAGAAATTTGTTACGTGCTTATGTAACGTGATGAGAACTAAGTAGAAAGATTGATATGGTAGTGTGGTTGGATTTTTGAACATGACGGCTGAGTTTTGGCATTGTCGTGGTGGTAGTGGCAGTGTGGGGCATGCGGCTTTTGCACCCGCAACATCGTTTGTTGCTGCTCACGTAGGCATTCATTTTTTATTTCCACTAAAGTGCTCTCAAATCTACCAAATGACTCCATTTTTCTTTGGCATTCTTCCACTTTTCTTTAGAGTTCATGCACTTCCATTTTTCTTTGGAATTTTTCCACTTTTCTTTGGAGTTCATGCACTAGACCAACACATTGATATAGACAATCCTCCATAACTTGAAGCGATGGGTTACGGAAAGCTGTCTCTGATACCACTTTGTTACGTTTTCGGGACTCCGAGCGCGTAACTGGTTTATGAATTGGAAAATTACCAGGATCGTCTCTCCTTAGCTTCCCTATTATTGAGAAATAAGCAAAACAATTCTAGCGGTAGGATTTTCGAGGAATCCTAGACATCCTTTGGTAGAGCAATTCGAGAAGCTCTTAAACTCCCACAAACACAAGGTTTGAATAAGTTATTGACTTATGACTCCTAAAGCAATAAAGATAAGAACTCCTAAAACAATAAAGATAAGACTCCTAAAGTAATAAGGATAAGATCTCCTCATGCGATAAGAATAAGAACTCCTAAAACAATAAAGATAAGACTCCTAATGGAAATAAATTACTGCACTGTCCATGTTGACACATCCACCAATCCTTAGCCACTTATACGTAACACAATATTAATATAAATACAATCCATGTGGTTCACTTGGAACATCAAAACCAGCTCTTACCACCACCGTCCCTGGCTGAGCTAGAATTCGACTCTTGTAGGGGCGGGATTAATAAGTTTTTTTTTACG
Organism: Corylus avellana; assembly: GCF_965113065.1. Taxonomy (NCBI): domain Eukaryota; kingdom Viridiplantae; phylum Streptophyta; class Magnoliopsida; order Fagales; family Betulaceae; genus Corylus; species Corylus avellana. The sequence continues at coordinate 16,992,437 of NC_142494.1, forward strand.
AGGGAGCTAATAATTAATAATATTATATTGTATATATAAAAAATAATTAGCTTTTGCTTATAGACATTCACTTTACTGTTACTACTCAAATAATTGCATAACATATGGTTAAATTTTATTTTATTTATTTTTCTGAAATTCCATGTCCTTTGTATTTGATTGTTTTCCTAACAACGTAAACTAAACATTCGGTGGATTGGAGAAATTTCAATGGGTGGGTTTGTTTTTTGGAGCTAGCTAGGTGGTTCTGTGTAGTTGATCAACCGCGTTGGGGTTTTGATTTTTTGGCAATCGACGGTGGAGGAGTGGTTGATTTTGATTGTTGGCAATTTTTGGTGGGTGAATTTTCGGCAGATTCTATACAGCAAATGGGTTAACCAATCTTCTAACAGCCCATTTCAATTAGCTCAATTCTAATCAACTAACAAAACTCACTGTTTTCTAACTTTCTATTTACAAAATCACCCAGCTTCTCTTATAAATTTATACTGGATGCCAGATGCATTCCACCACCTTCCCAGCCATTCTTTGTCTCACACATGGCCTTAAACTGTGTGCTTGATTTTCAAGCTTTCTCTTGATCTCAGCTGGAACTATTATGGGCTGATTGAAGACTACAATCTTGACCGGCTAATTTATCTCTCATCTTTAATTAAGGCACTTAGATATGAGTGGTATGGACCTTAGTAATTAAGGTTGCCAATTGACCAGATAAGGTCACCATGCTCCCTTCTTCATTAGACTAATTACGTCTATGAAGTTGCCAGCTCTCCATGTCGATTCCTCCTGTGCTTTTCAATGCTAATTTTTCTTCACCACTTTCATTACTTGATCTTTCTTCCAATTATTTCAACTCTTCGATATTCCCCTGGCTGTTCAAATATACAAATAGCCTTGTCATTCTTGACCTCGGTTTAATGAGTTAGAAGGCCCTAGCTATTTCAAAAGCTTTGGGGAATATGATAGCGCTTGTTCATCTTAACCTCTCTTTCAACAACTTTGAGGGGACAATACCACAATCTTTGAAAAATCTTCACAATTTATGAGAACTAAACTTATCAAAAAATATTATTGTTGAAATATATATAAAATATGAAAGAAAAATAAAAGAGAGAGCGCGGAAGCGGGGACCGGGATCCCCTTGAATTCCTAAGGAATTCGAGGGCCAAAAATTATGTGATCTAACGGTCCAGAACAATCTACAAAAAAATAATAAAAAAATATTTTGTTTATTTTAAAAAAATTAAAATAAAATTCATAAAAAACTATAAAAAATTAGTAAATTTTTTTGTGGTGGCTGGCCAACCTAGGTGGTGGCCGGCCACCACTGTTTAAATGCTAGGGGTGGCTTCGGCCACCCCAGACCGGGAGTTTGGGGTGGCCGAAGCCACCCCTTGTTCCTTGGGGGTGGCAAGGCCACCCCCAACCCGGCCCTTGGGGGTGGTTTGGCCACCCTTAAGGGCCAAGGACCACCTAATTTTTATTTATTTATTTATTATTATTATTATTTTTTTTATCCCTTGGGGGTGCCACCCCTAGCCTCTAACAGTGATGGCTGGCCACCACCTGGGGTGGCAAGCCACCACAAAAAAATTTACCAATTTTTTAAAGTTTTTTATTAATTTTATTTTGACATTTTTTTAAAAAATAAAAGTAATATTTTATTATTATTTTTTTAGTAGATTGTTTTGGACCGTTGGATCACATCCAACGATCCATATCCATAATTTGAGCCCCTCGAATTTCCTAAGAATTCGAGGGGATACTAATCCGCAAAAGCGGAGAGAGACGTATGGACTACATCCTGTATATGCACTATATAAAACAATATTACATAACTCTTTATTTATAAAGAGAATGAGTAGTGAACAAAAAACCCTAAAGTAGGTCTAAACTAATAAAGGAAGAGAATAAACCTTAAAAGAAAATATAATAACGGAGAATAAAATTATTCTATCATAAAGATAAATAATATATTAAGAAAATATCAATAAACCTAATTTATAAAATATTCCAACAATTATAATTCAGAACTCTCTTTCTTGAGAGAGGTGTATCTATCTCACAACTAGTTTGATGGGAGTTTAGCTGAATGTGTCTTTTAATTCTTTCAAAGGTGTTACTGAAGCACATTTGTCAAATTTTTTCACCCTACGCCAGTTGGACTCATCTTCTAATTTTATGTCTTTTAAATTTAGTCGAAACTGTGCTCCACCATTAACCATTTCATTTGGATACCATCAAATTGAGGTCTTGGGAGTTGGGGCCAACTTTTCCTCAATGGCTTTCAAACACAAAAGAATGTTTTATGCCTTGATATATCTTACGAATGAATCTTAGACACCATTCCTAACTGGTTTTGGGACCTTTCTTTCAACATAAATTTCTTATCTCTCTCCCACAACCAGATCACCGGTACCATACCTCTTTAATGACTTTCTTCAAGGTTTATTGGTTCTTCTACGATAAATGAGTTATAACCGCTTCAAGGTTCATTGTCACAACTACATTCCAATTTGATGGCATTGGATTTCTGTAATAACTTGAATTTTGTTCTTTAATTTATAGCCGGTAACTCTTGCCTGGCCTCTATCTAATTATAGTTTTTTTTTAAGTTTTCTTTTTAGATTATACCTTTTTATATAGGGAAAAAAAAATGTTTTTTGGATGCATCATAGTAATAATATATATATATATATATTTTTCTTTTACTTTATACATATACACACACATCCATCTAAATATATTTTTGAAGCTCATCAATTGTTTTCAATGCTTTCAATCTAAACTTTATTCAAGTTTCTAATTGTTTTTGAGTGTTTTGCTATCTGGGTATAAAAGCAAATATGATTTTACTATAATATGATTTTCAACTCACTTAAGGAAACATGTTTAAGAGATGAGAGACATCCCACTTCCTTTGCTATATCCTAGAAGGAAGGGAACCCAAAATTGGAGGAACATCCCCCTTTTGGTAGAACCGGACATTTGATGAGGTTCGACCCAGACGTGTCAACACAAAGATAAATCTGGTAAATTAAGCTGGCTGCTACCCGATGCATCAAAATTGCATTCAATCCCAGGAGCATACCCAGTTGCTCCTCTTATAGCTTCACTTATCCTACTTAAGCTGTAAGATCTCCCGTCTGGTTGGATTCCTGTAAAATTTTGAAAGGACAAAATTAAAAAAATTAAAAAAAAAAAAAAAGAGATTGCCTTTCCAAAGTTAATAAAACATATGTGGTTGAACAACCACTTCCTCCGTATTTTTTTTTTTTTTTGTCTCCCAAATTTCCCTTGTCGTGCATCACAAAGTCTGCAGCCATGGCATATGTGCTATATAATTATATAACATGTTATGGAAAGACTGGTATTGTAGGTAGGTACCTCGGATTGATTGAAAGGGGTGTCGGGATCGCAGTTGGACGGGTATGAGTCGTCTTTGTAATTAGGCCAAAGACCATGGATGCCGAAATTTGTTTCTGGGTTTTCCAGTTGTTGGATAGCAGCAACTTTGTTTTGTGTCACAGTATGATCCTGGCCACTGCATTACTTAAACCATTAGAGGGGTGACTCAAAGTACAAGTTTGGATGCATGTTAGGAGGAGGCTGAAGAGCTCAGATCAATAATTAAGAATAAAGGAAACAGTAAAAAGTTTAAATCTCTATATATTGAACCAAAACAACGCCACTCACCTGTTGTACAAAGTAGAAGAAATCGAAACCCTGTGAAACACAACCAATTGCTAGACATTGTACACGTAACAACTTGATGATGATTGAAACTTACGCTTAAATAGACTAAAACACTAAACCCTAACCCTAATGTGACTATAAAAACATAAATTAAATATTAAAAATTATTAAAAATAATACTAACCCTAAACTAATATTCTTTCTTCGTGTACTAGCCACATGATTTACAATTATATAGGTGCCCAATACTCCAATAAAAGACCCTGTCACGATTATTATCAACTCTAGCCTAAACCAAAACAACTTCTGTGTTGATCACAAGTCCTGTTCTGATGAGGACACTGCTAGCAAATCGGTTGTTGCCCACAGAAAGTGTCCTTAATTAATAGCAACCGAAGAGGAAGATTCAGCGTAGTATAAATTGCTATTTTTGTACTGATTTTTCTGATTGGAAGATTTAAGGTCTTTGTCCGTACATCAGGTAGACTGATCCATGATCCATAACCGATGATGACAAGTAAAATCTGCAATGAGAGGCAGTAAAAATAAAAAAAATAAAAAAATAAAAAAAAAACAGTGAAAAGGAACTTGACTTGTAATCATTGCCCAAAAATCAATTCTATCCCAAGTAAAAGTCAGTAGACAACAATAAGAATTCCAAAAATGATCTTCCCCTCCCCATTGTGTCAAAAAACCTCCTTACATAAAAATGTGATGTTGCGGTTGTATATATTATCTGTTAATAATATTATATTATTATTATTTATTTTTTTTAGTATTCTAAGTCTATTAGGTTTATCTTTCCTTATTCTCCTAGGTCTGTATTATTAGCCTATATATAGGCATTTTCTGTACATTATACTTTGTGATTCAATATACAACCTTATTCTTAACATAGTATCAGAGCACACGTTCTGAACCACTTCAATTTTTTTTTTTTTTTTTTTTTTTCCGTATCAAATTTTTTTCCGGCGCCGCTAGTGTTATTCGGCGAATCGTTCCTCTTGTTCCTCACGGTTCTCTATCTTCTCCTCAAGGTTTTCAGCGGATCACTATACCGTTTGAAAGCCCGGAAGACAACCATCCCAGAGCCGCCACACACAGCCCCATCTGAGTTTTCACGCGCTATCACGCGCCGCCCAAAGCTTCGGCAATTCCGCCACTACCGTTCCGCCACCAGCCGTCACGGTGGTCCGATCACTTCTCTAAGGCCACCGATCGATAGATCTTCACTCGGTGACTCCAGAACAGGCCCCAGATCCTCCATACAAAGCTGCACGCGCCCCCACACGCCCATAGAAGTTTCGCGTGTCAGATCCACTCGCCAAGACCACGCGCCACCGTTCGCACGTGTACCGCACGCACCATTGCACCATACTGCCACGTCATTATAGCCACGTCAGCAATTCGTGTCACGCCAGTCTCGCCACGTCATCCTATGTGACACGTCAGCACATACACGTTGGCAACGCCACATAAGCTGCCCACGTTAGCCTTGTGCCATGTCATCAGAGACACGTCAGCCTTGTGCCACGTCATCAATGTCAAGTCAGCCCTTGCCATGTCATCAGTGCCACGTCAGTGTTGACTTCCAGAGTTGACCAGGTGCTTTCTAACCTATTTTTTCATCCTGATTTCATTTTTGTAGTCTATTTTTGCATTTGAGCCTTCTAGATGGTATAAAACGAGATTCTTCATCATGTTCAGATTGTATTGGATGGCACAAACTATATGGTGTGGTCTCAATTTATACATAATTTTCTTAAAGGCCGCAAGCTTTGGTTTTATGTGATTGGGGAGATCAAAAAGCCAGTTAAAGGGGCTTTTGAGGAAGATGAGGCTTTTACCACTGGTTTTATTGATTGGGATAGCAAACATCATCAGATTCTTACATGATTCCGTAATACCGTACCACTATCTCATCTATTTCTGCACTCTTTGGTAGCTTTGATGAAGCAAAGGGTGCTTGGGATATGCTTACTTCTCGTTATTCTTTTGTAGATGGTGCTCACGAGTATCAGCTTTTGTTTGAGCTTTTCCATTTGAGGCAGGAATCTGGTCAGAGTATAAATGATTTTCTTGCCCGCATGCAATTCTTGTGGAACCAAATTGATGTTTCTGATCCTATCTGGAAGGATCCCACTAATGCTGAGATGTATGTTACCCGTAGAGATCAACATCGCCTTCACCAATTTTTGATGGCCTTGCGTGATGATTTTGAGCCTGTTCGTGTGCAACTATTACATCGTTCTCCTCTTACCACTTTGGACACTGCCATCTTCGCACTTGTCCGTGTCGAGACTAGATCGGAGACTATGCGCTTTCAGCCTAGTCATACAGTGTTGGCTGCACCATCCTCTGGCTCTTCGTCATTCCAACGAGAGTATTATGACAGGTCAGGTACTCCTCGACTCCCTCATAAGTCTCGCGATAACAATTACTGTCGCTATTGTCGACGTCGAGGGCACACGATTGACAAGTGTTGGCGTAATGGAAGATCTAATGCACCCACAGTAGCAGTTGCTCATACTAAGAGTGGTTCATCTCCAGCTGCTTCATCTCTAGTTGCTCCCTCTTCAGTTGCTCCCTCTGGCCACGCATCAAGATCTAGTGTCACCTTATCTGCAACTGACTTTGAGACAATAGTCAACTAGGTCATCCTATCTCGTTCTGGTAATGCATCTTCCTCTGTCCTCTCAGTTTTGCCAGGTACCTCTTCCCCTTGGCTCTTTGACTCTGCTTGTTGCAATCACATGACACCTTACCCTACTTCCTCTACCACATATGTACCTTCACCTCATTCTTCATTGATTCGCACAGCTGATGGCTCCATTATGACTGTTAAAAATATAGGCACTATCAATACACCTTCCCTTTTTGTTCCTGAAGTTTTTCATGTGCTTGAATTATCCTTCAATCTTCTTTCTGTTGGCCAACTGTGTGAACTTGGATATAGACTTTTTTTTTACTTTTCTGGTGTGCATGTACAGGATCCTCATACGAGTCAGACCATTGGGACCGGGCGTAGAATTGGGCGTATGTTCGAACTCTCATTCTTACATCTCCCCGCCACAGGCGTCTCTGCTGCTGCCTCTTCGTCCTCACCATCTCTTGCACTTTAGCATTCGCGTCTTGGTCATGCATCTACCTCTCGCGTTCAATTTTTAGCTTTAAAGGGTTTGTTAGGTTCAGTTTCCAATAATTCTTTTGATTGTAGTTCATGTCAACTTGGTAAACAACCGACTTTTCCATTTAATAATAGTGAGTCTCATGCTACTGGTTCTTTTGATTTAATTCATTCTGATGTTTGGGGACCTTCTCTTGTTGCTAGTATGAGTGGCTCATGTTATTTTGTTATTTTTGTTGATGATTTCTCTCGTTACACTTGGGTGTTTTTAATGAAATTTCGTTCTGAATTATTGGACATTTATCGTACTTTTGCCAAAATGGTTGAAACCCAATTTTCAAAACCCATCAAAGCTTTTCATTCTGATAATGCTTTAGAATATACTCAACATGATTTTCAAGCTATTCTCTAACATTATGGCACTGTTCCTCACTTATCGTGTCCAGGCACCTCACAACAAAATGGTCGAGCCGAACGTAAACTTAGGCACATATTAGACACTGTCCGTGCTCTTCTCATTTCCACGTCTGTTCCTACCCCGTTTTGGGGTGAAGCCACTCTCACGGCTGTCTACACGATCAATAGGTTGCCTACCCCTATCCTTGATAATTGCACTCCTCAATAGCGATTGTTTGGCTCTATCCTTTCATATCACCATCTCCGTGTCTTTGGTTCTGCCTGTTTTGTTTTACTCTAGCCTCATGAGCGCACCAAACTCGAGCCTCGTTCTCGGTTGTGTTGTTTTCTTAGATATGGAGTGGAACAAAAGGGCTACCGGTGTTATGATCCCATGTCTCGCCGTCTTCGCATCTCCCGTCAGGTAGTTTTTTGGGAGCATCGACTATTCCACGAAGTCGAAAAATTCAGCATGTCATCATTCCCTCCCTTTACTACCCTTCTTGAGTTTCCACTTTCTCCTACTCCCATCACCAATGTCTTGCCAGAATCTCTCTCGCTGGAACTACAGTCATCTGATGCCCTCGACGCTGTTTTGCCTGCGTCACCAGGTTTTGATGCCCTCAAGGCTGCTTCACCTGCATCCTCAAGTTCTTCGCCTGCCTCCCCAGGTTTAGCTCCATCCGTGGATCCAGTCTGCATTCCACCACCTAACCTTCGTCGATCCACCCGAGTAAGATCTCTCCCATCCCATTTATAGGATTTTCATTGCTTTCATGCCTTAGCTACTGATGTGGTATTTTTGTGACCAAAAATATCAATTATAAAAATAACCACTCGCAATAGGACGAATCTTTGTAGGATACGGCCATAGAGAGGGTGTCGAACCTCAAGGACTGCAGGGGTTTTATTATCAAAATTTAAAAGATAAAAATCAACTTAATTAAAAGAGATATTTGATTTGATTTTCTTTAAAAACTAAAGTGCATGAAAATAAAAGAGATTTAAAATAAGAGAGAGAGTGTAGGGGATTGACTTCACCTCTATCCGCACAACAATGGTTAATCGTAATTAATCCCAGAAATTCATTCTATGCATGTTATAAATAAACAAGAAACTACCTTATTAAAGAATAAGCATAATCTATCTTCGGTTGGCACGGATCGTCCACCTAACCACTAAGACGCGGTACGACCCGTCTTCCCTAGGTATAAATTATCAAATTCTATAACAGGATACATACAATCAATGAATAAGTGTAACCCATCTTCGGTTGGCACGGACTGTCTACCTAAATTACACTAAACTAGGGTGTAGTACAATCCGTCTTCGCTAGGTATGGCCTATCAAATCCTATTGATCATATGTCAATTAAACCCATTGTATAACCATCATCCTCATAATCACAGAAAATAAGAATGATTTGATTTCAATAAAAGTAAAATACTTTCTAAGACAATAGAAGAATTTCACAAGTATTGATATTGAAATTTAAGAACAATTGCATTTAATATGAAGAACATAAATCAATTGTAGCAATCCTCATAGTTATACAATCAACATGCATAAATTAAAAAGCTAGACATTAAATACAATCAAACTATTGTGCTTGGATAGGGTTACATCAACACCCCACAAAGGGGTTTAGCCGCTCATGATCTCCTAAGCTCCACAGACTATTTTACTGAATTTTTGCTCTAGAAGCAGTGTGTCTGTTTACAACGTTTAGAGCCCTATTTATAGGGATTAGGAGAACCCTAAAAACCCTAAGAAAACCGGAGAGCAGTCTCCCAGTCCAATTGGGAGACTGAAAACCAAATCAAAATCGGAATAGGATTCGCCCAAAATTGCGTTCCTATCTTGAGGGACGATTTTGGCATTGCGGAGCTCTGAATTTGGAAAATTCTATTTCACAATGATTTGTAGAAATTTAAGTTATCTTTCCAGTGCCGCTTGAATCACCTCAATCGGATATTTGAGGCAAAAGTTATGGCCAAAATACCGAGACATATGCAGATTCCAAATTTGAATCCAATCCGATTTTGACTCCAATTTGAGAAATTCCGAATTAATCCCTTCCTTTATTTGATTAAACTTAACCACAACATATAGGTCCTCTGTTATGATTGGCTAAGCTTAATCATCTCAAAGTGTGCTTTTAAGCCCAAAATCAATGGAATTAATTGCATCTTTATTTATAACCTGAAAACACAAAAACAAAACAAAATCAAACAAATAACAACGCTAAGGAATTAACATATGCAAATTAAGGGGCTTGAATGTGCAACATTCGGCGCTTATCACACCCCCAAACTTACATATTGCTAGTCCCTTAGCAATACAAAACAGAAAATAAACTGAAAAACATAAAGATAAGTCCATCTTTCGTGGGATGTACGATTGCATTTAGCATATGCAACAAGCCTTTTAAACCCCTAGGCATTCCCTAGAGGACGAGTAAAGTCTCGTGAAGGTTTTCCAAGAATGATACCCACAAACATTGTCATCATTATGTCATTCAAAAAGATAAAGTTTCACAAAAATAATGGTTCTTATTCATTAGCAAGCTTAAAATTATAAACTTCATCTTCAAAATTCCAAGGAATTTACAAGTCAAATCACTTACCAATGGCAGATTGAGGTACATAAATTTCAATTAGTGCAAAGTGAACTAACACATAATCATGAGGCTTCAAAATAATTCCAGTATGAATGAATCAACATCTCAGAATTTATTGGACTTCATATCAAATGAAACAACCAAGGCATACATTTTTTTCTTTTTTCTTGTTGTAGGCTTTGCAATGCTTAGCTCCCTTAAGCTTTCTAGTTGACCCATGTATCGAGTGTTAGGCCAATGTCTCCCAAACCAAATGGCTTTAGGGCACTAGGTGTAAAGACACCCCTAAGGACTTACTAACTCGAGTCAAAAAGGCTACGAAGCTAAGCTAGCCATTTTATTAATCAACCCAAAAATTTCACTTTTTGACGCGAACACTCACTGCTTAATGAGACAAGAGGTCCGGTTACTCAGTGAAAAATTCAAACTTGATTTTTTATTTATTTATTTTTTATTTTTTTATAACATGCCAAAGTTATTCACCCAATATGTCACCCAACAGAATTCAAGATATTGAAAACAAACATAATTGGTCTCAAAATTCATACCTCACAGACATATGCAAGTGTGCTCAAGATAGATTTAAATTGAAACAAGAAGCATCTCATGTTGCCAAAAGTAAGTAATAAGACTCAAAATCCCTAAGTCATATGATCATGTGTTCACAACTTTAAGCCTACCAATAAATTTCAAACCAAAATCAAAGCTCAACCATATGCTTAAGAATGACATAACAATAATAATGGACCGTGTTTTGTTTTTCCATACCCCCCAACTTAAATCATACATTGTCCCCAATGTATGTATAGAACTAAAGATTAAGATCAGGAGTACAGAAATACCTGAATGAGCAGATGGGGGCATATCATACCCCCAAACTTGAATGCAAAAACACATGTCCTAAAAATAAAGTGATACTCCAACCAAATACCAATCAAGTGCACACATTGTTGTAAAAAGATAAACAAAGAATGAAACAACAATGGATAAAATAGACCTGGATGGAGATCATATACCCTGGTGGAGTGGAGGGTCAAGCGCACAGGGCTTGCACTTGATCCTAGGAGGTATTTCTCAATGTAAGTTTGAGTCCCGAAGGATCTTACCTCGATCCTTCAGAAGTCCAACCAATCTCTTCCATCCCTTCTTCTTTATGATCATGTAGCACTCCACAAGGAAGAGGATTTTTCTTAACATCCCAAAACTGCTTCTCTCAGCTAATAGGTCTTGATGCTCCCCATGACGATGTTCAGGGTGTTTGTCCCGATCTGGTTTCATGATCAACCTCTTATCTTTATGGGAGTTCTCAAAAACTGGGGTAGCTAAGGAATTTGCCAAAAAAATTTCTACCCCAATGAAATCAACTTCGGCAACCTTTGAATGAAATATGTCCCCTGTGGGGTTGTCATCAGGTGGTGGAGTACTTGAAGTGAGAGGCATTGGCTCCGGTGGGTTGCTCCATGATGGGGCTCTAGATGGAGGATCAGGAGGTGGGTCTTCAATAGTTTCTCCAATGTCATCCAAGAAAAAACATGCATTCTGATCAGGCGTATTCTGGAAGGCATTGAAGATGTTCAATCTGATCTTCATATTCCCAAAAGAGATCTTCATTACTCCGGTCCGGCAATTGATGCATGCATTGGCTGTGGCAAGGAAAGGACGCCCAAGGATTACTGGAATCTGCTTCTCTGGATTTAAGACCGGTTCTGTGTCCAGAACTATAAAGTCAACTGGATAGTAGAACTTGTCCACCTTGATAATGACATCTTCCACAATCCCACGGGGTTTCTTGATCGAGCGGTCAGCCAATTGCAAGACAGTACTTGTCGGTTTCAATTCCCCTAGGCCCAGTTTCTGATACACCGAGTATGGAAGCAAATTAACACCAGCTCCTAAGTCGAGGAGAGCTCTCTCAATCTTGGTGTTTCCGATGACGCATGAAATTGTAGGCGCTCCAGGGTCTTTGAACTTTGGAGGAGTGTTATGCTGAATCAGAGAGCTTACTTGCTCGGTGAGAATGACCTTCTTGGGAATGTGCTTCTGATTCTTCCTCTTTTGAGTGCACAGGTCCTTGAGAAATTTTGCATAGGCTGGAATTTGCTTGATGGCCTCAAGGAGTGGGATGTTGATTTGAACCTGCTTGAAGGTTTCCATCATGTCTTGTATCTTCTCTCCTTATTTCCCAAAGTGGGAGGGTGCCTTGAGACGTTCTGGAAAGGGGGCCTTAGGCTCATATGGTACCTCAGGAGTGGGGGTAGATGATGAAGATGCCTCGATGCTTACTTGTTTACCCTTGTCCTGATGCAGATTCTGCGGGGCCTCAATTTGCTCATCCTTCTTTTCTTCCACATGATTGTCAACCATTCTTCCACTTCGCAATGTGGTGACGGCTTGAACTTGTTCCAGTTGAGATGTGCTTCCTTTTACCATGTATAGTCCCCTAGGGTTGGTCACTGGTTGACTTGGAAGCTTTCCTTCTTCCCTCCTGTTGAGGGTATTGGCAAGTTGTCTGACTTGAGCTTCTAGCTTGGCAATGGAGTGGGTATGTGAGTTTACTCTTTCCTCTTGAGATTTGATTGACTGCTTTATCTCGCTGGTCAGCTCATTCACTGCTTTTAGAATCCGATCCTCAAAATTAGACTCTGATGGAGACTGGTAGTGCTGTTGTGGAGGCCGGTAAGTGGAATGAGGTTGGTAAGGCTACCTGTTGGATTGAGCTTTATTGTATGGCCCTGGGGCTGAGTTGCCCGAATTTGAATTCTCCCACGAGGAATTTGGATGATTTCTCCACCCGGGGTTGTAGGTATTGAAGTACTGATCATTACCCGGTCGAGAGAAAGCTGCATTAACCTGCTCATTTGCAATATCAGTATAATTTCCATTAACAGGGCAGTTATTTACCTGATGCATAGGACTGGAACAGAATGAACATGATTCAGTGTGTGTGTGAGTAGCATTAGGAGCAAAACCAGCAATCAACAGAACTTGGTCTAGCTTCTTGGAGATAGCTTCAACCACTTGGTTAGCCATGTTTGGGGAATGGCCGGCTTCATACAAACTCTCCATCTTGGGTGCTTTAGGTGCTGGTGCCCTTCGCCTGGTGGAGACCTGCTGAAGAGAATTGTTACTCAAGTTTTGAAACATAGACCATGCTTCATCTTCGCTTTTCAACATGAATGTCCCCCCACATGATGCATCTACCATTTTTCTATTGAACTCAGTCAGGCCATCATAAAAACACTGCACTAGCTGCCATTTTGGGACAACGTGGTGTGGACATGATCTAAGCAGGCTCTGTAGTCTATCCCAAGTCTCATGAAAATCCTCTCCCTCATACTGGGAGAAGGTAGTAATGGCTCTCCTAGTATCACTGGTCATTCCTATGGGAAAATACTTCTTAAGAAATTCTTGCTGTAATTGAGCCCAAGAAGTAATAGAGTTAAGTGTTAAGGATTGAAACCAATGTTTGGCTTTTTCCTTGAGGGAGAAAGGAAAAAGACGCATCCTTAGGGCATCCTCAGTGAATCCATTCATTTTAGTGGTATCACAAATTGCTTCAAAATCACTGAGGAAGTCATAAGGATTTTCAGTGCTAAGCCCTAGGAAAGAAGGTAAACTCCGTATAGTGTTGGGCTTAATTTCATAATGGGTTGCCGTAATTTCTGGCAACCGGAGACATGTGGGAGTAGTGTAAGTGGTAGGAAGATAGTGATCTTGCAATGCTACGTGGTTACCGTCCCCCATGGTCTCAGTGGAACGTTCTTCTAGCAAATTAGAGTTCTTTTGGGATCTAATTTGTCTAAGAGTGCGTTCAATTTCAAGGTCGCAAGAAATTAATGGAAAAGATAAAGAACAACGACCGAGCATAAACTAAACAGAAATTTAAAAGAAAACAGAAAAGAAAAATAAAATAAAATAAAATAAAAAATTAAGCTCCAACAGAAAACAAACAAGCTCACAAACGGCCTTAGTTGCACTTAGGGTCTGGATGCAGGATGCCGCAAGTGCGCTCGATCGCACGGCAGGGTGCGCTCGAGCGTACTGCTGCAGATGGGTGTGAGCGCAGGAGTGGAGGGCTCGAGCACTGATGGCTTGGATCCTTATTGAAGTGCGTTTGTGCGCTCGATCGCAGTCACAGAGAAGGCAGCTGCAGACCTGTTTGCAAATTCTAAAATAAAAAATAAAAATCAAATACAAAATAGAATTAAAATTTCCAGAAAAATAAATTATTAAGCTAAAATCAATCCTTAAATTTTGACAATAAAACCGTTAAGCAATCCCCGGCAACGGCGCCAAAAATTGATGTGGTATTTTTGTGACCAAAAATATCAATTATAAAAATAACCACTCGCAATAGGACGAATCTTTGTAGGATACGGCTATAGAGAGGGTGTCGAACCTCAAGGACTGCAGGGGTTTTATTATCAAAATTTAAAAGATAAAAATCAACTTAATTAAAAGAGATATTTGATTTGATTTTCTTTAAAAACTAAAGTGCATGAAAATAAAAGAGATTTAAAATAAGAGAGAGAGTGTAGGGGATTGACTTCACCTCTATCCGCACAACAATGGTTAATCATAATTAATCCCAGAAATTCATTCTATGCATGTTATAAATAAACAAGAAACTACCTTATTAAAGAATAAGCATAATCTATCTTCGGTTGGCACGGATCGTCCACCTAACCACTAAGACGCGGTACGACCCGTCTTCCCTAGGTATAAATTATCAAATTCTATAACAGGATACATACAATCAATGAATAAGTGTAACCCATCTTCGGTTGGCACGGACTGTCTACCTAAATTACACTAAACTAGGGTGTAGTACAATCCGTCTTCGCTAGGTATGGCCTATCAAATCCTATTGATCATATGTCAATTAAACCCATTGTATAACCATCATCCTCATAATCACAGAAAATAAGAATGATTTGATTTCAATAAAAGTAAAATACTTTCTAAGACAAGAGAAGAATTTCACAAGTATTGATATTGAAATTTAAGAACAATTGCATTTAATATGAAGAACATAAATCAATTGTAGCAATCCTCATAGTTATACAATCAACATGCATAAATTAAAAAGCTAGAAATTAAATACAATCAAACCATTGTGCTTGGATAGGGTTACATCAACACCCCACAAAGGGGTTTAGCCGCTCATGATCTCCTAAGCTCCACAGACTATTTTACTGAATTTTTGCTCTAGAAGCAGTGTGTCTGTTTACAACGTTTAGAGCCCTATTTATAGGGATTAGGAGAACCCTAAAAACCCTAAGAAAACCGGAGAGCAGTCTCCCAGTCCAATTGGGAGACTGAAAACCAAATCAAAATCGGAATAGGATTCGCCCAAAATTGCGTTCCTATCTTGAGGGACGATTTTTGCATTGCGGAGCTCTGAATTTGGAAAATTCTATTTCACAATGATTTGTAGTAATTTAAGTTATCTTTCCAGTGCCGCTTGAATCACCTGAATTGGATATTTGAGCCAAAAGTTATGGCCAAAATACCGAGACATATGCAGATTCCAAATTTGAATCCAATCCGATTTTGACTCCAATTTGAGAAATTCCGAATTAATCCCTTCCTTTATTTGATTAAACTTAACCACAACATATAGGTCCTCTGTTATGATTGGCTAAGCTTAATCATCTCAAAGTGTGCTTTTAAGCCCAAAATCAATGGAATTAATTGCATCTTTATTTATAACCTGAAAACACAAAAACAAAACAAAATCAAACAAATAACAACGCTAAGGAATTAACATATGCAAATTAAGGGGCTTGAATGTGCAACATTCGGCGCTTATCAGCTACCTTGCATGAGCCTCACTCCTTTTGTGAGGCCTCCACTAACCCTCTTTGGCAGGCTGCGATGAAAGAGGAACTTGATGTTTTACACAAGAACAATACATGGAATCTGGTTGACTTACCTCTTGGAAAATCTGTGGTTGGGTGTAAGTGGGTTTACAAAATCAAGACTTGTTCCGATGGTACTGTTGACAGGTTCAAGGCTCGACTTGTGGCCAGGGGTTTTACTCAAGAATATGGCATGGATTATGAGGAGACTTTTGCTCCAGTTGCTCGCCTCTCTTTTGTACGTGCTCTGTTGGCTGTTGCAACCTCTCGACATTGGTCACTTTGTCAAATGGATGTCAAAAATGCCTTCCTTAATGGTGATTTAAATGAAGAAATCTATATGCAGCCACCTCCTGAATTATCTCATCCTACAAACATGGTTTGTCGTCATCGTCTAGCTCTATATGGACTTAAGCAAGCACCTCGAGCATTGTTTGCTAAGTTTAGCGCCACTATCTCTCGCCTTGGCTACTCCATCAGTTCTTATGATTCAGCCTTGTTTATTTGCCGCACAGACCGGGGTACCATACTTCTTCTACTATATGTTGATGACATGATTATCACTGGAAATGATATCACTGGTATTCAGGAACTTAAACAGTTTCTCAGTCAGCGCTTTGAGATGAAAGATCTTGGCCCTCTCAACTATTTTCTTGGTCTTGAGATCTCCTCTTCTTCTGATGGTTATTATTTAACACAGGCCAAGTATATATCTGATCTGCTTTCCCGGGCCAATCTCACAAACAGTAAGATTGTCGACACACCAACTGAGCTTAATACTCGTCTCACTCCTCATGATGGCGAGCCTCTTCACGATTTTGCCTTATATCGGCATTTAGTTGGCAGTCTTGTCTATCTTACTGTCACTCAACCTGATATCTCGTATGCTGTCCATCAGGTGAGTCAATTTATGGCTGCTCCTTGCTCCACTCATTTCTCAGCTGTCCTCTGCATTCTTCGGTACCTGAAGGGGACATTATTTCATGGGCTTTATTTCTCCTCTCAGTCTCCTCTACAACTACATACTTATACTGATGCTGATTGGGCAAGTGATCCGACAGATCGTCGCTCTACCACTGGTTATTATTTCCTACTTGGCACCTCGCTTATCTCTTGGCGAAGTAAGAAACAGACTATTGTTGCTCGATCTAGCACCGAGGCAGAATGTCATGCTCTAGCTGACACTACCGCCGAGTGATAAGCGCCGAATGTTGCACATTCAAGCTCCTTAATTTGCATATGTTAATTCCTTAGCGTTGTTATTTGTTTGATTTTGTTTTGTTTTTGTGTTTTCAGATTATAAATAAAGATGCAATTAATTCCATTGATTTTGGGCTTAAAAGCACACTTTGAGATGATTAAGCGTAGCCAATCATAACATAGGACTTATTTGTTGTGGTTAAGTTTAATCAAATAAAGGAAGGGATTAATTCGGAATTTCTCAAATTGGAGTCAAAAGCGGATTGGATTCAAATTTGGATTTTGCATATGTCTCGGTATTTTGGCCAACTGGAAAGCTAACTCAAATTTCTACAAATCATTGTGAAATAGCATTTTCCTAATTCGGAGCGCCACAATGCCAAAATCGCCTCTCAAGATAGGAATGCAATTCTGGGCGAATCCTATTCCGATTTGGATTTGGTTTTCAGTCTCCCAATTGGACTGGGAGACTGCTCTCCGGTTTTCTCAGGGTTTCTAGGGTTTTTAGGGTTCTCCTAATCCCTATAAATAGGGCTCTAAACATTGTAAACAGACACACCGTTTGCTAGAGCTAGAAATCAGAAAATTATTTTTGGAACTTAGAAGATCATGAGCGGCTAAACCCCTTTGTGGGGTGTTGATGTAACCCTATCCAAGCACAATGGTTTGATTGTATTTAATTTCTAGATTTCAATTTATGCATGTTGATTGTATAACTATGAGAATTTCTACCTTTTTGATTATGTTCTTAATTATTAAATGCAATTGTTCTTAAATTCTAAAATCAATATTTGTGAAATTATTCTCTTGTCTTAGAAAGTATTTTACTTTTATTGATCTCAAATCATTCTTGTTTTCTGTGATTATGAGGGTGATGGTTATACAATGGGTTTAATTGACATATGATCAATAGGATTTGATAGGCCATGCCTAGGGAAGACGGATTGTACTACACCCTAGTTTAGTGTAATTTAGGTAAACAGCCTGTGCCAACCGAAGATGGGTTACACTTATTCATTGATTGTATGTATCCTGTTAAAGAATTTGATAATTTATACATAGGAAAGACGGGTCGTACCGCATCTTAGTGGTTAGGTGGACGATCCGTGCCAACCGAAGATAGATTATGCTTATTCTTTAATAAGGTAGTTTCTTGTTTATTTATAACATGCATAGAATGAATTTCTAGGATTAATTATGATTAGCCATTGTTGTGCGGATAGAGGTGAAGTCAATACCCTACACTCTCTCTTATTTTAAATATCTTTTATTTTCATGCACTTTAGTTTCAAAGAAAATCAAATCAATTCTCTTTTGAATTAAGTTAATTTTAATCTTTTGAATTTTGATAATAAAATCCCTACAGTCCTTGAGGTTCGACACTCTCTCTATAGCCATATCCTACAAAGATTCGTCCTATTGCGAGTGATTATTTTTATAATTGATATTTTTTGTCACAAAAATACCACATCACCGAGCTTCTTTGGTTACGATGGCTGTTACAGGATATGGGTGTCTCTCTTTCTTCTGCTACTCCTGTATACTGTGACAACAAGAGTGCTATTCAGATTGTTCATAATGATGTTTTTCATGAACGGACAAAACATATTGAGATTGATTGTCATTTTGTTCGTCATCATCTTCTTCAAGGCTCACTACAGCTTCATTCTGTCACATCTTGTAATCAGCTCGCAGACATCTTTACAAAGTCACATCCTCCAGGGCGTTTTCGTGATCTTGTGTCCAACATCAAGTTGGTCTCTTGCACTCCACCTTGAGCTTATGGGGGGCTGTTAATAATATTATATTATTATTATTTACTTTCTTTAGTATTATAAGTCTATTAGGTTTATCTTTCCTTATTCTACTAGGTCTGTATTATTAGCCTATATATAGGCTTTTTCTGTACATTATACTTTGTGATTCAATGTACAACCTTATTCTCAACATTATCTAATCTAGATGTTATCATTATGTGGAGTACTATTAGTTACCTTAGAGAACTGGCTTCTATCTTTCATGGAATTGGATAGGGTGGGGAAAACTGCAGGACCACAATAAGGCAAACAAGCTTATAGCAGTAGGCAGTCCACCCAAATTCAAAAGCATATCCCCTTCATGGAGGAACCCAACACCATCAACTGCACCAACCCAGAAAACACAAGCAACCACAATAACAGAAGCCAAAACCCCTCCGGCAGAAAAATATGCCTACCTTTCTCTAAGTTGGCCTATGGTATCTAAAGCATACTTGCCAAGAGGCTGAGATATCTCTGCAGTTTTAGCCCTAAACCATCACAAAAAAACCATCACCAAACCTCTTTTTTTTGGTAGTGTTCCTTAAAACTTGCTTGATGCTCTGATTGTGGAAGCTGGTTCTGGCTCTCCATTCCCTCTGCTTTTAGGCCTTCCATCTTTTGTTGGCCAATACATACCGAAACTTTTGGTTCATATAGAAAAGGAGGAGAAGCAGACACCTGCAATTTTCAGTTGGTTGGGAGTCCTCAAATTAGTCGTGCAGCTTTCTACTACTACTCACTCGTTGTCCATCATACCTGAAAGACTTCAATAAATCAGGAAAATATATATTGAGTGACCTATAAATCAGGAAAATATGAAAAATGATAGGCTTACAAACAGATTTTACAAAAAATCTCTTACAATATGATGTGGTATAATATGATTGGGTTTCTCAAAAGTTGAATTTATCTCATTTCCAATGATGTTGTAAAAGTAAAATTTGTTTGTAAGCCTAGCATTCCTCGGAAAGTATATATTGAGTGACATTTGCTGAGTATAAGTAGAAGAGGTTTGATACAGACACAACACAAACCCAACTCATGGCCAACTTCTCTCCTACGTGTAAAAAAATTTTGAATTTTAAACCAAACAAATTGTCTTTTTTCCCAAATTTTTAGAATCCCAAAATCCTCTCTATCAATTTTTTTTTTTTTTTTTAATGACACGTAGGAGAGAAGTTGGTTATAAGTTGGATTCATGTTGTGACCTTTAACATTTTCCTAAATAGAATATAGTCAAAACTGAACTCCTTAATACATGGAGTTAGTTCTATCTACAAAACTGAATACAAAATTCCAATATATAAAATATAATATATACACTTGATAACAGCCCCCTCAAACGAAGGGGAATAGGATAAACATGAAGTTTGGTGCACAATTGTTAGAAATGAATAGCAGAAAGTCCCTTTGTGAACACACCCGCAACTTGAGCAACTGTAGAGATTTATTTGGGAAAAGTGATAATCCACTCTGATGCAAATTGGATAGCCAAACAGTAGCCCCCGTTCTACGATCGACTGCACGACTGAGCGCACATGTGTCTGGTACTGCGCTCGTTACCCTTGTGACTGCGATCGAGCGCACCTGTGTCTAGGACTGCACTCGATCCTCCCTGTGACTGCGCTCGAGCGCACATTGAGTGCACACGAGAAATGTTATGTTATTTTCGCATTTTATTGGCTTAAACCGACTTTATTGTGTTATTATATTAGGGTTAGGATTTTGGGAGTCTATATTTCATGTTTTATTAGGTTTAGGAGTCTTGGGCACTATAAATAAATGCTTGTAGCCTCTAGAAAATCAGTTATTGTTTATTATTGATTTTGATTAATGAGAATACTAAGAGTTGAGTTTATTCTCCTTTTCCTTCAAAACTTAGAGAGTATCTAGCTTTTCAAGAAGAATTCTTAGATCATTGATAGACTCAAGATCTAGATTTACCTATCCGTTCTCTTATTGTTATTCTTTGCTGCAACCCACAAGTCGGGCTCCATCAGTTGGTATTCGAGCTCAATTACTTTCCATGAATGGGGAGGAGTGACCGTTGTGCAGACATGTACATGGTGCACGTGCGCACGGAGATAGCATGTAAGGAGCAACCGGCAATTCGCTTGCGGCACATGAGTGATGGGCCGAACGGTTGTCGTCGCCAACCAAGACCACGATTCGCGAAGGCTGAAGGCAAATCTATCACTAAACAATGGCAACACACGGAGGATCGACTCAGGGCTATGAGGGGTCAAATTGAAGACCTCATTACCCAAGTATCCTACTGGTGTGGTCAATATGGGAATGAATCCGAAAACCCTTTTCTGGAGAGCCAAACGCACGGACGTCAGCACCATGCGCAAGCTCATGCCAATAGGTGGGTGAACGAGTTCGAACACAATATTCCGAAATTCTACGGGGATCTACAACCCGAAGAATTTTCTAGATTAGGTGTTGGCCGTTGAAGAGGTTCTTAACTTCAAAGGGATGCTCGATGAACGACGAGTCTCTTTGGTGGTACGCACATTCCAGGGAAGTGTTGTTGTGTGGTGGCAATAACTGAAGCAAAATAGGATGCGGCAAGGAAAATTAAAGATCAATAGTTTGGAGAAACTATTGAAATATATGTAAGTCGCCTTCTTGCCCCATAAGTATACCATGGGCCAAAATTCACAGAATTAGAGACAAGGGTCTATGGCTATGACAAGAAAAATAGATAATTCCTACAAAAAAAGAAAAAAAAAAAAAAAAAAGGTGTTTAGGGAAACATGGGATGAGGCGGAGAGTCCACGACAGGCCAATTTGACCATTACTCACCAACCTCAAATCTGTCTATCCAATCTATATGTGGAGAGGCAAGGTGAGTTCGTTGATGAGGAGTTCCTAAAATCTGAGATCCTTAATGAAGAGTTCAAGTATGATGGTGTTGAAGATCCTTCACAACGGTTCGTGGATTGGGATTCTCCACCAACCTATGATGACGATGTCGATGAGGAAGATCCCATTAAAAGACCTTTGTCATCTAACCTAGAGGGAGAGTACAAAGAAGAAGGGTATTCTCCTATGTTTGACGGCATCTACCCCGAAAAAGATGACCAATTAGAAGAGGAAGAGCCCATGGATGACATCGCCGATTATGAAGAGGTTGATGAAGACTTTTCAGGTGAAGTGCCTAATTCTAATGGTGAAGAGGGTGATTATGTTGATTTCCTTGGTGTTGAAGATATTTTAAATTCTCCTAACAATGATTAAGGTGAGTTTTATGCGGACGAGAAAAATTATATGTTCACAAGGGAAACAATGGCTGACCCATTTTTGAATATTTTCATGGCACGTGGAAGGGCAAAGGAACGAGAGAAGTACGGCAAATCCGAAGAATTGTCAAGTGGTGTGTGGGGCTTTCCAAACAAACATCGAGGTATGTCGATGATGAAGAGTATCTCATCTATTGTGGGGTGTCGTCTTATCTTGATCTTGAGGAACAACGAGTAGAATGAGTTAATTGGGCATCCCAAGGACTGTGGAAAGAACTGGCCGAATTCGAGGATGAATTCTCTCCAACGTGGGGAGAATGATGCAGATCAGATAGCCAAACAGTAGCCCCCATTCTGCGATCAAGTGCACGACTGAGCGCACCCGTGTCTGGTACTGCGCTCGTTACCCCTGTGACTGCAATTGAGCGCACCCGTGTCTAGTACTACGCTCGATCCTCCCTGTGACTGCACTCGAGCGCACACAGGAGACGTTATGTTATTTTTACATTTTATTGCCTTAAACCGACTTTATTTTGTTATTATATTAGGGTTAGGATTTTAAGAGTCTATATTTCGTGTTTTATTAGGTTTAAGAGTCTTGGGGGCTATAAATACATGCTTATAGCCTCTAGAAAATCAATTATTGTTTATTATTGATTTTGATTAATGAGAATACTCAAAGTTGAGTTTATTCCCATTTTTTTCAAAACTTAGAGAGTATCTAGCTTTTCAAGAAGAATTCTTAGATCATTAATAGACTCAAGATTTAGAATTACCTATCCGTTCTCTTATTATTGTTCTTCGCTGCAACCCACCAAGTCGGACTACATCACATTCCAATATGCTTAAAGCATTCACGGCAGCTTCCTTCTCATTTTTCCTAAATTTAGAGAATAAAACTATTTTTTGCTTCCTTATTCAAATACACTCCACAATAGCTTCCCTTTATATTTCCCTATAACATTAAAATAGTATTTTTTTAAAAAAAAACTTTTATATTCATTTATTTTGCATAGGAATGTGTGAGAGGACTAGGGCTGGGTATCGGTCGGTTAGGACCGGTTAATAGCCTTATCGGTCGGTTAACCGATAAGCTATCGGTTAGGACCGGTTAATAGCCTTATCGGTCGGTTAACCGATAAGCTATCGGTTAACCAAATCCTAACCGATTACCGACCGATAAGAAGTGTTAACCGAAAATTATCGATAATCGGTTAACCGGTCGGTTAAATCGGTTTGGGCTTTTGTGGGCTTTTTATTGGACTTTTACTGGTTGTTAATTGGACCAAAAATTAATTGTTTTGTAGGTCCAAATACATTTTGTTGGGCTAAAGCCTAAAATAACTTATTAAAAATTAGTTATTTTAGAGTATATTTTTGGCTAAAATACCTTATTGAAGCTTTTTTTTTATATTGATCCACTACAATAATAAATATAAAATTCTAAAAAATTAAAAATTAAAATAGCTTATCGGTCATATCGGTTTTTCGATAAAAAAATTTTAACCGACCGATAAGCTTATCGGTATAAAATTTTTAACCGATTACCGAACTATCGGTTACGGTTAATATCGATTCGGTTAAAGTCGGTAATCGGTTAATCTGCCCACCCCTAGAGAGGACAGAAAATGTATTTTTATGATTATAATAAATCATGTGAGTTACTACTGTTGAACCCAAGTTCAACTGTAACAATCATAATGTATAAGAGCATTCACAATAGATGAGCCAAATTTTTATGCAAAATGGCTCCTCAAAGCTCACTATTATCTAGTTTAGCTAATGAATTTTTAAATGCCTCTACATCCGATTAACTATATTTCTATCTATTCTACCAAAATAATATTTTATTTTTATTTTATTAATTTTAATTCAAAAAACCATTTTCATCAGAAAAAACACCAAAAACAACCAATCACCCCTTAAAAAGTGGGAAAAGATTTGGGAAAAAGAAAAAACAGGTGAATCAAACAATAAAAAGTAAAATTGCTTGATTAAAAAGTGCTGCTACATTTAGCTAGCTTTTTTTTTTTTTTTTTTTTCTCTAATCCAATGTAAGGGTTTTTTTTTTACAAATTCGAAGAACTATTTTAGATAAAAATAACATTTAGCTCTTTCATTGTGAATGCATTAAGGAAGGTACAAGGAAGCTGCAGTAGATGAGTTTTTGTGATTTTTTTTAGATTTTTCCTATATATAGAGAAGGGAAACAGTTTTAGAGTAGTTGCTGGCCGTGAATGCTTTCAATCTTAAATTTGATTAATGCACCTTAACGATCTATTAAAAGGATAGCAATGTTCTCAATTTTGTCCTTCAAAAAGATTTTAAAAAGAGAAAATCCTTAAAAGTTCTCAAAAAGACAAAAGACAAAAAAGAAAAAAAAAAAACCTAACCCACCTGGCCCACGACCACGCCATGGGTCACCTTTCACTAATTTGCCATTGCCCAAAGTGTCATAGTTTGCATAAACAAATTATAAACTATTATTTGTTTATCATGTCCTAAAAGCCGTTTAATAAACTTAAATTACATTCCCCACAGATCTTGCAACAATTAAATATATTTCTTCTGTTTGTAGAATCATAGCATCTTTTTACAAATGTTCAATGAGATTACCTTTGGTATCTTTCACGAATTTGCTAATTATAGACATGTTCACTTCACCTATCCTAATCACTGATTAAATATGGATTATAAGCAATTGGCACCATGAGGCTGTTTTTACTTTTACTTTTCTCTAACATTCGCCATTTTTTTTAAGGGACACGTTGATTTGTATTTATATAACCCGCGCAATACGCGGGATTTTTCATTACAATTTAATTATAAAATTTAAAAATATTATAATCATACTTTTCATAAGTATTATCAAATTTACTATTCATAATTGCAAGATGAAAACTTGAATTTTGCTTAATCAAAACATTAATCTAAAATTAGAAAAAATCTCTAATATTGTTGGTGTAATACTTAATTATATTTCAATACAAATAAAACTCAAAATTATGAACATTCGAAAAAGTACTTTGGTGTAGAAAAAAATATGCGCGAGATTCTTTGTTATAGTTTAATTTCAAAATTTAAACACATCTCTATCGAACTTTTCATTATAGGTTGTAAAAAAAAAAAAAAAAAAAAAAAAAAACTATCATGCCCTCTTAAATAAAAAAAACATACTAATTAATGGTTATACACCAATATATTACTCAACATAATGACACACAATCATACAGAGAACATTGTATAGATGTATAAGTCTCATAAAATTTTACTATATATCATAAGGCCTTTAACTTTAATTTGTTTAATCCATATAAATTAAAACATGTTAAAATCTTTGTTCCCATATGTATAGTTTAAAATGAAAATATAAAGAAAAAAAATAGCGAAAAGAAAACTTAGATTGCGATTATCGAAGTATTAATAGAAAGTTAGTAAGAATCATTAATATTATTAGTGTTATACTTATTATATTTCATACAAATTATAAACAAATATAATTATGAGCCTTAAAAAAAGTACATAGCAAAATAATAAAAAATATTTCAGTCAACAATGCAATCAAATAATCATCCTATATTATATTCAATCTTAATTATCTCTTAGGTGTTTCGAAGTTCATTTTTTGTATAATAATCAAATAAATTTTTGCCTTCTTTTTCTTTCAAAAGCATAAAAAAATTAATAAAAATTAATAAATAAAAAAAGCATAAAAAAGTACTTTAAGAAAATATCTGAAAATTCGGGTAAATCATACAAATAAACAAAAAATATTGTAAGCGAAAAGGCCTCGGATAAATATCAAATAAGCATGTTATATCGAACAATTAATGATTTTATAAACTAAAGGACACTAAGCAAAAATAAGCCCCAAGATAATCGTTGTGATTTTACACTTTGGTTTGGACATCGAATTTTTTTTTTTTGTTGATAAAAAGAGGCTCTTATATTAATCAATCATCATAGAATGAGTACAATGCTGGTATAGCCATCCATCCAACAAACTCCAATTTAGGGGTGCAAAGGCGGGCGGTTAAAAACCGCCCGCTAACCGCTAACCGCTATAACCGCCAACCGCTTAACTGCCTAACCGCATTAA
Organism: Corylus avellana; assembly: GCF_965113065.1. Lineage (NCBI taxonomy): Eukaryota > Viridiplantae > Streptophyta > Magnoliopsida > Fagales > Betulaceae > Corylus > Corylus avellana. The sequence continues at coordinate 17,018,480 of NC_142494.1, forward strand.
CCGCTAACCGCCTAACCGCTATAACCGCCTAGCGGTTAGCGGTTATTGGGTCTACTAACCGCTAACCGCCTTTTTATATAATATATTTTTATAATTATAATTATAAAAATATTTATACATATAACATAATCACTTGATCATTAAATCGCAATTTTTTTAAAAAATAATTAAATCACAATTTGAGTATTAATATATTATCACTATAATTTATATGATTATATCATATAATCACTTGATCATTAAATTACAATTTTTTTAAAAAAAAATAATTAAATCACAATTTAAGTATTAATATATTATCACTATAATCTATATGATTATATCACATGAGATTGATCATTAAATCATTTGATTATATAATAACAAATTATACATATATAATATGACATAACTCATAAGTATATCAATTCATACTAATACATCAATTAAATATCTAGAGACTTATTTCCAATGTATGTTATAAACTTATAAGTCTATATATGTTATAAGTCTATATAAGTCTACATATGTATATGAATAATATAAATGTATAATATCAATACTTAATCATATGATTCAATGACAATTCAAATATTTTATTCAAGACTTCAAGTGAATCATATTATTAATGTACAATGATGATATGATTCGTATAATATCAAATTAAGTAATTGATATTGGATTAAACAATGACCAATGTATTACTTATAAACACAATTTAAGTATTAATGTATTATCATTATAATTTTAGTAATTTATATATTATCACTATAATTGATATGATTATATCACATGATGACTTGATCATTAAATCATATGATTATATAATAATAAATAATGCATATATAATATGACATAACTCATAAGTCATAAGTCTACAAGTTAATCATATGATTCATGTACAATGATAATCACAATTGATTCAATTGAATTAAACAATATATTACTTATAACTACAAGTCTACAATTTAATTAAAGCATTATTAGATACTTTAGGAATTTAGGATTTAGAAGATATTAAAAATACAAGAAAAAAAAAATGAGGGTAAAAAAAAGCCCAAAAAGCCTTAAAGAAAGCTCAAAAAGCTAAAAAAAAAAGCCCAATTTTAAAAAAGCGATTAGCGGACGGTTATCTATTTCGCTAACCGCTAACCAGCGGTTAACCGCTAACCGCTAACCGTTAGGCGGTTAGCGGTTGCGGTTAGTGAAATCTACTAACCGCCTTTGCACCCCTACTCCAATTTCTCCCTAATGGCCTTGACAGACAATAGGTAGCACCACCACAAAGGCTACACCCCCCTATTATCCTCATTAGTTTCTGCGAAATTAGAGCCGGGACAGATACACAGAATAAACTAATACACTTATTCTTCTAGATCAATTTGCTCCAAACTAATAACTTCCCTCAACCAATCAGGCGGTGCATCACGCCATATTTTATCAACCGCATACAAAGCCGCAAACCGGGATAAGAGGTGAGCTGCTCTATTCCCGTCCCTGCTAATAAAAGTGAACTTCCAATTAGAGATGCCATGTAATTCAGCACATATATCATCCACCACATGACCCAGACTGCTCATATCCCTGTTCGTTGAATTAATGGCGTCCACAGCCACTCGTGCATCCCCTTCAAAATGTACCCTCGACAACCCTAGGGATTTGCAGAAGTGGACAGACATGAGTGCCCCCGTTAATTCTGCTCCCAAAGGAGAAAGCACGCCCGGTCTTGAGACACATTTTGCAGCAACCAAATGTCCCCAACTATCCCGAAGAACTAACCCAAATCCCGTGTAGCCCCATGAGTTATTGAGAGCTGCGTCCCAATTCATCTTCAGCCACCCAACAAGTGGAGCCATCCAGCGTGATGGTTGTTCGGTCCGTGAGGGTTGTTCAACAATGCTTATCGGGGCTGGGTCTTCCGTGACAGTAGCAAGTTGATAGTCAGTGATGGCATTTTTGGTCAGGCGCAGCAACACTGATGGGTGCGTAAAAACTCCCCCGTGCACTACTTCATTCCTCCTCATCCAAATCCTCCTGGCTAGCCCAACAAACAATTTCACTTCATCAGATGAGCATTTGACATCGAATATATAATTGCTCGTAAGATGCTAATCATATGTATGTAGTTAACGCAATTAATAGTATAAAGAAAATGAATAGTATATGATTTAAAATGAATAGTATATGCTAATCATTTGTTCCTATAAGTATATATTATTTAAAATGAATAGTATAAAGAAAAAAAATTAGCAAGAATAATACATGGATTATAATATAGTTAACGCAATTAATAACGCTAATTAATGACATGTAGATTATATTGAAATATAATTAACGCAATTAATTATGCTAATTAATGACCGGTTTTTTCTTAAAAAAACTTTGAGAATCCTAAACGTATTAATATACATATTAAATTTACTAAACATATTAATACATAATAATTTGATTTATATTATTTGTTTCCTTATTTGATTCGGACATTAATAATACTTAATTTATTAAATAATTTATATATGGAAAACTCTTGAAATATAATTAATGACTAGTTTTTTAAGAAAAAAATCGGTTCACTCTTAAAAAACCGGTTTAAAAATTATGCCTTAAAAAATCGGTTTAGCCTTTAAACAAAATGGGTTCATATCACATGTCACAATTTAAGACACTTCTGGGAGGGGTTTTGGCTTTCATATATATATTTTTACAAATGATTTCTTCGGTTTGTAAAATCATAGTATCTTTTTTACAAATGTTCAATGAGATTACCTTTGGTATCTTTCACTAATTTGCTAGACATGTTCACTTCACTTATCCTAATCACTGATTAAATATGAATTATAAGCAATTGGCACCACGAGGCTGTTTTTATTTTCACTTTTCTTTAACATTCGCCATTTTTATTTTATTTGCTGCACACATGTTAAGAAGCAGATTGTCACTTAAGGCAACAGGGCAAAACACTTATTTTGGATGCTAAGTTTCACTTTGCATGATGGTTCTCATTTAGTTTTACTACCTTCTCTCTCGCCAACTTCTGTCTCTCGAGCTTCAATTTGATTGTAGACATCTGGTTTGACTTAACACGTGGAATATTTAATTGAAATTGGAGGTAAGATTCTATCCTAGGACCTTTGGCTATGATACATTGTTACATTACAAGTTATTCCAAAAACTTAAGATAATAGGAAGAAGTAAATTTAATAACTTAATCATTACTTTAACACTATATACCAGAACTACAATTGGTTTCACTAATTTGACACAATTTCTTAAAATAATTCCCAAGAAACTTTGTAGTGTTCAATAGTTTGTTTCCAGAAAGAGAAAAAAAAATGGTTGGAAAAGGGCCATTCATGGACTAAAACTGTGTAGTGTTCAATTTTTCCACAAACTCATCGATTGTAGTTTTCAAGAGCCTGAGTTGATTGTCAAGCCTTGTGATAAAATAATTATAGGATCACCAATAAAGCAAAAAAAAAAAAAAATAGTAGAATAGAAAATAATAATTAGTACACAAGACACCAAGATTTAAGTGGTTTGACTTAACAAGCCTTTATCCACTGGCGAAGACGATTCAGGAGAAATTCACTAACAAAAGGTAGAGTACAAAAAATTGTACAAATAAACCACTCAAACTCAAAAGCCCAATACACCCAAGCTCATTCTCAAATAAAAGAGAATTAAATATAAAAGAGAAATTTTCCCTTAATTCTCTAATAGCTTGCCGCACTCCTTTTCACACATGAAGTTACTGCCTCTGATCTTATTTTTCTTTACACCACGAAGCTGCTGCCCTCTTTCTCTATCAAAATGACCGAATGGTTAAGTCTTCAATACATAGGCTAAGGCTTCCAATAAGTGATAGTCGGTCAAGGAAAAAACTTGTCCATGAAGTTACATTTAAAGAGACAAAACAGCATCCAATAATGACTTGTGAAGTACAAGTCAATCACGACATCTTGTGAATCTTCGCTCAAGTTTCACTCAATTGTCAAGTTTTTTTCTATCCCTCTATTTCACTCTCATGCATTATTGTTTGAAAAAAGACACGTTAATTATTGAATTTTAGGCTTTAGCTAGCTACGATGAACTTGATATGGGAGTTGGGGCAATGCATGGGAGCTTCTAAGAAATCACCGGAAAGCGAACCATTATATCTTTGCTTTTGTTACATTGTTAAAGTAGACAGGGTACAACTTGGGACATCAAAACCAGCATTGGCATCTATTATAACTTGTTTTTATCTCAGCTTCATCGAATGAGAGGCCCTTATGTTGAATTGTTTCACTCTCTTAATATGCACCCTTCTTTATTAGAGTTACATTTAAGTTATCGTCATCTCTCCATGTTGATTTCTCTTGTGCTTTCCTATACTAGCTGATAATATGATTGCTTGCTGCCTTGCCTCTAACGTAGGCTAAGGCTTTGCATATATAATTGAGTTTGTTACAAAGAGATAGAAGCAAAATACAATTTGAAACTAGTCTATATTTATGAGTTATAAGTATAAATGCTATACAAGATAACAAGACTTATCTTATTATTTGAACTATCTATCATTTGAATTGTTGTGATCTTCAACATCATTATCTTGAGAAGAGGTTGATGAGGAGATGTCTCTAACACGCCCCTCAAGCTCAGCGGTAACAGAGTGAAGTTGAGCTTGTCATGAAGAAATCTGAATCTAATTGAGGACAGTGGTTTTGTGAAAATGGCTGCTAGCTAGTCTTTGCTGGACAAAAAACTGATGGCGAGTGTCTTGCGAGCGACCATGTCACGTACAAAATGAAAATCGATCTCAATGTGTTTAGTGCGTGCATGAAAAACCCGATTCGAAGATAAATATGTGGCTCCTATGTCATCACATCACAAGGTAGGGGCTTGTGTGAATCTCAGACCAAGTTCAGAACATAAAGAGAGTATCCATAGGAGTTCAACTGTTGTGTTTGAGAGTGCTTTGTACTCGGCCTCTGTGCTAGACTGTGCAACTGTCTATTGTTTTCTACAACTTTATGAGACCAGAGTTTTTCCAAGAAATACACAGCAACCACCGGTGGAGCGACGATCATCCCAATTGCCAGCCCAATCAGCATCTGAGTAGCCCTGAATTGAATTTGAGGGTGAGCTGTGCAACTGGAGACCAAATTGAATTGTGTATTTGAGGTACCGAAGCAGCCGCTTGACCCATTGTCGATGGATGTCTGTAGGTTTGTACATAAACTGAGATAGTTTGTTCACATAAATATTGGAGAGCTCCAACTGTGCTATGATATAGTGTTGGATTTGAAAACAAACTACCTTCAAAGGCTGAGAGATGCGTGGATGTGGCCATGGGAGAAGTTGTTGGTTTTGCCTTAAACATTTTTGTCCTCTTCAGAATGTCTAAAATGTAATGATGTTGGGATAACAAAACACCACGAGAACAGGGAATTACTTCAATGCCTAGGAAAAAATTTAATTTTCCCAAATCTTTGGCAGCAAATTCAGTGTGAAGATTTTCAAGTAGCTCAGATATAGCAGCAGGTTTAGAAGAAGTAATCAGAATATCATCTTTGTATTTAAGCACAAACATGGTATACATTTTACACTTGAAAATAAACAAAGATGTGTCTGATTTTGACCCATAGAAGCCGAGACTGAGCAATTTGTCGCTAAGTCTGGAGAACCAAGCCCTGAGGGCTTGTTTTAAACCATATAATGCTCTTTGTAACTTGTACAAATGAGATGGAAATTGAGGGTGTACGAACCCAGGTGGCTAGGACATATAGACTTCCTCAGATAAATTTCCATGTAAAAATGCATTTTGAATATCAATCTGGTTTATTGGCTAGCCAGCAGAAATAGCAACAGAGAGCACAATATGTACTGTTGTGGGTTTAATTACTGCACAGTAAGTTTCTCCATAATCGATTCTAGGCTGCTGATGAAAACCTTTTGCTATAAGCCTTGATTTATAGCGATCAATTGAGCCATCCGCCTCCTTTTCAATCGGAAGACCCATTTGCACCCAATAATGTTTTTGGCTGTCAACGGCGGAACGAGTACCCACGTTTGGTTCCTGAGAAGTGCATCAAACTCCACATTCATAGATTTCCTCCAATTTTCGTCTTTGACAACTGATGAGTAGCAAGTGGGTTCAACCAAAAGAGGAGTGGATTCGGCAATAAGAGCTCGAGGAAGAGGATACCAAACAGTTCAATCGGTAAATTGTTTTTGGTTTGGAGATGTGTTTGGGACGAGTGATCATTGGATGGAAAGAGTTGGATTGGGTAGAGGTGGGTGAGGGTGATTCGATGGGTATAGCAGATTGTGAGAGGAAAAAAGGTGAGTCAATGGATGCGGAAGAATCTGGAGGGGATTGTGAGTAGGTGGGTAACGTGGGTGAAGGTGATGCAGTGGGTGAAGATGGGTTACTTGCTGACGTGGTTGAGGTAGAGTTTTGGTTGGATTCTAAGGATGGATTTGTGGGAGGATAAGATGGGCCAACTGGAAAGGAATTTGGTTAGGGAGAAGGGCCAATCCTTTTGATTTTGTGTGGGTAATTTTGAAGGAGATTCAATTGCACAAGGAAAATTTGATTCATTAAAGCGGACAGATTCTAGAAATATAAATTATGCCAGTGGATAAATTTAGGCATTTGTATCCTTTGTGTAAAGGACTATAACCTTAAAAAGACATTGAATAGAGCGAGCTTGAAATTTGTTAGAGTTATATGGACGAAGGTTTGGCCAACATGCACACCCGAAAGTGCGAAGAAATGTGTGATCGGGAGTGCATTTAAAAAGAATTTCAAATGGAGAAGAATTTTTAAGAGTGGGTGTTGGCATGCGATTTATGAGGTAGCATGCAGTGGAGAAAGCATCATCCCAAAATTGTGAGGGCATTTTTGCGTGAGATAAAAAGGCAAGGCCAGTTTCAACAATGTGTTGGTGTTTGTGTTCGATTGCACCTTTTTTTTGGTGTATGTGTGGGCAAGAAATACGATGAGAGATGCCAAATTGAACGAAAATTTTATTTAATGGACGACATTCTCCACCCCAATCAGATTGAACATATTTGATAGTAAAGTTAAAATAACATTCCACATTGGATTTGAATTTCAAAAGAATAGAGTGAACATCACTCTTACACGACATTGGATAAAGCCAAGTATATTTGCTAAAGGCATCTAAAAAGGATACATAATATTTGGAGCCAAATCTAGAAAGAACTGGAGCTGGACCACATACATCAGTGTATATTAATTCTAGAGGACACGTGGCTATGGATTGTGAAGAGTGAAAGATGAGCTGCTTGCTTTTGGAGCTTAGACAAGCGGGATAAGGAGACATCGTTTTATTTGACGCAACTGGAAGATGAAAATTTTTGACATGTCCGCACAAGAGGGGGAGGGGGATTCGAACTAGTGACCTTCGCTTCATTAGGCGTGGTCCCAGCCGATTGAGCTACCTCTTGGGGACTGGAAGATGAAAATTAGAGAGCACACGACGGACCACACGTAAGGCAGGAGGACCTAGCCGGCAGTGCCATTGAGAAGTAGAGACTCGCTCACCTATGTGGACAGGTGCAGGGAGCTTATTTGAAGAATTGGAAAATTGATAGAGGCCAGCTTATTCGGGCTGTGTAGCAAGATTTTCCCGGATTTACGATCCTTCAAAAAAAAAAGTAATGAGGATGGAATTCAAAGAACGTATTAGTGTCTTTTGTGAATTTATGAATAGGGATTAAGTTTTTGGTGATAGCAGGGACATGTAAAACATTGAAAAGATCAAAATTTTGAGATGGAGTGAAAATGAGGGTGTTTCCAATGTTTTTGATTGAAAACGCCTTACCATTTCCGACTTGGATTTGATCCGACCCCTTGTATTCATCAGCCGTAAGATTTAGATTGTCAATCTCTGAAGTGAGGTGGTGGGTAGCACCTGAGTCTGGGTGCCAAGCAGGATCCATTCCACCGGAAGGAGCAGTGTAGTATGCATGTAAGGAATTTGGCTGATCTCTTGGATATGCCTGATTGAATCGATTATAACAGTCGAAGGCAATATGACACACTTTATTACATACTTGACAGATTGGTCGGTGAGACTGTGACTTGGAGTGATTATTCGAGGTACCACAGCTTGAAGATGCACCGTAAGAGGATCCACACCCCCTGCCTCGAAACGGACGAGATGAAGAACCAGATTGGAAACCACGGCAGTTGTGGCGTCCTCCACGACCACCACGTAAGTGATAGCTATGATCAACAACATTAGCTCCAGCAATCGATAAATCAATTGAATTGTGGTGTTGTTTTAGGCACATTTCATGTGAAAGAAGATGGCCGTAAATGTCTTCAACTGATAGAGGCTCCATCCGTGCAGTAACGGAGGTAACGAAGGGATCATATTCAAATCCTAGACCCCTAAGGAGAAAGGATTGCATTTGAACGTTAGTGAGTTGTTGTCCGATACTAGATAATGTATCAGTGAGAGCTTGAAATTTCTGGTAATAATCTGCAATGGATAAGTTGCCTTTCTTGAGAGTATTCAGTTGATAATGCACTTGCATTGACCGCGCCTTAGACTGAGAAGAAAATAAATTCTTGAGAGTGGTCCATGCTTCCATGGAGGTGGTTCACCATGTGACATGGGAAATCATCTTGTTGGAAAGGGCAGATGTTATAGCACCAAGAATAAGTTGATCATGCATATACCAACGCAAGGAGGCAGGATTGGAGGATGTGGTGGAAACTCCATCTGTTGTGGTAGTAATTGTTTATGGAGGGCAGACGTGTGTGCCATTAACATAGCCATAGAGATTGCCTCCTTTGAGATGAGGAACAACCTGGGTCAGCCATATAGGATATGCATTCTGAGTGAGCTTGATTGGACTAAAGTTGGTGAAGGTCACCAAGGGTGGTATGGGTGGTGTTTGGTGGGTTGTGATGGGTAGTGTGGTTGTCATTGAGGTTATGGTGGGTGGTATGGCTGTCATTGAAGAGAAGGGGAAAAAAAAAACAAATCTAAAGCTGGAAAAAAAAAAAAAAATTGGACGTGAGTCATTAGAGCTCTGATACCATATAATAGCTGATAATATGATTGCTTCCTGCCTTGCCTTTAATGTAGGCTAAGGCTTTGTATATATAATTGAGTTTGTTACAAAGAGATAGAAGCAAAATACAATTTGAAACTAGTCTATATCTATGAGTTATAAGGATAAATGCTATACTAGATAATAAGAGTTATCTTCTTATTTGAACTATCTATCATTTGAATTGTTGTGATCTTCAACATCATTATCTTGAGAAGAGGTTGATGAGGAAATGTCTCTAACATTTCCAATGCTAATTCTTCTTCACCACTCTCATTCCTGGATCTATCCTTCAATTATCTCAACTCCTCACTATTCCCTTGGCTGTTCAAATATACCAATGGCCTTATTCATCCTGACCTCAATCATGACAATTTAGAAGGTTCTATTCCAAAAGCTTTTGGGAATATGGTAGCCCTTGTTCATCTTGACCTCTCTTACAACTACCTTGATCGGGCAATACCACAAACTTTGGAAAATCTTCACAATTTACAAGTATTGTACTTATCAAACAATAATACAAGTAGAGAGGTACCAAATCTTTCAAAATTCCCTTTGTTGAGAGAGTTGTATCTATTCAACAATAGGTTTAGTGGGAGTTTAACCAAAGGTATGGGAAAACTTTCCACTCCAAATTCTACTATTTTATTCAAATTTATTAGAAGGTGACATCACTGACATTTTTCTAATCTTTCCAACTTAATTCAATTAGACTTCTCTTGTAATTCTTTATCTTTAAAGTTTAGTACAGGTTGGGTTCCACCATTTCGTCTAAATATCATAGGATTGAGTTCTTGCAAATTGGGGCCAACTTTTCCTCAATGGCTTCAAACACAAAAGGATTTTACATCGCTCGATATGTCTAATGTAGGAATTTCAGACACCATCCCTAACTGGTTTTGGGACCTCTCTTCTCGTATATGATTGTTAAATCTCTCCTACAACCAGATTGCAGGCACCATACCTCTTCAATGTTTTCGTCAGGAACTTTTTTTCTTTCTAAAATATATTTGAGTTATAACAACTTCGGTGGTTTGTTGCCACAACTTACTTTTTCGTGGAGCGTGTTAAATCTCTCCAATAATATGTTCCAAGAATCAATTACATCCATATGCGAGATAAATGGGCTCGTGAATTTTGATGATGAGTCTTTGAATTACCTTGATTTTTCAAATAACTTGTTATCCTGAGAACTCCCTAACTGTTGGGAAAAGATGACTCTTACCATGCTTAATTTGGGAAACAATAATTTTTCTGAGAGAATCCCTGGTTCTATTTGTGGCTTTACGAGCGATCGACGTCAAACGTTGCATTTGTAGAATAACAATTTCACTGGAGAACTGCCCAAAGCATTGATAAACTGCTTTTCATTGAAGCTACTAGATCTTGGCGAAAACAAACTCTCTGGAAAGATACTAACATGGATAGGCACAAACCTACCACATTTGATGATTCTTCGCCTCCGATCAAACTTGTTCAGGGGTTGCATGCCAATGCAATTATGTCATCTAATATCTCTTCAAATCTTGGACCTCTCTCTCATCAATATTACAGGGACTATACCAAAATGCCTCAATAATTTCACTGTCACGGCTCAACCACAAAGTTCAGAAGTAAGAATTTCCATCCATATAAAGATTCTCCTGGGAGCTCCATTTTTTACTATGACGACTACATTGACAACTTATTGGTGACTTCCAAAGAAAAAGATCTCGAGTATAGTACAACTCTTGTACTAGTAAAACTCATCGAACTTTCTAGCAACAAACTAAGAGGAGAAATTCCAAATAACAAGTCTCTCATGATTGATTGGGTTGAACCTATCTAAAAACTTATTGACTGGCATCATCCCTCAGAATATTGGTGACATGGAGAGATTGGAGTCTATGGACTCGTCGAGAAATCACATTTCAGGCATAATTCCCCCGAGCCTAACTACTTTGAGCCTCCTAAGCTACTTGAATTTGTCAAACAACAACTTGTCAAGTAAAATCCCATCAGGTACCCAGCTCCAGACCTACAATGCCTCTGCATATGCTGGTAACCGAGATCTTTGTGGCTTGGCTCTTCCGAAAAAGTGTCTAGGAGATGAAGCAACTCGAGATCCTCAAACTGGTAGTAAGCATGGCTCCCTCGAACATATATGTGGCTTTATACTAGCATTGCACTCAGATTTATTTTTGGATTTTGGGGTGTTTGTGGATCATTGTTATTGAAGAGTTCTTGGAGGCATGCCTATTTCCAGTTCTTAGATAGAATAGGAGATAGGCTCTATGTAGCAATAGCTATCCGCATGGCCAAATTTATGAGAAACTTTAAGACTCAATGCTAACAAGAAATCCTTTAGTCAAGGTACGTTGAATTGTTCTCAATAATTTCCCTTTCTTTCAAATAACTCATGTTTGTAGTTTCATTCTACTCTCTAAATTGTAATGGTAATATAAATGTTGGGTTTTGTTGAAGCTATTATCTTTCTCCTCTACTAAAGAAAACTAGATACGAATGAGATGTATTTGGTATCTTTCATCAATTTGATAGACCTACAGATTTATTGGCATCTTGATGCTGCTTTTATTTTTAATTTTCTCTAATATGTACTATTTCTTGATGTGCTGCACATGCTTAAGAAGCAGTACTGATGCTTTTAGTACTTCAAATCACATGTCACTTAGCAGATTGCCACCGAAGGCAACAGGGCTAAAACTCTCAACCTGGATGGCAAATTTTGCTTGGAATAAAGAAGTACTTCTATCAAGTGTCTCTCTCGGCGAAAGGTTTTCTTTTTACTTGGGTGCTAATATCAAGAGTTGTTGCTGCTGCAAGAGGAAACAGAGTGTCTACTATTCTCTAGAGGACCTGTTTGTAACATCCGTGTGGGTCTGGTCTATATGCTTTGTTCTATTGCGCTTTCAGAAACATCATTATTAGGAATGTCTTCTATTACACAAAATTTAAAGAGAGATCAGGTGTACTTTGAATTATGTTAATGCTTGAGCGTTATCATTGTATGCATTGTGTTATTTTTGGTGAGTTATAGGTAAAGTTAAAGCTCTTACACAAGTCATGTCTACATTGACATAATAAAAACTTACTAAATTACTAGGTTGCCTGGATGCTTTATTGCTTTGCTGTATGCCTGTATGCATATGATGAAGTGAAAGCAAATTGCAAGTCCCATTCATGAGGTTGATTTTTATTTTTTTTTCCCCGTAGCAAATTATGTTGTTATATTGTTATGTAACCGTTTATTTTTTCTTTCCTGGTTTTTTTTTTTTTTTTTTTTAATTTTTCTTGACCTCTCTTCGAACAACTTCGAGGGGACAATACCACACACTTTGGAGAATCTTCACAATTTACAAGTATTAGACTTGTCAAACAATAACATAAGTGGAGAGGTAACTGATCTTTCAAAATTCCCTTTGTTGAGAGAGTTGTATCTATCCAAAAATATGTTAAATTGGAGTTTAAGTGTTTAACCAAATGTATGTGAATACTTTCTGAGCTTCAAATTCTTTAAAAGGTGACATCACTGAAGCACATTTGCCAAATCTTTCAAACTTACACAAATTGGACTTGTTTTCCAATTCGGTTTCATTAAAGTTTAGACCAGAAGGATTCCACCATTTCATCTGGATACCATCAAATTAAGGTCTTGTAAGTTGGAGCCAGCTTTTCCTCAATGGCTTCAAACACAAAAGAAATTTTCATGGCTTGATATATCTGATGCAAGAATCTCAGACACCATCCCCAGCTAGTTTTGGGACCTTTCTTTCAACATAAATTTCATGTATCTTTCACGCAACCAAATCAGTGGTACCATACCTCTTCAATGGCTTTCGTCAAGATTTATTGGTTCTTCTACAACAAATTTGAGTTATAATTGCTTCAATGGTCAGCTGCCACAACTAAATTTTGATTCAATGGCATTGAATTTCTCTAATAACCTGCTCGAACCACAAGATTGCAACCCGTTGCTCTTGAATGGTTTAGAAGTCCTCTAAACACAAAACCCTAAAGAAATTTGAGAGATTAAACAAAACCCCCAAAAAATCTAACACAAATTAAGCAAAACTTAGGGTTTATGGATTGACCTCAAACTAATCGGTCAAAACGTTTATCTAACACCAAGAAATGTGTTCCTGGGGTTAGATTTGGCTTTGGAAAACCCCTACAAATCAACACCTAAGGTTTGGGTACAAACCCTAGAAGAGAGAAGAGAGAAAATCGAAGAAAAAGGAGAAAAAGTGAGAAATGAGCTTTCTCACGCGTCCAGGGTATTTATACCAGCACAGCTCGTCTAGACGAGGGGACCCTCGTTTGAATGGGATAAGTGAGCTCAGCAGTAACTCATTCGAACGAGGTTGCAGACAAGACGTTCTGTGAAACACTGGGACATTTTATCCGCAATGTGTTCGGACGAGACTGTAGATGAGACGTTTTGTCACCTCGTCCGAGGTTCGTTCGGAAAGATAGCAGACGAGGCTCTCTGGAAGAGGCTCGTTTGGATGGAAGAACTACTGTTTGGACAACAAGACATAAACCTAGTTTAGCAGCTGTCCAATTCAGCAGCACTTATTTCCATTGAAAACATTTAAATAAATGTCTTTACAATATTTAAATGTCCATTTGCTTTAAGTTTACATTGTAAATAAGAAAATACACCCTCTTTGGATTCAATAAAAATACAGAAAAATTAATTCCCACTAAATCAAAATATCAAAATCCAGTTTTAGTACAAAATTCGATTTATAACAGTTTATTAACAAGTGATTCATCAATGTACATTTTATAATAAAATCCCATAAAATCACATTTGGCTATTCAATGTATAAGGAACAAAAGCCGGTGAAATTGTTTTGAAAATATTAGTAAAAGGGAAATTCATTTTTCATACTTAGCCAAATTCAGATGAACCGTTCTTCCATCTAATTTTCATGGGAATTACAATATGGAGTTAAACTATGGCATGTTCACTTTAAATATCATATATTACATCTATAATGCATCATCATGATATTCTTGTCATTTAACGTAGGTCTTCATTTTATATTACTGCATGTAATTTATAAACATTTTGCTAAACAGCTGAGCTCACCTTAAGATAACATGTTCACCTTGTGTATTCTTACTCAGTAAGTCATTGATTTACGCTTGTATCTTTTTCATCTGTAAAACATCATTTGTTTTATTGTTATTTGTAGCTTAGAGTAATTAAGATAATCTTTGTGGAGAACCCTGAGTTGGTAGCTCAGTCACTGGCAGGCTTATGAGCGAAAGGAAGGCTTCACCTTCCTTATGCTTGTGTGGTATTGGTATTGCATTTATCATTCGAGAACTTGAGGACTTATCTTGAGGAGTAACAATTATCTTTTATATTTGATGCTTTAGTGCCTTTTAAAACTTGGTCTTAATATTTTTATATACAACTTGATGATCGATCCTGGACCGAAACCTGTGATATTATTTTTCATATGATGTTTTGAAATTGCTCTGGTATTTATTTATTGTCGTTGTGATTAGTGGCTATCTCTGTAGTACCCCAATCAATAATTAAGTATGCTCTAATTATAATCTAAGGATATTAGGGCTAGTACTAAGTGGAGAAAGTGAGATATTTTTTGGACTTTAGTAGATTTTAGGGTGCACCGATTGTTTGATGATGACCATCAATCAATCTATGAAACCCTAGCAAACAAACGATCGATGCTAGGACCGATCAATCAATGACAGTTACATGCGAATGATAATTGGACATCTCAACATTTTGTACTCATTTGAGACAATTATAAATTCATCCTAATATCCCATGCCCCTCATTTCGTCGCCCCTAGTCTCTGAAAACCCTATAGAGAGAGAGAGAGAGAGAGAGAGAGAGAGAATAAAAAATAAATAATAAAAATAATAAAAAGTGTCTGCTTCTTGAAATACAAGGCTGATAACAATTCTAATATAGTTGTTATTTAGGAAATGAAGAGAAAGATAAAAAGAATGTAAAAAGTTTCATGGTAGACTAGGCTCCACCATCCTCTTTATCAAGTAAGAGTTACAACTGAAGCTGCAGGATCAAACTATAATGCATTTTCATATACAAAAAAGCGCAATGTCATCAAGTAAACGCTGGCCAGTATTGGGGAGTAAACGAACAGTTTTAACTCTAGAAAAGCCAATGCTTTTTTCTGGCAACCCTGGTGGGAACATCTGTAAAGAGATCCAGCAAAAGAATAATCAGGCTTATTTGTCAAAGATCTATGCAGATATTAAGTTGCTAGTAAATGATAGTTGGGTTCATCACCTCCACTTCCATACAATGAATTATAATGTACTTCACTCCAAAAGCTCAGCCACAGCTCTGGAAACACACAAGAAATTACATCAAAGTAGGCAAATTTAGATGTAGACCACCAGGAGTTCAAAATAAATCTGGTTACACAAAATTTACCTCTGGTCGGATTGTTGTCTTTGGGAAGGATCTCAATATAACAAGTGTCACGAAAAGAGGTGACTAAACAAATTTTGGCTCCAAACTAGAGAGAATGTCATTATAAGTCAGAAATCAATCATCAGAAAGTGTTAAATATTAAGTGGAATGGAACAAAACCACTAAGAAATCAATAAATCCGTGAAAATAAAGACCAAACAATACAATAATGAAACACAAGAAGAAAAAGAAAGCATGACATGAAAATTTGATTGTACATTTGTAGAAGAAAAATTGATTAGTTGGAAAAGTAAGAAGCAGGCAGTTGTGCATGTTTGAATGCAGAAGCTAAGTACAAGGCAATGGCCAACATTGTAAATGGATGTGGAGAGGGCTATGATCATTATCTAACTAGCCTCTCTCTTTTTTCTACATTTTTCTCTTCTAAATTCCCTAATAGTCATTAAAACCATTTTAATTAAGACTTATTTAACCATAGGGTTTGTTTTCATTTTGGGTTTCGTTTAGCATTATAAAAGGGTTGTTATTTTTATGTTTGACAATTGGGCAGATTACTCAGAATTGACAGCTTAGAGCTTGTTTTGAGTTCCTACATCTCTCTCTCTATTGCTCTTTTTCCTTCTCTTTAAGAAGACTAAGATTAAATCAGATCCACAACCATCCCTATAAGTCTTATAAAATCCTAAACTCTATTGCCTAAACTTCCTAACTTAACCCTAATTTCTCTAATCTGATGCTGGGAGTTGCAGGATTCACACTGTATTCAATAATTTAATAATCGCTATTTTCTATCTTGCCAATAACGACATACTGGTTAAACCTCAGCTCTCTAAAACCATGCCATGAAATCACAACTAGCATAAGTGCTGACTAAGACCTCTTTTGGGTTCAATAATTTCATAATCACTATTTTCTATCTTACCAATGTGGACTTATTTGAAACTTTGGGTTAAGCCTCAGCTCTCTTAAAGACTAAAACCATGCTACACATGCAAACGCGCACACGCACTCCGTATCCCTAACCAATTTGGCATGTGACGGTCACCTATAAAATTAAGTTGTCAATACTTTCCATGTTTAATAATAATGACTCTTTATATGTACAAGTGAGACACAATTCTCTATAGTTCTACAGACATCAATAAGCTTCAATACTTCTGTAATCATCAACAATTGCAGTTGTTGTGGTTATTGATGCACACAGTAGGCTATAGACATGCAGTTCGAATCAGCTCCTCCAAGTTTGGTTGTCATTAGTGAGAACATAATACCTCATTGGTGAAGTTACTACACATCTAATTATAAAAATCCCTAGTTTCATTTTCTCTCATCATCTTAGAGGGCATAAGTTGATGGATTTTTTACCAACTTTTTGTCAACTGCATGATAACACATGGCTTATTGGCACAACCTACCGTCCATATCATATAGAATAATTTTTTTTTTTTTTCCCTACTATTTCCTTTCTGCTCTTTGAATGAGACGAGCATATTGACATTTTGTTTTTCCCCTGAAGGGAAACAAAACTCACACTTGTTTCATTTATAACATAATACAAGAAATAATTTAACAAGAAATTTGTGATGTAAAAAATAGTGCTGAAAGACAACAGAACAGGGTAGTCCAAAGATAAAGATTGAACTTACTCGGTCAGCAGCCGCTTGTAGAGTAAGATGATCTCCCCACTCACCTAATCTAATAGAATACAAATATTTATACAAAAATTGAATTACTGTTTACTCATAGGTAATGACAGCATCCTCAATAATTCTGCAACAAAATCAACAGGAATCACAGTGCAGATGTCTTACTTCTTCATCTGCTTTAGGTAGATTTTGTACTTCATTGGGACATAACTTTCATATAATTTTCTGAAATGCTTTAGCTGGAGAAGAAATTAGATCAGATTAAATCAGAGTTTACTTCCCTCGCACAATATTCAAATTGGCACAAGTGTAGAAGCACAGACATAGATAGGCCTATTTCTACTCTATATTGTTTACAAATTGCATTGTTTACTTACCAAAACAGATACATTTGCATTATTCTGAAAAGAATAGTGAAAATAACCAAATTTTGATTGGCCATGGATTAAGATTGCTCAAACGAGGATACAGACTAAGTGAAAGTTGAAACAAGAAACCACACGAAATAAACAAACAAAAAAAGGTTTCCAAAAATGTCACTATGGAAACTGACTACGTAGGCATGGTGTCACTTTTCTTGATATTATGAATCTAGTCTTCATCCCATATCAACAACATTCATGAGACAAAACTCCATAAACATCGAACAGTCAACAACTATGAAATACCACAAGTAAAACTGCCTGTGAAAGAATCTAACCATCCCATATCAACAGCTAGAATTGCATCTCTCAAAGTAGTTATGAATTATCAACAGAAAGAAGGCATTCAATGTAAAGTATTCTCCAGGCGAGGTCCAAAAAATAGGCCTGGCTGAGCCACACTGAGGTCATCTGAGCTCAGCAGGATGGACAAAGTTTTTAGCAGGCCTAGCCAGCCAAATATTTCTCGAGTCTTTCCAGCCCAAGCGCAACCCTTGGTGATTAAAGGAGCTTTGCTAAGAAGCCGGCATTGGAATGTGGTAGGGAAACTCTTGAGAAAAAGAAAGAAGGGGCTCATTTGGCAATGCTTTTTAGGACAGCTTTTTGCTTTTTACAAGAAAAGTAAAGGCATATTAACAAACAACTTAACACACAAAACACTCAAAACTAATTTCACCTTTATATCATATCACAACCAAAAAGCAAAAAGCACGCTCTAATATCTTTTACCAAACAAACCCACTATCACTAAAATCTCTGGCCAAGCTCAATCCCAGTCAAAATTCAATTCACAGTAAGCGCATACAACCTTGAGCCAAAAGGGTCAAGACTTTGGATGGACTAAATCCTATTGGCAATCCCAGTCCAAACAAGATATAATGTAAGACATGGATCATAATGAGCACGCAATACAGTATGTATATGCTATTATATATTGTATGTATGTGTATATGCATGTATCTATCCCAAGTTAATTAGTGAATTTCATATTTTTAGTCTTTTGTTACTGCACTATAAGCTGAGTTATCTTGCCCGCTGATCTATACAGTTGTTGCAGAACTATACCTGTCATCCATCTCACCCTTGAAAGGGGTATCCCTAAACATAGTCTAGCTCCTTAACTTAACCTAGTACTCCAAGATTCCCCAGCCTCCCCATCGCAAAAGAGTTTCCAATCCATATTTCTATCTCCTCTAGTAAAACTCTTCCCTCATGAATTGAAAAGGTCACTGTCAAATGCAAGAGAATACCAAATGGTTTTTGATATTATCAACAGATCTTCTAGCCAAGAACAAATTTCAAACTTAAAAAGCATTAAAAAATATAGCATCAGGTTATAGCAAAAAGATAGCAAAAGACTTGAACGAGAATGTAAAATTCAGGTTCAAGAGACCACAATAAAGATACCACATCTTTTTTTCTTTTTTATTTTTTTATTTTTTTATTTTTTTATGATAAGTAAGCAAAACATCCTTGGAAAGACTTAAAAATATACCACTTATACTATGTCTCTAACAACCATACACTCTCAGCCGACGACTGCACATAAATCTTTCTAATCTTAGCAATCAAAACTCAATAAAGTTACGCACTAGGCACAAGACTTTCTTAAAAGGCTAGGTACATAAATATGCTAGAAGTAACATAAAAGAAGACAAAGCAAAGACTAAGAAAGACAAAAGTAAGGACAGGACTCACGCTAGATTGTGGGTTAATCCTATTTATCTAGTGGTCTTGCTTGTCTTTGAAGGCTGCTTAGATGCTCCTGCATCAATCTCCCCCATTTCTCACCTTTGCAAACCTGATGATGACTGTATCATATCAAAAATTTGGAATGCTCCATTAATTTTGATGCTAGAAGCAGGGACTCTAGTCGAGGTTTAGATAGGACTATGATGCGGGTCTACGGCTTCTTTGGGGAACTAGAGGCTTGGGCTCTAGTTGGGTTTTAGGGTTTCTTTGGGTTTGAGGGTTCTCTTTTGGGCGTTATTATCAAAAAGGATTCTCAGTTCGGGAACTTTGGTGGGCTAGCTTTGGCTTTCCTATGTATACTCTCTAAGTACTTGGGGTGCCTTACGCATTTTATAAAAATTTTCTTAATTATCAAAAAAAAGAAAAAGAAAAAAAACATCACCCACCTCCAAATTGATAATCTGCTCTAATACCACTATATATTCAAAATAAGAACATAGAGCCCCCAATATCAATGATAGGCAACACCATCTCAAGAATAAGCACAGGAACCATTAATAGATAAGAATATTTGCTCCACGAAAACAATCTTCTGAGCATCCATCAAATCTTAACTAATAATGTACAGTGTCCACATAATATTTGCTAAAGAAGTGATGTATTAGTGAAGTTTATCACCTATACCTGCTTGATGACCTGCTTTCTTACATGCTTGTGATAGTCTGGATTGCGAAACAACTGATCTGCTAAAGCTCGAAACTGTCCAATATTTTGAACAAATATTTTACTAAATACATCAAGATGCAAAAACTATAACCAAAGAAAGGTGCAAGCATGAGTTGATAGAAAAAGAAATCAACAGTGACTCATTCAACCTGACAATTCCCATCACCCTCCATTTGCAGTTCAGCTAACCCATACGTGACCAACCTATGAAAAAAAAAAATTCATTATCACCCAGCAAAGACAAACCACATTACATGCACATGTAGGTTACTGAGTATAGAAGTCCAGATGATGAATTATTAATGTCAACTCTTCAACAATCATGCCTGTAGGCATTTCTTTTTGCCAGCATTTAAACTCAACAATCATTGAATCACATTTCTTAAGACATTGCTAAGATGCTCTATGAGCTTCATTTTGTATTATTTGCCAACATAGTAATCTCATAAGAAGCTAACCAAAAGGAATTAAGGGAAGAAAAAACAATAAAGAAATGTCGCTAAATATGCACAAAGACAAGAAATTTGCATCAAAAGTCGGTTCAAAGAATTTTTTCTTTAAGAAAAAAAAAAAGGTAATAAAAACCAAAATCCACCCTCAAGGTGCTAGGTACTTGGATTGCCCAAGGCAGTAGGCACCAAAAAGAGCAAGCCCAAGTGAAGCAAGATGCTGACATGTGATTGTCGTTGATGGTGTCTTTTGAATTTCAATAATACAATCACAGTCATCGACATTATCATCAATTTTCAGTACAAGGACTTCACCCTGTAGTGTATTTATTGCAAAGAACAAAATAACATTACTTGTTCAGCTTTATGAAATGGTACAGTTAGAGACTAAACAGATATGAGAAAGCAACAGACATAAAATCACTTGACAAGAATGCACTATATAAATTACTTACGAATTGTCTAAAGGTTACCAGAGTGTTGAACGATAAGTTTAATGGGGTACTAGCATTGAGCACCTCTCATCTTAGTTGAGTTGTTGAATAGGAATAGAAAGCCAGTGCCGTATTGCACTTGCCTCAGGTCAACGGCCTTAAGGCACTATCTAGTGGCTCATATTGCCCAAGCAACAGACATAAAATCACTTGACAAGAATGCACTATATAAATTACTTACGAATTGTCTAAAGGTTACCAGAGTGTTGAACCATAAGTTTAATGGGGTACTAGCATTGAGCACCTCTCATCTTAGTTGAGTTGTTGAATAGGAATAGAAAGCCAGTGCCGTATTGCGCTTGCCTCAGGTCAACGGCCTTAAGGCACTATCTAGTGGCTCATATTGCCCAAGCATCACTTTTGATAAGTAATATTTATTCATGGAGGAAAAAAAGAAGAAGAAGAAAAGAGAGAGAGAGAGAGAGAGAGAGAGAGAGCGAAAGGAAAGGGACAGATAAGTAAAGAGACAGTGCATTAACTCGCCTAAGATTGCAAATTTAAGTGTCAAGAGTCTGAAAAATCCAAAAACTAAGATGGAGTGCTGCCATCAACTGACATTTATCATGCATATAACACGTTAATTTAGTTAACTTTACAATGAAGCACTTAACTTTTTTTTATGAAAAGAACAAAAAAAAAAAAAAAAACTCTCACATAGCAAGTTATGGCAAGTAAATGCACCATTTCTTTTTAAGTACAAGTAACACACATTACCAATAAAAACAATAATAAGGAATTGCATATAGAGCTGAAGACAGAATCAGAACCTTTCAAACAGCCGCTCATGGTCTAAGGTTGCATCATTTACATCAGGAATCTCCCCATTAACCCGCGGAGTATGCTGCCAACATAGTCCATCCATAAGTAACAAAGTTATCCAGTAAGACAAATGACAGGATCATTTTTGTGCCTCTCAAAGTTCATAAAGAATTTTAAGGAAGATTGACACACTTAATATCGTAAACAGAGTGACCTAATACCAAACAAACAAACAACAAACATACCAAGACTAAAGTACTGTTAATACTGGAGAGGGAAAAACATTCAAAGTCACCATCAACAGGCTCTCCAACTTTTTTGTACCGTTAGCTCATATCATGGAAACAATAGCAAAGAAATCATACTTCTATATACGATAACACAGACAAAGGGAAGCGTAGAACTATATACTCAATTAATTAAAAATTCCAACTTATCATGAAAATCCTGTACTGCGAGTACCATGAACCAATATAGAATAATTTCTACATAATCATCCTACATCCGACACCTCCCCTCCCCTATTTGTTTACAGCAGTTCATAAAAAGAGGATTTTGTATGAAAACAAGCCGAGGATTCAAGATTAAGTGGAGGAATTCAAATGTCGAATGGATGAGGCAGCAAGACCATGTTGGCAAAAGTAATTTCTATACTCATGCTCTGTTCACATACATGACAAATTTGTGGGATCTGACTGGCTTTCTACTTATTACAATTAAAGAACATAGATGCATATAAAGCAGCCCCAAATTCAACCAGATGTCTAAGCGAAAGAATCTCAGTCTGTAACGACTTAGGGAAAAGAGCTAGCCATATTTGCACTATTACCCCAAAAAGACTGGTCAATTTGGAGCTTCCCTATAATTCATTATAAAGCCCAGTTTCACCTAGTAACTAGGCAATGTGGAACTTAGCACTCATAACTATCTTTATAAACCACCCATTCTATGTGGGCTTCTTCTCATCTTCCCATTATGGGACCGAGGTATTACAAATTCCCCTTCTTAAATTCCTAACGTCCTCGCCAAGGTCACGTCATGCAGTGCTCTAGTACCATTTGTACCAGGTTGTTCTGATACTCTTTGTAACGACCCAGGAGAAAGCGCTAGCCACATCTGCGCTATTACCTCAAAAGGACTTGTCAATTTAGAGCATCCCTAGAATTCATTATAAAGCCTAGTTTCACCTAATAACTAGGTAATGTGGGACTTACCACCCATAACTATCTTTATAAACCACCAACTCTATAGGGCTTCTTCTCATCTTTCCAATATGAGACCGGGGTGTTACACAGTCGGCACATTATTGTGCTTCTACATAGAAAGGAAATGTTGTAGTTGGCCAAGGGAAATATGTATTTGGTCATAGTGAAGATCTAGCCTAAAGTACAACTACGGTTCCCAAATGGTTCTTTTTTGAAGAAAAAAAGAAGAAATCAAAATATCATTAAAAGTGAAAAGAGTTACTCAGGTGCATAGAGAGTATACAAAAGAAACACCTAGCTAAAAAAAATAAATAAATAAAAGAAGAAAATTATGAAACTAAGCACCTAGGACGCTACCAACGCAATTGTGCAAGTATAAAGAGTAAAAAAAAAAACCAAAAAAAAAAAGAATTCGAGCTCCGCCAATGTCTTCTCGTGGTTCTTAAAACTTTTGTCATTTCTTTCCCTCTAAAAGCACCACAAGAGGCAAAAAGGCACCCTCTTTCACATAGCAGCACTCTGAGTGCTACCACTAGTCCACATGCACCTTCTTTCACGCAGCAACACTCTGAGTGCTACCACCAGTCCACCAACAACCAACAAGTCAACTACTCTACTAAGCATAACTCAAGACAGCCTAGAACAATTGAAAATGGCATTCTATAAGGCGCAAACAATCTCACAACGGAGAAGAAGATGGTCAACGGACTCCCCGTTCCTCTTGCATATACAACATTTATCAACCACAATGACATGTTTCTTAAGGTTGTCCATAGTAAGGATCTTACTTAGGGCCACCGACCAAGCAAAAAAGGCCGCCATCAAAGGAACCTTAGTACCAAACACTCTGTGTGAACAAGCCTTTTTGTAAAATGAGACTTAGGCTTTGGGCCCTAGACTTATTTGTTTCCACATCAGTTGCCCCCCATTCTTATGGCCAACCTATCCAACTGGTCAAACATTAACAATCTTGTCTTTCTCGCAATCGAGGTTGTCTTTGTCCTTCAATACTAAGGGCAAAGCGTCAGCCATCAAGTGCCTAGCCGAGCTGAGGGTTTTTGTCCTTGCGCATGACTAGGGCTTTCAATACCGAGCATGTAGCATCGGTCTTCAAGACCGAGTGTAGCTTCAGCCTTCAACACCAAGCATATAGCATCGGTCTTCAGTGCCTAGGGTGAGACCAAGGCTTGGCGCATGGCCATGTCTTCAGATGCATGGGTCCAAGATGAGTCTTTGGTGTCCTGAGTTTGGCTTAACAACTAAGAACTAAAACTACACGCTCAATACCAAGGAGTGGAGAACTTTCCCAAAATTAAAAGCCTAGCATTGAATGACTTCATAATTCAAACAAAATCCTCAACAATAGAAATTGGAGCTTGTAAGATAATATTCACCAAGTAACTCCATAATTCGACCAAAAATCCTTGATAACAAAAGTCAAAGCCTAAAAATCCTCGATAATAGAAACTAGAGTCTAAAAATTCTCAATAACAAAGATCGGAAAATCCTTGATAATTGATATTAAAGCTCATCATAATATGATGTTCACCAAATAAAAATATTTTGATGATAGAGATCATAACCCATACAATGATGGTCACAAAATAAAAATATCACGTTGCTATCAAAATATTTTTTCCTGGAAAGGATTGTAACTCCCACTCAACTTAAGAGTAAGTTATTTGGTCATTTTTTACCCAAGGCAGATGAAGATGTAGGGTTTCAAACAAGTGTATTCCAATAGAAAGAGATATATTGGTGGTGCAATGGCGATTTTGGCAGGACGGGACATTTGGCATCCTAATTGGCAATGGCGATCGATCACCTCAATACCCCTCGGCGGCCCAGCTACCTCGAGGCTCAACTGAAGCAGTAAAATTTTTGAAGGATCAACAATCGAAACCCACGAAGGTTCCACAAAAATTCCTTGCACCTCCTCGGGCTCCGAGGTATCCAGAACATAAGTCCTAAGGGGAACTTGATGCTCAGCAGAGGAACGGATCTAGTGCAACTCCAATGGATCCATGCCGGACTCACCCATCCCACTCAAGGAACCCTCAGCTTCCACAGTTGGTGTGGCTAGGCTTCCAAAGTATGACACACATAAAACGAGGAAGGAGATATATTCAAAGATAGAGAATTTAGCATTCTCCATAGTCACCTCAGCAAGAAGACTTTGTTCCTACTTTCAAGTGCACACAATAAGGATCTTGACCGACCAACCCCTAAGGAAGGGACTGCATAAGCTCGACACATCTGGGCGCCTCATGCAGTGGTTAGTTAAACTGAGTGAATTCGACATTGAATATCACCCAAGAGCAGCGATTAAAGGGAAAGCAGTTGTTGACTTCCTAGACAAGTTTACGTTTGAGAGCGCTGAACAAGAGAATGAGCCATAATTCCCTGAAGCCCAAGCATGGGTAGCGGATGTCGATGGTTCCTCTAGCAAGGAAACTAATGAAGCAGGCCTCGTACTTGCCTCGTCAAATAGAATTAGAGTATGCCATACGATTCCAATTTAAACCCACAAATAATGAAGTTGAGTACAGGCCTCATAGTCGCACTAGAAATAATAGCTAAGGAGCTCATAGCAAAAGTGGTAACTGTATGTAGCAACTCATGGCTAGTGGTTGAGCAGGTGCTATGATAATACGAGGCAATAGAAGACCAAATGAAGGAATACCTTGCTACAGGATGGGAATTAAAGGTCCATTTCAGAAAGTTTCGAATCGAGCAAGTCCCGAGGGCTCCAAACAACCAAGTGGACCTTGGCTAAACATGGCGCCCGAGGCTGATCTAGAAATGGAGGTGTACCCATGGAATTCCTTGACAAACCTGCCATAAGCAGGACAGAAAGGGAAAGACGCTCAATATAAGACTAGGGCTATGAGATCAGGTATGGGATCCATTCTAATATTCTTAAAATTGATCTTTTGGCAATCATCTTCCTCCCTGATAAGCCTTTACTGACTTGAGCAACGGAGGCATCCCCCAATGACACACCCGACAAGCTTCCCTACTCAATTCTTTTTTTCTTTTTCTTTTTCCTTTTTTCCTTTTTTTTTTTTTTTTTTTTTTTTGCTGCAGGCATTCTCGTTTAGTGCTATATCAACAATTTGTTACACAAGAAGAGCCTAAAAACTGCCTCACTACTAACTCATTTCTCATAATATCTTCATATGTTGCATGCCAAAGTGATCGAACTCCTATTTGGTAGTCAGACCATAATAAAGGATAATGTTTTATATTGCTACTTCCATTTGTACTTTCTCAATAGGTATCACCCATTATTTCACGAAAGCTCGCATAAAACACAATATGAAGTAGTAGACTAGTAATAAGAGTGACCTCATGATGAACCACAAAACAATCAAGAGTTTCCACCTAAAGAAAGAAAGCTCTCTACTCACTATGTCATAGTGGGATTTCACTTTGAGCTTAGATTTCGTATCAATCTATATTGATTGATTGTCTCCATTATGTTGTTACTAACAAATACCACTATTTTTTTTGTTTTGGATCTTCCAAAACATTAGCATAGGATGTTCAAACCATTTCCCATTTTTATAGGAACTTATGTACCAAAACAAATGGTATCTCCAATCATAGCTCCTCTAGGACGTAAAATATATCTTTCCTCTGATCAAAAATGGATACAAATTTTTAGCTACTACATAGTATCAGTAATAGGTCTGAAAAAGTATATAAAAATATCAAATTTAGATATTTCTACACTGTTGAAAAAGTTAGGTTGAAATATAGTTTTCAAGTTAAGTTCCAAATTACCAATACTTGAAACCCAATCAAGAGATGCGAAAATCCAGGATTCTATTTTATTTTTATAAGTAATTGAGATATCATTAAAAACGTAAGGCATCCCCAGGTACACAAAAAGTATATAAGAGAACCCACCTAGTTAGTAAGAGCAAAAAGAAGAAGAAAATCATGATACCTAATCACCTAAGGAAAAAAAAAAAAAAAAAAAAAAAAAAAAGAAGCAGCTGTCCACAAATACGTGTTGAAAAATAAAGATCCTCTCACGGTCTTCAAAACTTTTATCATTCATTTCCCTAAATAGATACAACAAAAGGCACAAAGGCAACATCTTCCACACAGTAGTACTCTAATTGCTGCCAACAGTCCACTAACAAGCATACAAATCGACTACTTTTCTATGGCATAACCCAAGATGAAAACCAAGGATTTGAATTGATGTCCTTTCATTGGGTCCTTCTAAATTGCATTGATTTGTCCTAAAGATTTCATTTCAATTGGAATTTGGTTATTCACCATGTACGAGGATCCCCGCGAAGTCCATGGTGGATAAGGGGAAGAAAGCAAGGAAGCAATTACTTTAAAAAAATAAAAAAAAAATTCAAGTATAAGAAATGGTTGATAAACTTTAATTTGTTTTATTGCATCTTTCAAAAACTGAGAACTTCAACATTATCTGATTACTAGACATCGTAAAAACTTTATAACAAATATCCCACTGGCCACTTATAGATCAAGTTAGAAAGATTGGATAGTGTTTGGCCGAGGCATATTTTCCGAAATTGAAAAACAAAAATGGAAATGGTAATAGCACTTTGACTAAAACTTTTTTTTTAAAAAAAAATAAGCAAGATATCATTAAAAGCGTAAGGCGCCCTCGTGTACACAGGAACTATACAAGACAAGACACCTAATTAATAGGGGCAAAATGAACAAGAAAATCATGATAACTAATCACTGAATGAGAAACATAAGCATCTGTCCAAAGATACAAAGTGTTAAAAATAAAGACTTAATTTCCACCAAAGTCATCTAGTGGTCCTCAAAACTTTTATCTTTTCTTTCCCTCCATAGACACCATAAAAGACACGAGGCACCATCTTCCACACAATCATACTCCGAGTGCTGCCGAAAGTCCACCAACAAGCATACAAGTCAACTACTGGTCTAGGCATAACCTAAGACAATTCAAATCGACTGAAGAAAACATTCCAAATTGCACAAGCAACCTCACAATGACGAAGAAGAAGATGGTAATGGACTTCCCATTCCTTTTGCACATACAACACTTATCAACCACAATGACGCGTCACTTCCGGAGATTGTCCATGGAGGATCTTTCATAGGCCGCCGACCACTAAAAAGGCCACCCTCAACAAAACCTTAGTCCACAAAACACTCTTTCAAGGAAAATAGAAACCATCATGACATCCCCCATGTCATTGTAAAAGAATTTAACACCAAACAACCCTCTTTTGAAAGGGACCCACCACAACTTGTCTTCTCCTTTCCGTCTCATAGTCGCTAAATACAACATCTAGAAAAACGAGGCAAATGCATCCATCTCCCGATCATGAGCTGCTCTAGCAAGTCCACGTTCCACTGAATGGAACCTCCAAAAAATTTCACGTGAGCTACAACATAAACATCATTTGCGCAAGCAATACCAAATAAGACTAGAAAGACATCCTTAAGGGTCATATCCCCACACCATGCCAGAATCTAACCTTTTAGACATCTCCCATCTCAAATCTTGTGTAATTACAAAACTTCCCCAAACCCCTCCTAGTATTCTTCCTTCCAAACAAAAATTGGTTACAAACTGGTTTGTAACTAATTCATATAAACCAATCAAATAAAGTGACATGTGTCCCTTAGCATGTGAGAAACACATGTTTTTTTTAAAAGCATGAGCTTTTAATAGGTATGGGACACTTGTCACTCTATTAGATTTGTTTGTATAAATTAGCTACAAACTAGTTTGTAGCTAATTTTTGTCCCTTCCATAAACCCACCACATACGCCCCAACAAGCTCACTAGAACACTACCCTCTCCGTGAACTTCCAAATTTAGAGTCCACCATCATTATCCACTAAGCCTCTCACACAAACCCATAGCACCAGCCATTTACGTGAGAGCATGATTGAACCTCAACAAGTTCCTAACCCTAACCCTCCCTCAAAGGTTGGCTTACAAACCTTGGGCCATCTCACCAGATGTCATTTGAACTCCTCACCTAGCCCACCCCATAACTTCTCAATACGGTTTGCAACACTCGTTGGGCGACGAAAGAGGGGCATGAAGTACGTAGGTAAGTTGGATACGGTGCTCTTGATAAGAGTAATCCTACCACCCTTAGACAAAACTAAAGTACATGAAGTCTTCATCTAAAAAGTGAAGTTTGGATTCACCTAAAAACCAGACAACTTCAAGAGTAGCTTGAACAGTTGGCCTTCGGACAAATGTGCTTTGTGAAAGAATATATCACCCACTCTTAGATAATTTCACAGACAGGAACAGCAATTATAGATTGCTATAGATGCTTCAAAGCATGCTACAAAAATATCCAGAAGGCCAAATTTACATGGCATACATATTTCTAAACAGTTTCAGATCAAGAAGGCATTTGCAAAGAGTTATCATTAAGCATTTAGAATGAATGAAGTGAAGCAACTGGTATGCACAACAACAACAACAACAAATAGAAACCAAAATTCCTCTATACTAAAAAAGTGTTAAAAGAGAAAAGGAAAAAAATACAAAATATAGATATAATGAGCAGCATACTGGGATGGAATCCAAATGGGAGAGTCTCTTCCCAAGCCTGCCATTAAGTTTTGAATTTTCTTCTTCCCCTAAGATGCTTGCGATGGTTTGGTCATCCTCTGTATCCTGGAAGCTGCTATTCAAACTCGAGCTCGAGCTTGCACTTGCACTTGCACTTGCACTTGCATTGCTGTAGCTTTCATTCATACTACCTCAAACGGATAGCTGACGACACCACCCTACAGAACATGTCAAGATAAAATAATTTAATAAATTAAATTGATGTACAGAGGACCCAATGTAAAAACATGCATACATGCATGTAACAAAGGTTATTAAGAATCCATATATGCAGAAATATAAAATAAACCATACAGAGTATAAAAAACCAGTACACGCCTGCATATACATACATACCTACATACAATAAAAAAAATAAAAAAGACTGCAACCCAGAATCCCAGATCCTTATCGAAACAAATAAGAAATACCCATCTGCTAACAAACCCCGAAAGTTATAGAAGAAAACATGGACACCCAAAATCAATTACTTTTTCTTCTTGATGAAATCTCTATTGTGTTGCTGAGAATACATATGAAAAGAACAGAAAGTGAAAAGTGACATCCAGTACATGAATTTTACTTTCTATTCGATTGTTTTGAGTTCTTCAACTGAGGCTCAACCTTATAAATTTATCATCTTTTGCCTCACTTTCTCAGCGATCAAACAGAGTATAAACCACGATGGAAAGCAATTCGACAGAGAAAGACCAGTCCGGGAACTAATCAAACAAACCCGACAAAAATTAGAAACACA
Source organism: Corylus avellana (assembly GCF_965113065.1). Lineage (NCBI taxonomy): Eukaryota > Viridiplantae > Streptophyta > Magnoliopsida > Fagales > Betulaceae > Corylus > Corylus avellana. Next base: position 17,048,721 of record NC_142494.1, read on the forward strand.
TGCTCAAATAAGAAACAAAGAATACCCAGAAGTAAAATTGGAAGGGACAAAGTCAAAGAACACCAAAAACAGTAGATTCTTTAAGTTTGTGCTTTCAGCTGTGCTTTATAGAATCATTTAGCTTAGTTTAGCTGAGTTTCCAATTCCGAAAAATCCGCCACACAAATAGTAGACCCAAAATTCAGCTCTTTGTATATACTCTTTCCTTTTTTGTCTATTTCTTTTACTTTCTTTTCATTTGATTCTAAGCAAGCAAACAAGGTAAAAACTTCGACGAAAAGCAATTAGAACTAGTATACAGTATTATATCATTAAATCTAAATATAACCAAGAAATAAAATAACAGAAATATTAATAATTACCCAGATGTGAAACGGAGAGGAAGAAGGCAAAGAAAGAAGAGAGAGCGTCGCAGATTTTCTAACTTTGAAAAGAAGATAGTTATAGCTAACGCTTTAAGCCTTGGACCATAAGTCATTCTTTCTCTCTCTCTCTCTCTCACCCCGACAAGAAACCCACACACACATGACCACAGAATTTTTTTTTTTTTTATTTTTTTTTTTTTTCCTATTGTGGACTATATCATATAATGTAGACGCCTGCACGTCGAAGTTATCACGGAGATAAGTATGCACCGCGCGAGCCACCGGCCACGGCATGCCCACGGGCCACGTATGGGTGAATTTAGTCAATGCATCTACAAAATGCTGAGTGTTTGGTAAACGTGATTTTTTTTAAAATAATAATAATAAGTAATCGTTTGATATAAACGTGAGAAAAAAATAAAAAACTAATAATTTTAAAAAGTTTAGGATACATTTTACAAGGTAAAAACGCTTATTACATATGTGCTATTACTTCAAAATGATTAGTCAATTTGGAGCTTCTCTATAATTAATTATAAAGCTTAGTTTCACCTAGTAAATGTAGTACTTAACACACATTACTATCTTTATAAATCATTCACTCTATATGGGCTTCTTCTCACCTTTCCAATATAAGACTGGAATGTTACAAACTCCCCTTCTTAAATTTCTCTTAAATTTCTGATGTTCTCATCAGGGCCACATCATGTAGTGTTCCAGTACCACATGACCTAGCATTACTAGGTGGCTCTAATACTACTTATAACGATCTAAGGAAAAGCGTTAATCATATCTGCACTATCATCCCAAAAGAACTAATTAATTTGGAGCTTCCTTAAAATTCATTATAAAGCCTAGTTTCACCTAGTAATTAGGCAACATGGGACTTAATACCCATGACTATCTTTATAAATCACCAACTCTATGCGAGCTTTTTCTCATCTTCGTAATATGGGACTGAGGTGTTACATTATCCCCCGACCCGGCTAAGATCTCCATCAACATTTTCGATTGGGATGCCAAACATTTGTTAGGGTCGCCTAAAGACCTTGACCTTGTTTGTTAAACAACATGCACTCACTCATTTTAAATAATATATATATATATATATATATATATATATATATATGATAAGGGAAAATGTATAATAAATCCTTGAGTCAACCCTCCAAAATTTTAATATCCCTAAGTTTTTTTTTTTTTTTTGAAAATTTAGTCCATAGGTCAATTGAAATGACAATAAAATTCCTGTCGTTAAAATTTTTTAACAAATGTTAGGGTAACTCAAAACGCACCGTTTAGTCCGATTAAAATATTAATTTTTTATTAATTTAATTTAAAAAATTAAATCTAAAAATAAAAATAAATAAAATAAAATTTGAAAACCACCCATGGGGGTGGCTCGCGATGGAGGGGTGGCCACGAGCCACCCAAAACCCCTTGGGGGTGGCCGAGCGGCCACAGGGGTGGTTTTCAATTTTTTTTTTTTTAGATTTAATTTTTTAAATTAAATTAATAAAAAAATTAATATTTTAATCGGATTACACGGTGCGTTTTGAATTACCCTAACGTCTGTTAAAAAATTTTAATGGCAGAAATTTTATTGTTATTTCAATTGACCAAGGGACTAAATTTTCGAAAAAAAAAACTTAAGGATATTAAAATTTTGAAGGGCTGACTCAAGGATTTGTTATACATTTTCTCATATAATAATTGGTATAGAAAAGTGAAAAGGTAGTATTAAAAAGTGAAAAAATTTTGTTTTGAAGTGAATTTTTTTTATTTAAATAGTAATAAAAAAATGAAGTGATATATAAAATGAGACTGATTTGATGTTCATTTTTTTAAAAAAATAAGATGAATAGTATTTAGTGGAATGGTAGCCATCCTTGTCTCAAGCCAATACTCGACAAGGCACCTAAAGACTTTTAAATTGCACTTTTTTAAATTGTAAATCCAAATTAACTATAATAAGATTTAATAATAGTAGGGAGGTTACTTAAAAAATAAAAAATAAATAAAAATAAAAATAAAAATAAAAATAATAGTAGGAGGTTAATAAGATGAAACTAATAAGCCTGTCTAATAAATTAAGAGTAAATAACAAGAATTTTAAAAGATAAAAGAAAGATGAAGCAAATTCATAATAAGAAGAATTGTGGGGTTAATTAGGAGAGAGAAAAAGGCCACGAGATGAATATGATTGTAAAGATGAATTTAGACCCGATGGGTATGTTGAGTCACCATTTCCCTCCGGAACGTGTGGGAGAACTGGAGAAGCTTTGGAAATGAACATTTGTTTTTCTTCCTTATCTCTTCAGCCGTCATTGTTTCACAAGGATCGAGATCCCATTAGTTAAACTAGGAGAATTTCAAATCAAAATCTCCAATTACCTAAAGGACAGAGATCCAAATCCTTAATCTCCTCAAACTACCACTTCAATGACAATTTACCCCTCAAATTATTAATTATGACAATTTATCTCCCAAACTACCAAAATAATAACAATGTACCCCACAATACTAGCAAAATGATGAAATTATCTATATAGAATTTTCAATAAAACAAAAATGCGCTTCAAAATTTGAAAAAATAAATAAATATTAGTATTTTTATTTTTATTTTAGTAAGGATAATTTCATCATTTTGTTAAAATTGGGGGTATATTGTCATTGTTTTTGTAGTTTTGGGGGTAAATTTTCACAATTGATAGTTTGGGGGGTATATTGTCATTGTGGTGGGAGTTTGAGGGGGTTAAGTGGACTTTACCCTATAAATTTCAATAATTTATTTTATCTAAGTGTTTAAAATAAGTTATGTTTCAACATTTAATACTCATTAAATTTATTAAGAGGATAATTTCTATAAAGAGCTGATGAAAACCAGCTCGGTTGTGCCCACCAATTAGAATTGGACAGCTAGGATTATCACACCAAATCAAATGAGGTGAAAAACACCCAATTAAAACACCAACTCACATCATCCACAAAAGACAAAACCCTCATTTTTCTCCTCTCCCTCTTTCTCTCTCCAGCGGTGCCGTGCATCCCAACCCAGAGCTTGCCAACCCAGACCTCTCTAGTGCTCCCCTCTCTCTCACTCTCACTCTCACTGTCACTCTCACAGACACACACACCGGGAGCAGAGAAAAAAGTTTCTCTGTTGCCCAGTGCTTTCTCCTCTCTCACTCACGACACAATTTCTCTCTCACCGAAATTATTTCTCGGTTTTTCTCACACAATGTGATTTTTCATTTGCATGAATACAATGTGACTTTTCATATTTCTCTGTTTTCTCTCTAACCGAATATAGTGTGATTTTTTTAAATTTAATTTCCTTGAATTTTCATTTCAGTTGTATTGGTAGGGTAGGATTATTGGCTATGATATCAACAACAAGCTGTTAAGTTTAGATTTTTTATAAGAAAAAATTTATGAAGTTGAGATTTTAGTAGTTATAATTGAAGAATGTTGTTATCCTCTCGCAGGATCTCTAGGATGAGTACTAATATCGAAGAACTTGACAAAATATCATTTTGTGATGATTTTATTGAAGATGGGCATGTTGACAATGAAATGATAAAATATCAAAATGATTTGAAGCAACCAATTGCAAGTATTGCCTCATTTAATGGTCCAAAGGAACCATGTCTTGATACGGAATTTGATGAATTAGAAGATGCTCGTGCATGTTATAATGCGTATGCAAGGCGGAATGGTTTTAGTATTTGAATAAGTCATTCTCGACTAGCTAAGGATATGTCAGTAAATGGGATAGAATATGTTTTTTCAAGAGAAGGCTTCCGTCATAAAAGTTATCAAGAGAAAACCTATACAAACTGAAGCCGGCAGAAACAAGGATAGGATGAAAGCAATTATGGGTTTAAAGAAAGTGGGATTAAAATGGATTGTAAGTAAGTTCAAAACTGAACATAATCATGATCTCCTTAGTCCTAGAAGTACAAGTTTGCTTCGTGGACATAGTGTGATACCACGTGCCCAAAAAAGTCTTATAGATACATGTTGAAGCAATTTTCGGTGCGATGAATTCAAGGGAATCCAAGTCTCCGAGCTACGCCTTTCGTTGTTCACCATTTTGTAAACCTTTCAGTAAACCTGCAAAACCAAAGCACGCGTTAAGAGGATGCGCTGGGTGTTGGCCGGCGGTTCTTCCTCCGATGCTTAAGTCAGTATGTATATTAGCTTAGTATGCGTATTCGTGGTCCCTCATACCTTTAGGGTGAGGCCTTTTATAGTTGAGCATTCGGAGGTGGTTATGATGGCAAGGGCGGAGGATCCAGGATTTGGGCGTAACGGCTAGAAGAGTTGATATTTGTGTTTCCTTTCTTTATGACCAGTAGGAGGCCGTTTCATACATTGATCCGAGGACGGCCTGTATCTGCGAGGCGTCTTTAAGAGTAGGATCGTAATTGTCCCGGTGATCTTGCTATGCGAGAGCTCTCTATGTGGCTAAGTCTTGTCCTTGATGTGACAGATGTATTCGGATGTTAAGTGCGGGAGGTTCATTATGACCCCATACCTGGACTTTGGTCGTTCGAGAGTGTAGGGGACGACGTCGTATCCATTGCTTTGTACTGGGCACGTTTGGTCAGCCCATTTGGATGCGCTGGGCTTTCTTGGGCTCATGGACCTTTGACCCGTGGGCTCGGGTGATGGGTTTATGTGTAACAATTACCCCCCGAATTCGTTCTGCCGAGACTTCGGGAGTAGAGAATTCAAACTCTCGATCTTTTGGTGGTGTTCTTTTTCGAGGGTAGACCGTTCAAGTGTCTCTCCTTGCTCGGTTCCCTGTATCCGTTTTTTTTTGCGTCTTAGCCATTTATGGAACATAACATTCGCACATCTCGAATATTTTGAGATTTGTTGCAATCTTATGATTTTCAAATCTTTTGTCTTTATCCACGTAAATGCACCGTTGTTCATCCATGTGTTCTGCTGGGCGTGATTCAAAAACTGACAAAATAGATATTGATGTGTGAATGGTGCCTATGGTTGCGTTTTTTGAAGGGAAAGTTGGCTTGTGTCTCTTCGGTTCAGGCATGACTGCAGACTCATGATGTTCTTGCATTAAATGCCTTGCGCCTTGTCCGAGGTTTCCTCTTCAATAAAGATTTTGCCGTCGACCTTCATTGTTTAAGCCTTCTAGATTTCCATCCATTTATCAGGTCTTAGAGCATTGATTTTTCAGTGGCCATGTCTTCTCAGAAACTTCCAGTTCAGGTTGACGAGATTGCGCAATTGTCGGAGATTCCTCTGACGCGCCGCTCAAGCGGTTCTTTAGCCAGAGTGCGTCCAGTTGGTAAAGGATCTCCTTCACCCTTGCGCCTAGACTTCGTACGCCGGCAAAGATCCTACTTCTCGGTGGAGGACGAGAGGGTGCTCCGCCACAACTATGACATACCCTTATTGATTTCGCTGCATTTTCCAAATGATTCTACTGGAATGGTTGGTGGTCCTGGAGAAATCTGTGTTCATGAACGTATGTTCATGGCAGGAGTTCGTCTACCCTTCTCTCCCATAGTGAGGGAAATGTTATCTTTCTTGGGGGTGGCCCCTGTGCAACTTATGCCAAACGGATGGCATTACTTCATGGCTACCCTTCTGTTGTGGCCTTCTGTATTTCCGGGAGAGACCCTGTTGATCCCTGAATTTTTTAACATACTTGGGCCTCATTTTTACCCCACTTCCGAGACAATCACCTTAATGGTTTGTGGGAAGAACCAATTTATCGAGCTCGGGAAGACCTTCTCCAACAACAAGCTTTGGGCAGAGCAGTTCTTTTACATATCCGGGACCTGGGAGGCATCGACATCTGAGGTTTTGCCCTTGTAGCATCCTGTTCCCCGAGAATGGGGAGTCTCCCGAGAAAGCTGTAAGTGTCTTTAGTTCTTCTTCTTTTCTTCTTTATTCGGCTTTATACGTCCTTACTTCCCTTTCCTCTGCAAGGAAGAAATGCTCTGCGTTGAGCCTGAAGCAGCAAGGGCGGGTTGACTACATCCTGGAATATTCCCAGCTTCCTGAGAATGCAGATTGGATGCTTTTTGGTAGCATCGTTAATGATTCCGCTCTTCGGGAGTGCCTGGGGTACCAGATTCCATAGGACAAAGTTGTCTGGGATCGTAAGGGGAACCCTAAGAGACCAAAACCAACTGGCGACAAGGTGGTTTAGAAGTCGCATGCCCTGCCCCCAAGCAAAAAGAGTCGAGTGCACAAGCATGTCTCCTCTTTGGTCAAGCCGACTGTAACTGCAGCGTCTGCTTCAAAGGATTCGGATCCGGCTTCAAAGCAATTAGGTCCCCATGTTCAGGGCCAGGTTTCGTTAGCTCCGGAGTCTGCGACAGATCCGTTCATGTTGAAGAGGAAGGCTGATAAAGGCAAGGCACCCCTGGAACCGCTTTCGAAGAAAGGGCGTGCGAACAAATTGAGGGACCTCATGGACATATTGTCTTCTGTTCGGTCTAATTTCGTATCGATAACTTTCGATCCTTCTAGCGGCTAAAACGAGGCTTTAGAGCCCATTTCTGCAATGGGAGCTGCTCCCCTCCACATAGTACCCTTGGAGGCGCGACCTCGGGAACCGGGAGAGCTAGTGGCCATTCATTATGAGACCCATACTACCTCTTCTTCTGAGAATAGGTCTGTAGACCCCCCAGCTGGGCCCTCCAATCAGACTCCTGTATACCGAGGACGTCCAATTAGGGGGCATTTCGGGAGAGGTTTGGTGGGAAACCCTTTGTCGACAGTCACCAGGCTGCTTCCAGCGTACTATACCCGAGGAGAGGGTCGGCTTACTCCGGAGATGTTCGTGGACAAGAGTATCCATTGTCATTATTCGGTAAGTTGTTTACATTTCTTCCTTGTTTCCATCTTTTGAGTGCCTTTGCTTTTTTTGACATGATTTCCTTTCCTGCAGTGCTCCACTCTCATCGCGAGTTGGTACAAAGAGTTTCAAGAAGGCCAGCGGGAGTATGCTAATGAAAGAGTCGAGCTTCGAGGCTTAGTTCAGAAGCTGAGCAAGCGGCAAGAAGCCTATGGTTCTCAGGACTCTAATTCCGAGGTGGAAAGTCTCCGCCATCTGTTGGCAGAGAGGGAGGACGAGCTTTTTGCGATCAAACAAGGGCTCAGTGAGTCAAAGTTGGCCAATGCCCATCTTCAGACTGGGATGGCCAAGAGTTGGCGAAGCGGGTTATGGAGGCTGAGTCCACGGCTGCCCGATTGGTTGCAGAAAATGCAAAAATTGCAGAGTAGCTCTCTGAGGTTCAGGTTTTCGAGGAGGGCTTTCAGAAACTTTCCGAAACGCTTGAGGCTCAATTATCCCAGTCGAAAGACGCCCATGAGAAGCTTGTGGGTGATTTGGGAGCTTCCCGAGCCAAATGTGATCAATTTCGCCAAGGGTACCACTATTGGAAAGCTAAGGCGGTTCGTTACCTTGCGGAGCTGTCATTTGTTCCTTGGCTTCGGGATTTGTTGTGGGCTCGTGGGTTTCATTGTGGTTTTGAGAATCATCGGTACCTCACCATCCGTAGAGATCAATTCGGCATCGATCCTGCTATAGTGGAGTCCAATTTCTTGGAGGTGCCAGCGACTGCTGTGGACGAAATGGTTGACTCAGGCAGAGAGTTGATTCTTGATGCTCCTGAAGTCAATGTGCATGGGTTCCACTAGGAAGCGAATTTACCCCCCGAGCCTTTTGGTCCCGAGATCCTTGTAGATGACGATACCGATGAAGTGGGAGCGGTTTCCCATACTTAAACATTTTTTTATTTGTTTTGTATAAGGACTTTTGCTCAAACTTATTTGAACTGTTGTTGGACTTCTGATGTTTTTTGGATGCTTTGAATGCTTTTGCTCTATACATATTTGAACTATCTTTGATCTTCCGATATTTTTTAGATGCTTTGATATTTCTGGGCACCTTTAAATGCCCTTGTTGTTGTATTCTGTGGTCAGGTGTCCTACCCCCATGGTCAAGGATTATAATGTATTGTGAACCTCAGTCATTAAATTCTCCGTTAGTCTTTTGGTATCTGCCATTTCAGGTTTCGGAGTTCATCATTATTATAGGCACGGCCTCCGATGGCGGGACACGTGGTGCGTCGCTGTTTGGATTTCCTAGGCGATTCTACGCGGGATGTCTCTTCGCATTTAAAGGTGACCCTTCATTTTCCAAGGGCTTATGCACTATAAATATCCCTTTGGGTTGAAGGTATTTTCATTCAACTGACTACGCTTTTTCTCTTCGATTTCTTTCTTCATGGCCTCTATTTCCTCATCTGGAAGTTTGGCGAAGATAGGGTCATTGGCTGCTTCTGCCTCCTCTTTGTTTCCTAGGGGTGTGGTTCTTCATCCCACCTGTTGACTAATAGGCCTCATTCTCATGCTCCAGGCAATTTTGAGGCAGAAATTGCCGAATTACACTTGCTGTTGGAGGCATGGGAGCAGTGTTTGGTGGACCGCTCCAATCAGTTGGCGAAGTTGACGGCCGACATCAAAGTGAAGGATTATTAAATAGCCTGGAAAGACTGGTAGCTGGAGTCGTGAGACCGGCCGGTTGCGGATCTCGAGGCTTATCTCCTTAGTATTCACGAGAAAAGACGGGAGAAAGCCTTCGATTTTTACTCTGCCACCCGGCTGTTTCTGAAGGAGAAAGAGAAGTGTCGGAGACTTCGCAGGAAATACCGGCTCTGGAAGGCTAGGGCTCTTGAGAAAAATGGTCCGCCTAGTGAAGGTCTCCGTTGGTAGCCTTCGATATAAATGGCAATGGCTCTTCTAGGGCTTTAGTTTTCTTGTTCATCATATTCTTGGGTGATTGCTCAAATGTGATTTGTACAACGTCACTTTTGGACGCAGAGTACCAGATCGCACCCGGATGTGATGTCTTCGATGTAGTTAGATAAACAAGTAGCCAAGTGTCTATTGTAGCTTGACTTTTCATGCAATTGTTCTGACTTGATCTTTGTAATTGAATTTTCATGTGATGTAAAGTCTTAAATGAAATTGTTACCTTTGACTCCTTTGTTGTGTTCTGTGTCTTTTTGGCTTTGTTTGTTTGTTTTGTCGTGCTTGAATATCTTGTGTTTGATGAATCCTCGATCTTCCTGGTTAAGAGCTTGGTAGGGTTTTGCTAAGGGTTGGCTCCCTTGTTTCCGAGTTGGGAGATTTTTTTGATAAAGGTTTACTCCCTAGTTCCCGAGATGGGGATTTTTTTTGCTAAGGGTTTTATCCCAAGTTCCCGAAGTGGGGATTTTTTTTGCTAAGGGTTTTTCCCTAGTTCCCAACGTGGCGATTTTTTTTGCTAAGGGTTTCTCCCTAGTTCCCAACGTGGGGATTTTTTTTGCTAAGGGTTTACTCCCTAGTTCTTGCGATGGGAGATTTTTTTTGGCTAAGCGTTTACTCCCTAGTTCCCGAGATGGGAGATTTTTTTTGCTGAGGGTTTACTCCCTAGTTCCGGAGATGGGAGTTTTTTTTTTTTCGTTTAGGGTTTACTCCCTTGTTCCGAGGTGAGGAGATTTTTTTTCGTTAAAGGTTTGCTCCCTTGTTCCGAGGTGAGGAGATCGTTAAGGGTTTACTCCCTTGTTCCGAGACTACTGCAAGAAGGAGAATTTATCACCGGGCCCAATGGTCGTTTTGACCAAGGGTTCTCTGATGCTCAAATGAGTTGCTATAAATTGATTTTTATAAATAATCAAGAATTACAAGAAATGAATGCAACGGGAAAATTACTGATAATATTTTTTCAGATGACTGCCATCTAGGGTCTTGGCAGTGGCTTTCCTTTTGCATCATGTAGGTAATAGGCTCATTGTCTATGGCTTCGAATGACTTTGTATGGTCCTTCCCATGTTCGTCCGAGCTTTCCTGCCACTAGATCCCGGGTGGCTATGCTGACCTTCCGGAGGACCCAATCCCAAATCTTGAACTATCTCAACTTGACCCTTTTGCTGAAATATGTGGCTGTTCTTTGTTGATAGGCTGCCATCAGTGCCTGAGCGTCATCCCTCTTTTCCTGGAGCAAACCCAAGCTTAGCTTCATTCCTTCTTTGTTCATCTCGGGGTTGTAATGCTTCACTCGGAAACTGATCGAGCTGATTTTCTACTGGATGACTGCCTCGAATTTGAATGCTAGGGAAAAAGGGGTTTCTCCAGTCGGTGTCCAGATGGTTGTTCTGTATGACCATAGCACTTCTAGAAGGATCTCTACCCATGCTCCTTTTTTGTCTTCGAGTTTCTTCTTCAGAGTTTTCATCAAAGTTTTATTTCTCGCTTCTACCTGACCATTGGCCTGAGGATGCCCGGGAGACGAGAAATAATTTCTGATATGGAGCTCGGCACACCAACTTCGGAAAGGTTCGCAGTCGAATTGTTTTTCGTTGTCGGTTAGAAAAGCATGCGGGATACCGTACCGACATACGATTGCTTTCCAGAGGAAATTTCTTATGTTTCCAGTGGTTATACCGGCTAATGCTTCTGCTTCTGCCCACTTAATGAAATAATCAGCAGCAACCACGACGAACCGACACCCTCCTTTTCCTATTGGAAGTGGGCCCACTAAGTCAACCCTCTATTGCGAAAAGGGCCGTGGGGCCGAAATCGGGCTTAATTCTTTGGGTCGATTGGCTAGCACTCTGTCAAAGCGTTGGCATTTGTCGCAATGCTTTATTACTTCATGGGAATCTCGGTTCATTCCTGGCCAATAATACCTTGCTCGAATGGCTTTATGGGCTGACATTCTCCCTCCCGAGTGGCTGCCGCACACCCCCTCGAGAATTTCTCTAAGTACGTGATAAGTGCTAAAATATTCATATTTTCAGCCCTTAACTTGCATGTTTTATTCCTTTGGTTTTACTTAATTAGGCCATTTTAATTCCTTTTTGTGTTTTTCATACTTTCATAGGCTTTTGGAAGAAAATGAAGTAAAACTAGGTGATTTGGGCTCAAAAAGAGAAGATGGAGAAATTGGAGCTCCTTGACACTACGATCAATCGCAGGGTACCTGCGATCGAGCGCAGTACCAGAGAAGACACCGCACGAACCAAGCCAGGAGCGATCGAGCGCATGACAGAAGAAGGATCAATTACATACCTGCGATTGAGTGCAAACGGTCTGCGATCGAGCGCACCCGTGCGCAGGAGACTTATCAAGTGGCGGCTGGATTGACATTATTTCCATATTAGGGTTTTCCAATTCCAATTGTAATAGGTCTTAAAACCCTACAAATTCCCTAGGTTTACTACTTTGTCTAGGACTTCTGAAGCCTATAAATAGACCCTTAAGCCTCTAGAATTGGTACGCTTGGTAAGGAGAAGAAGATGAGCTCTTGAAGTTCGAGTCTCGGGTTTATTCTTTTCTTTTCTTTTATTAAGATGTTTAACATTAATTTTATGTGTAGCTAATTTATTAGTAGGGATTGATTGAAGCCCTAGTTATGTTTATTTAATATTTCAATGTTGGCGCCTTTGTGATGAACTTGGTATGATATCTAACTTGATTAATACCTAGTTTCATGAATTGCTCATACGTGTGTGCCTGATCAACATGTGCATGTGGTATGGACTAGTTAGTTAGATCAATTTGGATGACCGAGTCCTGGGTTTAACATAAGTAACGAAAGTAATCCACACCGGGTTTTTGGGTTAATCAACATGGGGAACCGTGAGTAGACACCCATGCCCTAGGCCTCATGTGTTTGTTGATTTTCACAGTTTTTATGCTTTCTTAAAGAACAACTTAGTAGACACCCATGCTAAATCCTTTAAGAAAGAAAAGAATTAGAGTAGACACCCATGCCTAATTCGTTGTTTAGGGAAATCAATAGCTTAAGGAGTAGACACCAATGCCCTTAGGTTGACAAACATTAGATATTCATAATAGGATCAAAACATTGGCATATTGATATATTAGCTAAATATAATTAGCGGTGGATATCAAAGCCCTACCTTTTTATTATTATCAACTCAATCAATCTCTATTCTACTTAGGGAATTTATTTTTTAACGGAAATTTAGCAATCTTCGTGGGAATGATCCTGTACTTGCTCCATATACTACTATGTTGACCTTGTGCACTTGCAGATAAAACGTACAATTATTTACCTATTAATTTAGGTAGATATATGCACAACAAGTTTTTGGCGTCGTTGCCGGGGATTGCGGCGAATTTTGTTTAAAATTATTTTCCTTTAGCTTTGTTATTTTAATTTTTAATTTAGTTGTTAGAAAAAAAAAAATCCAAATTATTTTTCATTATCCCTAACTTTTCTGTTTCTGTGAAGGTTACGGATTGGCATTCTATGATTGTGATCAATCGTCAGTCAAGAGCGATCGAGCGCACCAACCTGCGATCGAGCTCAGTTCCATAGAGCATTCGGACCAGGTAGTACTGAAATGGCTTAACTGAAGAAGTAATCCAGTTCATGCAAGGTCATAGATCTCAAGCCTCAACCGTTCTTCCACTCAATCCTGAAATTGAGCGGACAATTCGACAACGACCTAGAGACAAAGAAGAAGACGAAGTTGAAATGGAAGATTTGCAAGAAAATCCAATTGGGCCAAGACCCTTAGAAGCAAATCCACCACGGGTGAGGAGACCAATGAAGCAGGCATATGTTCCAGTAAACCTCCATCAACCCCCTTGCATAGCATTTCAACCAGAGGTGGATGACAGCTATTATATCTCTCCCCAAATCTTAAATGCATTGACTCATTTAAGAGGCACAGCTACTGAGGATCCCAACTTGCATCTTAAGGAATTCTTTGACTTATGCAAGTTGCAGCATGTTCAAGGCCTAACTCCAGAGAGACTCAGGTTAGTCCTCTTTCCTTTTTCCTTGAAAGATAATGCTAAACTGTGGTACAATTCCTTGCCTGCAGAGTCCATTCATACTTGGGAAGAATTGACCACCAAGTTTCTAAAGAGGTTTTTCCCAGCCCAGAAGACAAAACAACTCAAAAGGGAACTTCAAATGTTCCAACAACGAGACGGAGATTTGTTCTTTGAAGCCTAGGACCACTTCAATTCCTTACTTCTAAAGTGCCCACACCACAACATCCCTCAAGATGAGCAGGTACAAATTTTCTATGAAGGTTTAGATGATACTAACAAAGGGATGGTTGATACAGCGTGTGGAGGAATGTTGCTGGAGAAGAGTAGTGAGGAAGCCATAGGGATCTTTGAGAGGTTGAGTGAACACACTCAACAATTTCCATCCAAAGGGAGGCATGGTGTAAGGAGCAAAGGCAGAAATGAAGAAAATAGCGAAATGCAAAATTAGATGGCTGCTATGCAAAAGGCATTCCTTATGCTTGCAAATGCCATGACTACTCAGAACATCTCTCCCAATCAGCCAACCACCCAATTCCAGGTATGTGCCATATGTTCCCAAGTAAGTCATACTACTGAAACTTGCCCTTTATATTCATCTGCAGATCAGGAGCAAGCGCACTATTTGGGACAAAGGAACTACCCTTACAAGAGCAATTCATACTCCAACACATACAAGCCAGGATGGCAAAACCACTCTGATTTATCATGGAGTAACAATCAAGGACAAAAAGGTTCCCAACAAGCAAGCCAGCCAACTCAAGAGTCAAAACTAAACCAACTGGAGAATATGATACACACCCTGGTGGCTTCTCAACAACAGCTCATGACTTCTCAACAGGGGCTCATGACTTCACAACAGAAATTCACGGCTAATCAAAAACAATTCAATAGAAAGACTGATCAAGCCATTCAAAGACTGGAAGTTCAAGTGGGGCAAATGGCAAAGGAGCTGAGTGAAGGAAAGCAGGGAGAATTGCCAGCCCAGACAATACCCAATCCAGAAGGTCATCAGCAGCTGGAAGTAGTCACTGTTCTCAGGAATGGCAAAGTCATTGGAACTAAAGAGACACCTCAAGCAACTCCAGAAGGACTGTCAACTTCTAAGGTAAACAAAATGGAAAAGGTAAACGTACCCCCCTTTCCTCAAAGGTTAGTCAAACCAAAGAAAAAAAAGCAACTCATGGATATCTTTGAGACCTTAAGGAAAGTAGAAATCAACATTCCTTTATTAGATGCAATTAAACAGATTCCTTCATATGCTAAATTTTTAAAAGATTGTTGTACTAACAAAAGGAAGTTTCAGGAGTATGAGACAGTGGCCTTAACAGAAGAGGTAAGTGCAATCTTGTCAAGAAAATTACCATCAAAGCTAACAGATTCAGGTAGTTTTACCATTCCTTGCAGGATAGGAGACCACTCTTTTTGAAAAGGCACTACTAGATCAAGGAGCATGGGTGAATTTGATGCCGTTCAATGTATATGAAAAGCTGGGATTGGGGGAGCTTCAACCAACCTCGATCACCTTGCAATTGGCAAACAGAAGCATCAAACGACCAAGAGGTATACTTCAGGATGTTTTGGTAAAGGTAGGCACATTTATTCTACCTGCTGATTTCATTGTATTAGATGTGGAAGAATCTCCTCTGCCATCGCCTTTACCCATTATCTTAGGAAGACCCTTTATGAGAACTGCAGATACTACAATAGGTGTGAAAAAAGGGTTTTGTCAGCATGAAGGTAAATGGTGAGATGATGGAGTTCAAAATATTTGATGCATTGAAATTACCTCAAGAAGATTTAGAATGTTTTGATATTTGTATAATCCAAGATGTCAGTGAGATAGTTTTGCAAGACCAACATAAAGATCCAGTGGAGGCCACCCTCACCCATAATTTCATATGGCAGGACATTGAGCCAAAACCTGAAGATGTTACTGATGACATTATTGAAATAGTGCATCATCTTGAGGCCTCTCCAAAACACTCAAGTAAGTATACCCCTCCCTTTGAGATTCTTGAGCCTACTAATACCTCGCTTGTTCCTTCTATTGTCCAGGCACCCAAGCTGGAATTGAAGCAATTACCAGACCACCTAACATATGCCTACTTAGGAGACAACAAGACACTACCAGTCATAATTGCAACAAATCTGAGCTATGACGAAGAAGAAAAGTTGCTGAGAGTGCTTAGAGAGCATCAAACTGCTTTGGGGTGGCCATTGCTGACATCAAAGGAATAAGTCCAGCCAAATGCATGCATCAAATCTTTCTTGAAAATGAAGCCAAGCCAACTAGGGATGCACAAAGAAGACTCAATCCACACATGAAGGAGGTAGTCAAGGCAAAGGTATTAAAATTATTGGATGTGGGCATCATCTATCCCATTTCAGACAGTAAATGGGTCAGTCCAGTCCAAGTAGTGCCGAAAAAGAACGGGATCACAGTGGTGAAGAATGAAGATAATGAGCTGATACCCACAAGAGTAACCACTGGGTGGAGAGTATGCATTGATTACAGAAGACTGAACAAGGTAACCCGAAAAGACCATTTTTCATTACCCTTCATCGACCAAATGCTAGAGAGGTTAGCTGGACATAGCCATTATTGTTTCTAGGATGGGTATAGTGGCTATAATCAAATTGCAATAGCACTAGATGATAAGGAAAAGACCACCTTCACATGTCCCTTTGGCACATTTGCCTACAGAAGGATGCCATTTGGCCTATGCAACGCCCCCTCCACATTCCAAAGATGCATGATGAGCATTTTTTTAGACACGGTGGAGAAAACCATTGAGGTATTTATGGATGACTTCAGTGTCTTTGGGTCTAGTTTTGATGAATGCCTCAGCCATCTGAAGAGTGTCCTGAAGAGGTGTGAGGAATGCAACCTAGTGCTCAACTGGGAAAAATGACACTTCATGGTTCAACAAGGCATCGTATTGGGTCACTCTATTTCAAGCAAGGGCATTGAGGTAGATAAGGCTAAGATTGACATCATCTCCAAACTTCCTCCGCCTCTGACAGTGAAGGGGGTGAGGATTTTTCTTGGACATGCTGGGTTCTATAGAAGGTTCATCAAGGATTTTTCCAAGATCTCTAGACCTCTATGTGCATTGCTAGGGAAGGAGGCCAAGTTTGAATGGACTACAGAATTCGTGACTGCCTTCATCAAACTGAAAAAGCTGCTCACATCTGCACCAATAATGAGGGCACCCGATTGGAATCTACCATTTGAACTAATGTGCGATGCTAGTGACTTTGTTGTGGGAGCTGTCTTGGGTCAAAGGATCAATAAGGTACCTCATGCCATATATTATGCTTCTAGAACATTGAATGATGCCCAGCTAAATTATTCGACCACTGAGAAAGAATTATTAGCTGTCATATTTGCTTTGGAGAAGTTTAGATCATACCTAATTGGCTCAAAGGTTATTGTATTCACTGATCATGCTGCTTTTGAGATATTTGTTTGCTAAGAAGGATGCAAAGCCAAGATTGATAAGATGGGTATTATTACTGCAAGAGTTTGACCTTGAGATTAGAGATAAGAAGGGCAGTGAGAATATGGTTGCAGATCACTTATCCAGACTACTTCATGAGGAAGAAGGCGATGAGCTTCCATTGAATGAACAGTTCCCAGATGAGCAATTATTTGTAGTTGAGGCCCAACTTCCATGGTATGTAGACATTGTGAATTATATAACAGCCAAGGTTTTTCCTCCTGGTATGTCTAGTCAAGAAAGGAAGAGATTGATGTCTATATCTAGACAATACCATTGGGATGACCCCTATCTATTCAAATTTTGGCCTGATCAAATCATCAGAAGATGTGTCTCAGAAGAAGAGCATTGGAGCATTTTGCAGCATTGTCATCAGTTTGCTTGTGGAGGACACTTTGGGGCCAAGAGAACAACACTTAAGGTATTACAATCAGGTTTCTATTGGCCTAATGTATTTAAGGATGCCTTTTTGTTTTGCAGCTCTTGTGATAAATGCCAAAGGACAAGTAACATCTCATCCAGAAATCAAATGCCACTTCAAAGTATTCTAGTTGTAGAGCTTTTCGATGTTTGGGGTATTAACTTCATAGGCCCATTTCCTAACTCATTCGGTTAAGTATATATTCTTGTGGGTGTGGATTATGTGTCTAAATGGGTCGAGGCTGTCCCCTCAAGGACTAATGATCACAAAATGGTTGTGAAGTTTTTGCTGGAAAACATCTTTGCTCGATTTGGAACACCTAGGGCAATCATTAGTGATGGGGGGAGCCACTTTAACAACTATGCCTTTATCTCTGTGATGAAGAAGTATGGCATCACTCATAAGGTTGGCACTCCATACCATCCCCAAACCAGTGGCCAAGTGGAAATCAGCAATAGAGAAATCAAAGGTATCCTTGAAAGAACAGTGAACCCCAATAGGAAGGATTGGTCACTACGCTTAAATGATGCACTATGGACGTATAGGACTGCTTATCGGTATGTCTCCATATCCTTTGGTTTTTGGGAAAGCATGTCATCTACCAGTGGAATTGGAACACAAAGCGTATTGGGCCATCAAGAAGTTTAACTTCGATATGAGGCAAGCTGGTGACAAGAGGAAACTCCAACTAAATCAACTGGAGGAACTGAGGCATGATGCATATGAGAATGCTAGGCTCTAAAAGGACAGAACTAAAGCATACCATGACAAGCAATTGGTCAGGAAGGAGTTTCAAGTAGGACAGAAGGTTTTGATCTATAACTCAAGATTGAAACTTTTCCCTAGAAAGCTTAAGTCAAGATGGTCTGGGCCCTGCATTATCACACAAGTATTCCCTCATGGAGCTTTGGAGGTTCACAACCCCCAGACCAACCAATCCTTCAAAATCAATGGCCACAGAGTCAAACCATACATTGAAACAAACTTTGCACCAAGAGATCAAGATTTGGCATTACAAGACTTGACACTTCAGTCTCTCCAATATGTTGCACCACCATCTGGAGCATCTACTTCTGGACAACACCAAGAGGGGACCATCGTCTGGCTGAAGACGTAAAACTTAGCGCTCATGGGAGGCACCCCATAGTATATCCTTTTATTTTGCTGTTGGCTTTATTTTATTTGATTTATATTTTGTTGTGTTTTCCTTGAGTATCTCTTTGGTGTTGTTTTTGTGTTATGTCGTTCTTTTCCATTCTGTCACTGCGATCGATCGCTGAACACATGCGATCGAGCGTAGGTCTCCATATGTGAGACAACAACACTCTGTTAGTGCGATCGAAAGCACAACATGTGCGATCGAGCGCACTTGGCAGCATTCCATAGTTGTTGTTTATTTTGTTTTGTTTTGTTTTCGTTTTGTTCCTTTTTACTTGTTTGTGTGTTTTATTATTTTGCAGGGACAAGTGTGCTTCAATTCAAGTTTGGGGGTATGCTATGAGCCATGCTTTCCAACACCATGTCCCAGGTACATTCTTTCCTTTACTTAGACATATTGGGGACAATGTGTCATTTAAGTTTGGGGGTATGGGCACACATGTTGTTTACACACACCTTGTCCCAATTTCATGTTATTTGTTTTTTGTGTTTGTTTGTTTATTTGATAAAAAAAATAAAAAAAATAAAAAAAATAAAAAAAATAAAAAAAAAGAGAAAATTTATGCATGTTCATGTTTGCTCTAAAAATTCTAAGTTAATCTAAAAGAATTGTGGCTTGAATTCATCAGTGAGCTTAAAATTTTAAACACTTGATCTGATGAGTGAATTTGTTAGTTTGGTTACTTGCTTAGGACAGTTGAAAAATCACATGTTTGATCTGATCACACAAGCACATTAGCACATAATCTGTGAGGTATGACATGAGGTCTGATATGTGTGTTTTTGCATCTTGGATGAAATTGGATGACTTATTAGATAACACTATGGCATGTATAATTGTGATGAAAAAAATAAATAAATAAAATAAAAATATGAAATAAATGATCATTGATGGCTTTTCGCTGAGTAACTGGATCTCTTGCCTCAAAACATTGGGTGTTCACGTCAAAAGGTCAAAAATTTGGATTTGATCAATGTCATGGTTAGTTGGTTTTGTAGCCTTTTTTACTCGAGTTAGTAGGTCCTTAGAGGTGTCTCTACATCTAATGCCCTAAAACCACTTGGTTTGGGAGTCATTGACTTAACACTCGCTACAAGGGTCAATTAGAAAGCTTAAGGGAACCAACATTGCACAACCTGACAAAAAAAAAAAAAAAAAGAGAAAAAGAAAGAAAAAGAAAAATGCCAGTGTGTCATTCTAATAGGAACTTCAATGAATTCTGAGATAAGGAGACATTGCATATTGGAAAGATTTGGAAGCCTCATAATTTTGTACTAGTTCACTGTACACAATTTTCGAACTTGTGATGCTTTAGCATGTCCTTTGTAAGTAATTACACTTTGAGATTCCAAGTCATTGTGAAGATGAGGTTCATCTTTTTAAACTTGTTGATGAATGAAAATCATAATCTTAAAGTGATGCTTTAACTTTTGGAATAACATGAACTCTTGCATGATGTTTGTGGGTGACATTTCTGGAAAACCCTCACGAGACTTCACTCGTCCACTAGGGAATTCTTAGTGGTTTAAAAGGCTTGTTGCATACGCTAAATGCAATCGTACATCCCACGAAAGATGGATTTATCTCTTGTTTTTTGTTTTTCCATTCTTGTTTTTAGTTTTGTATTGCTAAGGGACTGGCAATATGTAAGTTTAGGGGTGTAATAAGTGCTAAAATATTCATATTTTCAGCCCTTAACTTGCATGTTTTATTCCTTTGGTTTTACTTAATTAGGCCATTTTAATTAATTTTTGTGTTTTTCATACTTTCACAGGCTTTTGGAAGAAAATGAAGTAAAACTAGGTGATTTGGGCTAAAAAAGAGAAGATGGAGAAATTGGAGCTCCCTGACACTGCGATTAATCGCAGGGTACCTGCGATCGAGCACAGTACCAGAGAATATATTGCACGAACCAAGCCAAGAGCGATCGAGCTCATGACAGAAGAAGGATCAATCACATACCTGCGATTGAGCGCAAATGGGCTGCGATCGAGCGCACTCGTGCGCAGGAGACTTATCAAGTGGCGGCTAGATTGATATTATTTCCATATTAGGGTTTTCCAATTCCAATTTGTAATAGGTCTCAAAACCCTACGAATTCCCTAGGTTTACTACTTTGTCTAGGACTTCTGAAGCCTATAAATAGACCCTTAAGCCTCTAGAATTGGTACGCTTGGTAAGGAAAAGAAGAGGAGCTCTTGAAGTTCAAGTCTCAGGTTTATTCTTTTCTTTTCTTTTATTAAGATGTTTAACATTAATTTTATGTGTAGCTAATTTATTAGTAGGGCTTGATTGAAGCCCTAGTTATGTTTATTTAATATTTCAATATTGGCGCCTTTGTGATGAACTTGTTATGATATCTAACTTGATTAATACCTAGTTTCACGAATTTCTCATATGTGTGTGCCTAATCAACATGTGCATGTGGTATGGACTAGTTAGTTAGATCAATTTGGATGACTGAGTCCAAGGTTTAACATAAGTAACGAACGTAATCCACACCGGGTTCTTGGGTTAATCAACATGGGGAACCGGGAGTAGACACCCATGCCCTAGGCCTTATGTGTTTGTTGATTTCCACAGTTTTTATGCTTTCTTAAAGAACAACTTAGTAGACACCCATGCTAAATCTTTTAAGAAAGAAAAAAATTAGAGTAGACACCCATGCCTAATTCGTTGCTTAGGGAAATCAATAGCTTAAGGAGTAGACATCAATGCCCTTAGGTTGACAAACATTAGATATTCATAATATGATCAAAACATTGGCATATTGATATATTAGCTAAATATAATTAGCGGTGGATATCAAAGCCTTACCTTTTTTTTTTATTATCAACTCAATCAATCTCTATTCTACTTAAGGAATTTATTTTTAAACGGAAATTTAGCAATCCTCGTGAGAATGATCCTGTACTTGCACCATATACTACAATGTTGACCTTGTGTACTTGCAAGTAAAACGTACAATTATTTACCTATTAATTTAGGTAGATACATGCACAACAATACGTATGCGGCTTCATCTTTGGATAGACATTTGAGCAGAGGGAGGGTGTAACCCCTTCGATACAGAACACCATCAACTAGCGTGTATCATGCTGCTTCGATGCGGATCTTCCGTGCTAACTTGTTATCAAATGGCAACTTGCCTCCCTTGAGAAACTGTAGGATGTCGCAGCCCCAATCTGGACACTATTCTTTCTCCTCAATGCATGCCACTTGATTTGTTTGGCCAATTGAAGGTTTGGTTAGCTCCTGGACTGGGC
This sequence comes from Corylus avellana, assembly GCF_965113065.1. Classification (NCBI taxonomy): domain Eukaryota; kingdom Viridiplantae; phylum Streptophyta; class Magnoliopsida; order Fagales; family Betulaceae; genus Corylus; species Corylus avellana. The sequence goes on from NC_142494.1 coordinate 17,070,275, forward strand.
GATCAACCGATATGATTTCTTCCTCGGCCGCGGAGCCTATACGAGATAGGGTGTCTACCTGCGAGTTTTCTTCTCTAGGAACCTTTGTAAAGGTTATCTTGTCAAAAGATTCCATGATCTCCTTTACCTTCGCCAAATATTTCTTCATTTTGCTTCCCCGAGCCTCGTATTCATCCTGAATGTGTCCGACCACTACTTAGGAATTGCTTCTGACCTCCAACTTTTTTACTTCCATTTCCTTTGCCATGTTCATACCAAGGATCATGGCCTCATATTCAGCTTCATTGTTGGTGGTGCTAAATTTTCAGCTGCACAGCTGCTTCACATCTGTCACCATTGCGTCCCTCGAGCAAAACTCCGATCCCACTACATTTCCGAGTTGAGGACCATCTACAGACGCTACCCATGCTTCTCCCGGATTGGTTTCTTCTTCCTCGGAGACGTCGTAAAATTCGGCCAAAAATTCGACTAACGCTTGCCCTTTTAGAGATGTTCTTGGATCGAATTCTATATCGAATTCTCCGAGTTCTATGGCCCAATTGACTAATCTCCCTGATAAATCTGGCTTTTGCAAAAATTTTCTCAAGGGATACTCGGTCAACACCTTGATTGTATGCGCCTAAAAGTATGGCCTCAACCTCCGAGCGGACGTGACCAAGGCAAATGCTAATTTCTCAATCCATGGGTATCGTTCTTCGGCACCGTGCAGGGCTTTGCTGACAAAGTAGACAGGCTTTTGAACTCCTTGCTCTTCTCAGATTAAGGCTAAGCTTATAGCTGATGGTGATACTGCCAAATATAGGTACAAGGCTTCCCTTTCGACCGGTTGGCTCAGTAGAGGTGGGCTAACTAGGTATTCCTTTAATTCCTGGAAAGGTTTGTCGCATTCTAGACTCTAGGAGAAGGCTTTCTTCAGGATCTTGAAGAAAGGAAAACACTTGTCGGTTGAGCGAGAGACGAACCGATTCAGTGCCGCTATCCTACATGTTAGCTGTTGAAGCGGGTTTGTGCTTTAAGGCACATGCATGTCTAGGATCGCCTTGATTTTCTTGGGGTTAGCTTCAATTCCCCTTCGGGAGACGATGAACCCAAGAAACTTGCCCAAAGCTACCCCGAACACACACTTGGAGGGGTTGAGCTTCATCCCATAGTACCTTAGTGTATCAAATGCCTCGGCTAGGTCCGCTACGTGATTGACTACCCGTATGCTTTTCACTAGAATATCATCTACATACACCTCCATATTTCGCCCAATCTGCTTTCGAAACATCTTGTTGGCTAATCATTGGTATGTAGCTCCCGCATTTTTCAGTCCAGATGGCATGACTCGATAGCAATACAGATCCGTGTCGGTCATGAAAGCTACCTTTTTCTTGGTTGGACGCATGGAAACTCGGTTATATCCCGAGAATGCATCCATAAAGCTTAGTAGCTCATGTCCTAAAGTTGAGTCTACAAGCTGGTCGATTCACGGCAAGGAATAGTTGTCTTTGGGGCATGCTTTGTTGAGATCTGTAAAGTCGACACACATCCTCCATTTCCCGTTTGACTTCATCACCAACACCACATTTGCCAACCAAGTGGTGTACTGGATTTCCTTGATGAACCCGACTTCACGTAATTTCTCGACTTCTTTGGCGGCAGCTTTACCTTTTTCAATTGAGTATCCCCTCTCCTTTTGCTGTATAGGCTTGAAATTCGGGTTAGCGTTTAATTTGTGAACCATGACCGAAAGTGCTATTCCTAGCATACCGTCTTGACTCCAGGCGAATACATCACAGTTACTGCGGAGGAAGGACTTAAGTTCTTTCTTCGTGGCTGGGTCTAGTTGGGACCCAATTTTGATAACTCTATCAGGTTCACCGACCGAGAATTCCTCAAGATCTTCGACCGGTTCACCACCCTTTAATTGCTATCTTTCCTCCTTACTAGCTTCCCCTAGGGCTGGGGTTTTCAAACATTCTTTCATAAAAATGTTGTAACATTGTCGGGCTGCCCATTGATCACCCCTAATTTACCCGACTCCGTGATCCATTGGGAATCTCACCTTGAGATGCGGAGTTGACGTGATGGCTCTTAGTTCATTGAGAGTCGTCCTCCTGATGATGGCGTTGTAGGCGGAAGGTCGGTCGACTAACAGAAAATGTACCATTATAGTTGCCTGTCTTGGATATGATTCAGCTGTAACTGGTAGCTCAATTGATCCGACCGGTTGTACCCGTTCCCCTGTGAATCCCATCAAGGGGCAGTTAGTTGGGACGATTTTCTTCTGTCCCAGATTTAACTTCTTAAATGCAGACCAATACAGGATGTCAGCTGAGCTCCCATTGTCAACCAGAATGCGATGGATGTTATGATTTGCCACTGTCAGAGTGATAACCAAAGCGTCTGCGTGTGGGTGAGAGATACCCAGGTAATCGACATCCAAAAATTCAATCAACATCTCACTTCTTCGGGACTACTTCTTGGGCCTCCCGACAGTTTAGACTTCGTGAGAGCCTTCTAGTTGACGGGCGTAGGCCTTCCTTGCTCTTCCTGACTCTCCTCCTTCGGCAAATCCACTAATTATGGTGTGGATTTCTGGGAGGTTAGCTTGGTGTTGGGGCTCATGGGTTAGGCGCACTGGCCTTCCTCTATGCTATTCCTATCTTGTTCTCTCCTCCCGAGGATACCTATTCTGGTTTATACGGTTGGAACTTCTGCTTCGATACCGTTCTTGCGGCTGTTGATTCCTAGGAGGATGGTAGTTTATTTCTCGGACGTAGTTTTCCCGAAGTAGAGCCGCTCTCCTTTATTCTCCCAAAAATCGCACATGTTTACCATTTTGGATAAACTTTTCGATGAGGTGCCGCAAGGCAATGTAGCCTTCTATGTAATGCCCGTTGACCTCAAGGAACTTTCAATAACGGTCTGAGTTTTGATTCTGCGGGGCCTCAGGAGGTCTTCAATATTTCGGATCCTTCTTGATCTCCATTAGGACCTCGGAAATGTTGGCATTGAGTGGAATGAAGTTGTGATTATTAAACTTTTTCTTGAAGTGCTTCGAGCGTCAAACCCCGGTAGATCTTTACTCTTATTTTCTTCCAGCTTCTTGGGAGTCTTCCGAGCCGACCTCATTGCCTTCAAGGTCTCCTCTTCGTTAATAAACTCCTCTACTTTGTCCAGTAGCTCTTGAAGGCTATTCAGCTGCCTTCTTGCGATTTTTCTCGCCACGGGTTCCTTGGGCAAGATTCCGTTGTAAATGGTAGAGAAGATTACATCGTCCATAGGATCTTCCACCTTCAACTTTTCGGTGTTGAACCAAATCATGAATTCCTTTAAACTCTCCCCTTCTCGTTGGTGGAGCGTCAATAGGTACCCAGACGGTTTCTTCCTTTTGCTGGAACCCAGGAAATGGGTGAGGAAAATCAGAGCTAAATCCTTGAAGGTAGCCACAGAATTAGGTGCTAAGCTTCGGAAACATTCCCTAGCATTTCCCGAGAGTGTAGTTGGGAATGGTCACAAAAAGCGCCAAACTGTTGAAGCAGTTTTCGGTACGATGAATTCAAGGGAATCCAAGTCTACGAGCTACGCATTTTGTTGTTCACCTTTCTGTAAACCTTTCAATCAACCTATAAAACCAAAGCACGCATTAAGAGGATGCGTCGAGTGTTGGCCGGCAGTTCCTCCTCCGATGCTTAAGTCAGTATGTATATTAGCTGAGTATGCGTATTCGTGGTCCCTCATACCTTCGGGGTGAGGCCTTTTATAGTTGAGCATGCGAAGGTGCTTATGATGGCCGGGCGGAGGATCCGAGATTTGGGCGTAATGGCTGGAAGAGTTAATATTTGTGTTTCCTTTCTTTATGACCGGTAGGAGGGTTACATACGTTGATCCAAGGACAGCCTGTATCTGCGAGGTGTCTTTAAGAGTAGGATCGTAACTATCCCGATGATCTTGCGATGCGCGAGCTATCTATGTGGCTGAGTCTAGTCCTTGATGTGATAGATGTATCCGGATTTTAAGTGCGGGAGGTTCATTGTGACCCTATACCTGGACTTTGGCCGTTCGAGAGTGTAAGGGACGGCGTTGTATCCATTGCTTTGTACTGGGCGCGTTTGGTGAGCCCATTTGGATGCGCCGGGCTTTCTTGGGCTCATGGGCCTTTGACACGTGGGCTTGGGTGATGGGTTTATGTGTAACAATACACTTAATAAATCCGGTGTACCTCCAAGAAAGAGATGCACGTTATTTTAAAGAAAAAGAAAGAGATGTCAAGACAAAAACTTCTAGGCCGATTTTGAGAACATGTTATAAGATGGAAGTAGAGGCGGCAAAGGTTTACCCAAGAGAGTCTTTTTTGATGTTTTAAGAAGTGATATTTAATAGTCAAAATTACTACTCAGCTAAACATCGGGAAGAAGGAGGAGTGAAGATATATAAGGTGGCCTTTCATGGGAGAGAAAATCTATTTTATGAAGTTGCATTTGAATTTCTTGAGAAGAAAGTTACTTGTACATGTCACAAGTTTGAATTTGTTGGAATTCTATGTAGGCACATTCTTCAAATTTTTGTGAAGAAATCTCTGGTGGACACTATTCCCCAACATTATGTTTTAGAAAGATGGACGATCAATCCCAAGAGTCGCATTATACATGGCATTCTTAATGATGATATGCAAGTAAAAACACAAAATTCTTCCACCTTGATGAGAAATAGCTTAATGTTGCAAATTTATGATGTTGTAGAAGTGGGATGCCAATCGAAAAGAAAATATGATCATTTTAGCACTGGTTTACAAAAGCTGCATCACGAGCTTCTGATAATAGATGATGATTGTGGTAACGATATAAATGATGCTGATGTAGGAAGTGTCGAGGGTCATGTCTTCAACAGCCAAGTACTATCAAACCTTTCCTTCACTTTGCAAGATCCTCCACATGTTAGTTGTAGAGGAAAACCCAAATCTTTGAGACAAAAAAAAATTCAAAAGAAAATCAAGCAATCAAGAAAAGGACATGTTCCATTTGCAAGAAGACCAGGCATGTGAGAACCAATTGTCCTTCACATAAGAAAGCAAGGTATTCTTATAATCTTTTTTTTTTTTTTATTTACAATAATTTACATTAAAATGCATTTTGATTTAATGAAAATCTTACTTTCTATAGGGATATTTTGAATACCAATATGAGGCCAACTAACTTGGGGTTGATAGATGAACAAAGTTTAGTAAAGGTTTTTTTTTTTGTTTTTTTTTTTTTTTTTTTTTTATAACAGATCCTCCATCAAGTTAATTTTTGCCCATTTTCTAATTTTATTTATTTATGAATTATTTACAGTGCTCTTTGCCAACTATGGAATATCCATCTACCACTGCATTTGCGTATCCCTCAACCACTACATTTGCCATGTCTCAAGATCCTGGATATACATCTACTACAATTGATATTGGTGCAAATAACAGCAACGCGTATGGAACTCCTTGAAGTTATTGTGACTTGTGTGGTGTGGCATTTATTGTGAGATTGTCATACACAAGATACTTTTTGTGATTTGTGTGGTTTGGTATTTTTTGTGAGGTTGTAATACACAAGATATTTTTTGTGAGGTTTAATACACAATATATGGTTGTATGTAGTTCAATGTGGCTACATCTGATTGGTTTTTTGAACATTAACGCTTTTGAACATCAATATTGCCAAGGGACACCACAAGATTAATTTGACATATTCTTGTTTGGAGGCTTATGCCCTGCCATTTAGATCAACCAAAGATTCTGAAAACAATCAAAACTTCAATGTCTCTTCTATCCATTGCTTCAATTGTAAGAATTACAATGTGCTGCCAACACAACCTCAAAGTAGCTTGTAATTATTTGGTCACTAATCATCTTAGTTTAAAGAAGCAATTTATAATGTGAACAAAAAAAAAAAAAAATCAGACATTTAAGCAATTATTTGACACTAAACCAGATTATTTGACACTAAAAAAATATTTTTTTTCTTCGCCGGTGAGAAGGAGAACTGGAATCGGCATCTCAGCTGTCACCGGAGAGAGAGAACTGGAGCACCAGAGAGAGAGAGAGAGATGGAGCACCGGAGAGGTCTGGTCTCCGGCTTCGGGTTATGATCCGGCATCTTTTTAGAGAGAGGTTGGGTTTCGGTGTCGGGTTGGGCTCCAGTTGATCTCTACTACCACCGGAGAGAGAGAGAGAGAGAGAGAGAAATAGAGAGCACCGGGAGAAGTTCTTAGCCGATTTGTGATAAGTGCTAAAATATTCATATTTTCAGCCTTTAACTTACATGTTTTAATCCTTTGGTTTTGATTAATTAGGCCATTTTACTTCCTTTTTGTATTTTCTTTGCTTTTGTAGGCTTTTGGAAGAAAATGAAGTAAATCTAGAAGATTTGAGCTCAAAGAGAGAATTTTGGAAAAATTGGAGTTTCTAGTAGTGTGATCGATCGTAGGAGACTGTGATTGATCGCACACGGGTTGAGATCGATCGCACCTGTGCGCTGGAGAATTCTAGAAGTTGGGGACAGACTCCCTTTCCTTCCATAATAGGGTTTTCCAACTCCCGATTGTAATAGGATTAAAACCCTACGAAATTCCTAGGTTTACTTGTGTAACAAGGACTTCTAAAGCCTATAAATAGACCTCTTAGCCTCTAGGAATAGGTGTGAAGAAAGAGGCACAAGCTTTGGAAAGGAACTGAAGGCTGAATCAAGAGGAGTTTGGGTTTTTCTTCTCTTCCACCCTTTTATTTTTATTATGTAGTTTATATTTTATTTAGGGCTAGATTGAAGCCCTAGTTATGTTTTAATTAATATTTCAATATTGGCGCCTTTGTGATGATCTTGTTGTGCTATTTAACTTGATTAATACCTGCTTGCATGAATTCCTCATATGTGTGTGCCTGATCAACATGTGCATGTGGTATGGACTAGTTAGTTGAATCAATTTGGATGACCGAGTCCTGGGTTTAACTTAAGTGACAAAAGAATTCACACTGCGATTCTTGGGTTAATTAACATGGGGAACCGGGAGTATACACCCATGCCCTAGGCCTCGTGTGTTTGTCGATTTTCATAGAACATATGCTTTTCTAAAGAACAACTTAGTATATACCATGCTAAATCCTTTAGGAAAGAAAAGAGTAAGAGTATACACCCATGCCTAACTCATTGCTTAGGAAAATTTATAGCTTAAGGAGAATACACCCATGCCCTTAGGTTGGCAAACATTAGATATGCATAACATGATCAAAGCATTGGCATATTGTTATATTAGCTTAATATAATTAGTGGTGGATATCAAAACCCTAATCCTTTTTAGTTTTTGTTTATCTTTTATTTTATTGAATTCAATTGTGACAATTGAATTTTATCTTTTAATTAAATAGGAATCTACTTCTAAACATAATTTACCAATCCTCGTGGGAATGATCTCGTATTTGCCTACTATACTATTGTTTTGATATTGTGCACTTGCGAGTTAAAACGTACTAAATATTATCTATTAATTTAGGTAGTAATTAGCACAACAATTTGAGGAGAGAAACCCACCAAAATCCAGTTCTTAGCTTGATGGGTTTGAGGAATAATTTTTTTGGGATGCACGGCGCCGCTGGAGAGAGAGAGAGAGAGAGAGAGGGAGAGGAGAAAAAGGAGGAGTTGGTGTTTTAGTCGGGTGTTTTTCACCTCATTTGATTTGGTGTGATAATCCTAGCTGTCCAATTTTAATTGGTGGGTACAAAGGAGCTGGTGTCTCCTTATAGAAGTTATCCTCATATATTAAATGCTGAAACATGACTTATTTTAAATGCTCAGAAATTAATGGATGAAATTTAAGAATTTAAAATTTAGGGGAAAATCCAATTTACCCCCCTGAAGTTTCAGGGGTGTTTCAATTTGAACCCCAAAGTTTAAAAAGTGGCAATGTACCCCCTCAATGTTTCAAAAATTTTCAATTTAAACCTTCCGTTACAATTTCCGTTAAATTGGACGAAATTTTTTTTTAAAAAAAAAAGCCTGAGGGTAATTGTGTAATTTTAGAGATTTCCGTCCAATTTAACGGAAATTATTAACGGAATGTTTAAATTGAAAATTTTTGAAACATTGTGGGGGTACATTGCCACTTTTTAAACTTTGGGGTTCAAATTAAAAAAACCCCTGAAACTTCAGGGGGTAAAGTGAATTTTTCCCTAAAATTTATTCTACGATTGTGGAAATTAAAAAGGTTCATTTTCAATCAATTATGGTTACTGGAGAGTGATATGAGTGTCTAGGATTCATGTAAAGCAGATGTATTACCTGAGCACTTGTAAATTACAATTATGTGCATCAGTTACGATGTATTTGTTGTTGTATCAAATCCATTGTTAGTCAAAATCTCCTATATAGTTTTTTTTTTTTTCTTCTTCTTTTGGAAAAAATCCACTTTACCTCCCTGAAGTTTCAGGAGTTTTTCAATTTGAACCCCAAAGTTTAAAAAGTGGCAATGTACCCCCCCAATGTTTCAAAAATTTTCAATTTAAACCTTCCGTTAATAATTTCCGTTAAATTGGACAAAAATCTCTAAAATTACATAATTACCCCCAGACTTTTTTTAAAAAAAAAATTTCCGTCCAATTTAACGGAAATTGTAACGGAATGTTTAAATTGAAAATTTTTGAAACATTGGAGGGGTACATTGCCACTTCTTAAACTTTGGGGTTCAAATTGAAAAACCTCTGAAACTTCAGGGGGGTAAAGTGGATTTTCCCCTCTTCTTTTTAATTGTGAAGAGAGTAGCTTACTATTTAGAAGGGGAGTGGCTGCCTACCAGGTTTCTTGGTGCTTCAATGAATAATTCAGGATCGGCAAAATAAGAGATTGTTCTCTGGTATAATAATTATTTAAAACATGGTGATTAATTCATTGCGTTCACTACTTGAACGTGCTTTGGTGTTTTTTTACTCACATCTTTGAGTTGCAATGACTCTTTTGATGGATTAGAATGTGGTTCAATGTGTCTTGGTTCCTGAGTCTTTAGTATTTTCTTCTTTTAGGGGTGGAGCACGTTGTTAGGGATGATGCCCTAAAGCTCATTTCATTTATATAATATTTTTGGTTTATTAATAAAATTGTTTGCTTATGAGATTTATTAGAATGTTGGGCATATCATTATATATATATATATATATATATATATATATATGTATGTGTGTGTGTGTGTGTGTGTGTGTGACATTTGTGCGTATGTAGTCCTTGAGTTATATTGTAAATGGTTTGGGTGTGTTAATGAGATTGTCACACAAAAAATATAACCCATATTAATACATTGACTTATAAATCTTAGATCATAGTCAAGAATGAAATTGGGCATTCCTTTTATAAAGACTATGATGTGTCAATCATGATGATATATCATGGAAGTAGAGATGTTTTATTGATATGTTGGTGTGGTTACTATGCATTGAACTGGATTATGTGAATTGTTATTTTATAAACTATTGTCAATTGAATAATTGAAACTTAAGACTGCTTCTAGCACTAACTCTCAATTCTTATAGGAATATGGATTCAAATGTGAAGTTTTAAGATTATATGAAATATCACACTAATGTAAATTTAGCGGGAATAATAAATTTTAAATCTAGGGCCTTAGTATTTTTGTGAGTTACTAAATATCTCGTATGTACGTAACCACATCATATATGTCTTCTATTATGATTGGTTAGGCTTAACTCTATCTTCTAGGTCTTCTCTAGATATATAGTATGTACGTACATCAGACGAGCATTCCGATGGTCCTCATATAACAGCTCGTCTGTTCGCTCTTCAGACGCCATTACAGATGAGTTTCTCGGGAATTCCTTCCCAACTATACCTTGATCAAATGGTTCCCAAAACAACTTGCATCCATAATTATTTTGTCACTGAATTAGCCAATTCAAAAACTTAATAGAAAGTAAGGGTTTTTTTTTTTTTTTTTTAATAAGCACACGATTTAAAAGGCTAAACTACAATTTTAAAGGGAAATTGCGATTTTACCAAACACTTAACTGCATTTTTAAAAATCACATTTTCAAATTGCAATTTTTAAATCACACTTTTTGAAATCTAAACCCATACGGACCCTAAGATAGTGGTTGTTATACACACCAAGTTCAAGATCCCACTCACCAATATGCAATGCCGTCTTATCCTAGAACCATTATCTCAAACTCAAGCAGTAAGACTACCTTAGGTTATAAATTATATCAAAAGGAAAAAAATCGTTAGTGTTGTGGAGAAAATAAATAACTAATAGTGAACCCTCTATTGGTGCCTTGGAAATATATAAAAATAGGAATGTATTCTTGACGCAGCCCATCAAAAAATGTTCTCAGATGAATGCAAAAGAAAAACAACATAGCACTCTAGCACACAAAAACCCATAAGTTTCATCTAACAAACATAGAAAAATAGAACAGAAACAAGCCCCTTTGAGAAGAAAAGAAGAAGAAGATGGGCTGAGTCGCACAACCAAAAGGAAAATTTTTTGTGGAGTCTCACCACACAAGAAAAATCTAATTTGTAAATTTCTCTTTATTCGTAATTCTTAACGCTTACAGCTTTTATAGATTAGGTTAACAAGTGTAAGATTTTAGAAGAAGAAGGGATTCTCTTATTTCACAATATGTCTTTTGCTTACAAAGAGTCTATTATATAGACTTGAGAAGAGGGAGCACATCCCGTGAATCAAGGCTCAAATCATGCATAGTCAGCCCTTTTGACTTGTGAGATTTACTATACAATAAATCCAGATTTTCTAGATTTGTTGCTTTTAACATTCTCCCTCATGCTAAAACAGCTTAAAGTTACTTTAAGCCATTTTAGGTTGAAGTTCACAGTATAAATATAGACTTTTATAAACAAAAACATGAACAAGAAAATGTGTGAAAAGCTTCAGTTCCGATTGAAAATTCATCGAAAGTAGCAGCTGACGGTTGAATCTTGCCATAAACCAATGTGGGCGATTGGATGTCTCCACAACACACCAAGGGACAATCGGATCTCGCTGCAAATACCAAAAGGCGGTTGAATCTCACCACAAAACCACTAATGGATGGTCAAATTTCACAAAAAAGAAATTAATTTTAACACAAAATTCACCGTCAGATTGTAAAGTAGCCAAATATATGGCTCTTAAATTTTATTGTTAAACTAAAGGAAGAGGCAGCAAAAAAACAAGATTCAGTAAATTCTCCAACTCCCATTCAAGATGCGTGTGGCTCCCCACCAAAGATTCTGGATAACACTTTAGATTCACCATTTTTTTCAAACAGAGCATTACATGGCTCACTAGCATCATTGAATATGAAAAGAAAAGAAGTTGTGGGAAGAGGAAAGAGAGGTAGATGGGTTTTGTGTGTAGTGGGGTGAAGCTTTGGTGTTTAACTAAAGGTTGTAGAGAAGATGCGAGAAGAGGAAGATGATGATGTTGGCTTAAGGCTTCAACAAGGCACTACTGTGTGAGCATAGCCCACACGGGCTGTGCAGCAATCAAAGAAAAAACCAATATCGTAAGGTATTAACCAAATTGCTCTGATACCATGTAAGATTTTAGAAGAAGAAGAGATTATCTTATTTCACAATATGTTTTTTGCTTACAAAGAGTCTATTATATAGAATTGAGAAGAGGGAGCACATCTCATAAATCAAGGCCCAAATCATGCATAGTTAGCCTTTTTGACTTCTAAGATTTACTACACAATAAATCCAAATTTTCTAGATTTGTCCCTTTAACAACAAGCCCTCATGTGACCCTAGGTCACTTACTCTTGCACCACATGTGCCTATTAAATGGGGAAAAAAAACACAACTTGCAAATGTGTGCTTACTAAAAGAAAAATACATATAACTTTGCAATGAAAAAAATTGAACAAGCATGAATTATATATGATATCTTGCTCATGGGTGTGTGTATTCGTATCCATGAAGACCGAGATTCCACATGGTGACAACATCTCAAAAGAACTCACCAAGACAATATATGTAACAATGTACTTGATGAAGGGGGGGGGGGGGGGGCGCGCGGGGGGGTGGCTCGACAACTTCTTGATTTTTGAATCAACGCCTTATACATTCTTCTGCAACCATACCAACTCTGGCTTTAAGTTCTTTCTCAAGTTGAATAGATTTGGTAGGATTGGTCTAAAACTCAATCGAAGCAATGCAAATGAAAAACTCATATGTAGCACATGAGATCAATGAGTTGGGTTTTGTTATATGTTCACATCTTTCATATGTACTTTCAAGGCAATGGCGTATGTGATCATTGCAATCTTGAAAGGATTGATGAATATGAATGGGGAGTGAAGTGGGAAAAGGAGATGAAGGGGGAAGGACATTGGCCTGAGCTTGAAATATTGTAAGGATCATCAAATCCATCACAAAAACATAGTTTTTCCCAGAGATTTCGTAGCCATCAGTTTCCTAATACCACTTTAAAAATTTTATTGTTTCAAAGTTGAATAGGGAAAAGAAACAATATATAGGGATTAGACCCTATCGCATTATCACAATTGTGTGGCTTGATACCATTTGAAAAATTGAATTTTAGTTTGGATTTTGACATTTTCTTTTTTTTAAAAAAAAAAAAAAAAAAAAAAAAAAAACCGTCTTTGTTCCCACAATTCATCTTATTTGTAGATGTTGTTGAAGGATGATGGCTTTTGAAATATTTAATATTCCAGTTAAGCAACGGTTGGTTCAAGGTTTTAGCTAAAGACAAAAGGTTTCAGAAGATTATTTAAGTAATTAATTTGTGATTCTTAACAAATGTCAAGTAACTCGTAGAAAATAAAAATTTTAAATAAGTGAAGAAGGAGAATCCATTACACAAAAGATATTAGAACAAAGCATCTATTTAAATCGTAATTTGAAAGAAACTATTGGTATGAAAGAGTGAAAACATATAAGACTAGAGCCATAAAAGCCATAGTTAATCAAGAAGAAACTTTTGCTATTAAACTTGTGTATTCTCTGAGTATTTTAATTAGTTTTTATTTAAGTAATTGAAGAGGTATGGTTCATTGGTCTAAAACTACAAATTTTTGGCAAGTTAAAATTTGATTTTTTTTATTAATGTCTCTTGAAATTGGTCACATAGTTCCATAAAATCTATAAGCAATTAAGAAGTAATTTGGGATAGTAAACTTGAATATTCTTCAAAGATTTCAATTGATATTTGTTTAAACACGTGAAGATGTATAATTCATTGGTCTTTTAAAATGCTAATTTTTTTTAAATTAAAATTGACAGTGTTTTAATTAGAGATTTTTTTAATTTTATTTTTAAAGTAGTATTGTCGCTTGAACTAGCTCACATGCTTCCATAAAAGCTTTTAAGTAAATGAGAAGTACATTTTGGTAGTAGAATTGGGCATTATCCAACTATTTCAATTGTTATCTCTTAAACAAGTGAAGTTGTCTAATTTATTGTTACAGTTTTATTATTTTACTTTAGAGACTTTTTTTTTTTTTTTTAAGCAATATCTCTTAAACTATGTCATATGCTTTCTGAAAAGCTATAAGCAATTGCTAAGCAATTATTGGCACTAAAATTGAATATTCTTCGAAGATTTCAGTTGATATTTGTTTAAACAAGTGAATAGATCAATGGTAGTCTAAGAATACTACCTTCTGGCAAAATATTAAGAAGAAAAAGTAATGTCGGTTTTTATAAAAACTATGCGTAATTAAGAAGAAAGTTTTGATCATAAACTTGTGTATTCTCCAAAATAATCAATTGGTTTTCGTTGAAGCAATGGTTTTTGTTCATTAGTCTAAAGATATAAATTCTTGGCTAATTAAAATTTCACTTTTTCTTTTTGTTTGTTTAGAGACCTTTTTTTTTTTAAGGATCAAATGCTTCTCTAAAAGTTATAAACAATTAAGAAGAAGTTTAGGACAAGAAACTTGTATATTCTTTAAAGATTTCAATTTGTATTTGTTTGAACAAATGAAGAGGTAGTAATTTTTGGCAAATTAAATTTGGTAGCTTTTTAATTTCCATACTGTTTTTTAAGTAACGTCTCTTGAATTAGGCCATAGGCTTCGATGAAAGCTTTTAAGTAATTGAGAAGAAAATTTTGTATTCTCCGAAAATGGTATCACAAAATCTACATTATTTTTTTAAAATTTTAAAAATAATAATAATAATAATTAATTAATTAATTTTTTTTTTTTTTTCAGGATTGTCTCTTAAACTAGGTCACATGCTTCTATAAAAGCTATAAACAATAATCAAGAAATTATTGGCAAAAAATTGAATATTCTTCGAAGATTTCAATTGGTATTTGTTTAAACAAGTAATAGGTAGAATTAAATGGTCTAAGAATACTACCTTTTAGCAAATTCAATATGATATATATATCCCTAATATATATATATATATAAAATACAAATTTCAGTTTTTATTTCATTTTATTTTATAGACGTTTTTTTAAGTAATTGATTTTGGAAAATGCTAGGCGTTCTCCACGTAGGACTAGGAGGACACTAGGAGAACACCACGAGAATACCTAGCATTTCCCAATTTAGGTCACATGATTCAAACAAATGCTATAAACAATTAAGAAGTAATTTGGGACAAGAAACTTGTGTATTCTCTGAAGATTTCAATTTGTATTTGTTTAAAACAAGTGATAAGTTATAATTCATTGGTTTTCTAAGAATATAAATTTTTTGGCAAATTAAATTTGGCAGTTTTTCAATTTTGAGACTTTTTTTTTGTTGAGTAAGGCATCTTGAGCTAGGTCATATGCTTCCATAAAAACTTTTAAGTAATTGAGAAGTAAATCTTGGTAGTAACCTTGTGTATTATCCGATGATTTCTCTTAGTATCTTTTAAACAAATGAAGATGTAGAATTTATGGGAGAAATTATACATCTTCTAACCATTTATCAGTTTGGATGAAAACTTTGTCCTATTTATGAAGATGTTACACAACCATCTTTGTTTGCGCAAAGGAAGAGGGACAAGGAAGGAGGCGAGGAGGGAAGAACGGCATCTCTAGGTTCTTGCTCTCTATGTTTTGCAAATTATGGAAATATGAGGATTAAAATGAATGATAGATTCATCCATTTACTATATGAAGATAGTTAAGAGAGTTAATTTTATAATTTCTCATAAGTTATTGGTGCAATTTTTTTACTTTAGTTCTTTTAGTAACGTCTCTTAAATGAGGTCACATATATTAATATACTTCTATTTAAAAAAAAAAAAAAAATAAAAAAAAAAAAAAAAAAAAGCTTTAAGCAATTAGGGGTAATTACATTTTTTCCTCATAAACTACCACCGTCCGTCAATATGCCCCCATGAACTACCACGTTCACCACCCAACCACATCAAACTAACATTTACTTACCAAAAGCCTCATTCCGTCAGTCAATCTCATTAAATCAGATGGAATATTCTTTTTTAGACGTTAAATCTCATTAGAAGACAGAAATACATCTAAATAAAAAATTAAAACAAAAAATATAAATATATAAAACTTAGTAATAAATTAATTTTTTAAAAAATAAAAATATAAAAAATAAGGGGTGGCTAACGAGCCATCCCCAGAGGTGGCCAGGGGTGGCGCGCGGCCAACCGCCAACCAGATCTAGGGTGGCCCTCCAATAGGAATAGATTTATCTATTTTATCTTTTGATTCAAATGGAAGTCCTATCTCATGTGAGATTCTATTTTCTATTGTCTTTAAATACTGCATTATTTATGAATAAAAAATCAATCACCGTGCATTTGTAAGAGTAGAGAGCACCTCTAATTGCTCATAGGAGGTTTAGGATTCCTCGAAAATCCTACTATAGGAGGTCCAGGATTCCTCGAAAATCCTATAATATCAATCTTTCTACTTAATTCTCATCCCGTTACGTAAGCACGTAACACCAGAGGTGGCTGGGGGTGGCGGCGAGCCATCCCTAGCCACTTCTAGGGGTGGCTTGATGGCCACCCCATCCCCCTCTATTTTTTTTTAAAAAAAAAATAATAATTAATTTAAAAGTTTTTTTTTTAGTTTATATATTTATATTTTTAATATATTTATTTATTTTTAGTTAAAAACGACACATATCATCTTTCTATTGGTGATAACATGATACACTAATGGAATCCGTCAAGAATTTTGACGAAATTTGATTACAGGTACTAAATTGTTATTTTGGCCTATCTTGATAATCTTCGAATTATTTATTTATTTATGTTTATATCATACTGATGGATTTGTAATTTAGGCCAACCATATAGACTGATTTTGCATTTATATTTTGTTTAGTTTAAGTCCTTTTTAACGGGTTTTTTTTTTTTTATGGAGTTTTTATTTGTTTAAATTAATTTATAAGTGTTATTTTTTGTATGACACCTGATCCCACCACAACCACCAAGCACTGCCCGCCCATGCCGAGATCTCTGAGCAACGCCACCGTCCAAGCCAAAACCGGCCGCTCAGAGCTACCAGAGAGAGAGAGACAGAGAGAGACGGAGAGAGCCTATGAGAGAGAGAGAGAGAGAAACAGAGAGAGCCTGAGAGAGAGGGAAGAGAGAGAGATACCCGCCACCGTAAACCCCGTCGCACATGCCCACGCCGTCGTCCAAGCCGAACCCCTCCACCATCCAAGCGAAATCCCCCAGCTCATAGCTACCGGAGAGAGAGAGAGAGAGAGAAACAAAGAGAGCATGAGATACGGAGGGAGGGGGACGTCGATAGTTACTAAATGGTGGTTGCAAAATTGTAAAATTACATATTAGCTTATGGTGTGGATTTTTTTTATTACGTGGCAATTATTTTGTCTAGTTAGATGTGTCTATTTGGCAATTAGTTGGATTGCCGTTAATTTTTATAATGGAAGTACTATTTCAGTTTTTATGCATAACCCAAGTTTCAATTGATACAAAATGAAACTCATGAGGCAAAAAATAAAGTAGGTAAACCACATGGGGCTGAAAGGTATTTAACCCTATTTTTTAATTTGATTTTTGATATTTTTTATTGAAACTAGTACTGATACATTAAAAAGGTTTTTTTTTTTTTTTAATTTGTTGAATTTTAAGGGTATTATTTGTAATTTTTGTTTATAAAGTTAGGGTATTTTGGTTATTTTCAGTCTTTTAATGAGGTTGACTAATGAAAGGAGGTTTTTGGCAAGTAAATGGTAGTTTGATGTGGTCAAATGCTAGTTCATAGGGACCTATTGATGGAGCATGGTACTTAAGGGAGGAAAAATGTAATTACCCCAAGCAATTAAGAAGTAATGATTGGCAATAAAGTTGAATATTCCCTTAAGATTTCAATTAATATTTGTTTAAACAAGGGAATAGGCCAACGGTCTAAGAATACTACCTTTTGGCTAATTCAATTTTACAATTTTTCTATTTTTTATTTTTTTAAAAGTAAAATGTCTCTTAAGCTATCTCAGATGCTTCTATAAAAAAACTATGGGTAATCAAGAAGAAAGTTTTGATAGTGAACTTGTGTAATCTCCAAATAATCAATTTTTTTTTTTTTTTTTAAAGCAATGGATGAGATACAGTTCATGTAACGACCTGCTTGATAAAACATGACTAACCTTTTTTTATATATATAAAGCCCACATAACCCCCCTTAAACCACCACTCAATTGACAATATTCCCTCAAACTTTCAATTGTGTCAATGTTCCCTCTAAACTACTGAAACATTGTCAATGTCCCTTTAAGGCTAGCAAAAAGATAAAAATGCCCCTATGTATTTCTCAATAAGACAAAAATACCCCTATAAATTCAAAAAAAAACTAAATAATAAAATAAAATTTTGATTTTTTTTTTTAAACGAAAAATTTTAATTTTAAAAGAACGATTTAAAAAAAAATTATTTTTTAAACGAACATTTTTAATTGTTTTTTTTCGAATTTTTTTAAATGAATATTATTTTTAAACAGAAATTTTTATTTAAAAGAATTTTTTTTATAAAAAATAAAATAAAAAAAATAAAAAATAAAAATAAAAAATAAAAAATAAAAATTTTTATTTTCTTAAACGAAAATTGTTAAATTTTTTTAAAACATAAATTTTTATTTTAAAAAGTAAAACAAAACAAAAAATTTCATTTTTTATAACAAAAAAAAAAATTGAAATTTTTAAATTTTTTTCTTATACAAAGGATTTTTTTTTAAAAAAAAAAAAAAAAAAAAATTAAATTTGCCACTTTTTTATTTTTTTTTTTTAATTTTATTTTGTTTCTAGTTTTAGGTTTTTTCTAGAAGTTAAAGTATTTTTTGTTTTTGTTTTACTAATGGTAGTTTCATCATTGGTGGGAACATTGACAATTTCTAGTAGTTTGGGGGTGGGGGGGGGAGGGGACATTATCAAATAGGTGGTAGTTTGAGAAGAATAAGTGGACTTTCTCCATTTTTTTTGAAATCTTATCATGAACAGAGCGAATCATCGCAGTGGCATGACGATACCGCAGTATGCCATGAACCCCATACATTAACCTAATTGACAATATAATAATTCTCACAGAGCTATATGTATAATCCATGATTCATCAGATGTTATATCTATGCAGCGGAAATTAAATGATATTAGACATGACATACACATTTAGAGCTATTTAATACATCTGTGTGTATAAATTTGTACATACAAAAGAATGGATATACAAAAGTGTCATATGCAAACACGAGGCATATACAAAATACTAATATCTAAGCATATACATAAATGCTCTACAAAAAAAAGACTCAACTAGTCCAACAATATAAACACCTAACGTATCTATGCCTTTGACACTGTAGTAACCCAGATTCATAGGCACTGGGTCATCAACTATGGTTCTTGCACCTGCATCAACAACATCGTTTGCACAACGAGAATCACCACTAACCATGATGCAGGCGGATTTTATGAGCTCACCCGTCTCCATAATAGAGACCTCTGAAGTATAGGAATTATTGGATTTTTACCAAATAAGCCAACCCCTCGCCACTACGTACGGCTACATTAGCAATTATAGCCGATAAGGTAAACATCGTAATCTTGAGAGTCATTTGAAATCATACTATTTAGCTGTTCCATTAGCAAACAAGTAGAATAATTTACATAAAACTCGAACCCATTATATAATCGCTCTTTCACAAAATCAAAACCCATACAGCAAGAGATCTGGTAAGACAGTGGCTTTGGGCGGTGAGTTTGGGTAGTTCCAGCGGCTTTGAAGATAAACCAATGCAAAATAAAAAATAAAAAAATACTCATATATTAAATTTTTCTACCTCTAAGATTTCAAACTCCTAGAGATACACCGAACATTCTGCCACTAGAGTATGCAGAGATGGCGTCGCCTAATGTTTTGGCACCTCTTAAAAGTAAACACCGATTAGAGAGAATTTGAAACCCTAATGTTTTGAATCTTCTTAAATGTGGAGAGAGATAGAAATCATAGAGAATTTAATGACAAAGAGCTAATTTGACGCTACTTAAATGTAACTTACATATAATTTAATGATGTGAACTCATACCCTTTTTACTTTGACTTAGGGTTAGCGTAATTATTGTAATAAATTTTTCACTAATTGAAATAATGTTAAAAATAAGGTTATGCTTTTATGAAAATGTTAACTCATACCATTTTTATAAGAGCGTACCACATAAACCATTAAATTATGCATATTATTCAAAATAATCTTTTGGGGGTAATTACCTTTTCCCCCATCAATTATAACGCATTGTCAATTTGCTCCCGTGAACTGACAACCCTACTACCCGACCCCATCAAACTACCATTTTGTGCCCAAAACTCTCTTTCGTCAGTCAAAGGCGTTAACTCAGACGGTCAAAGTGACAATGCGTTGTAGTTCATGGGGGCAAAGTGACTATGCGTTGTAGTTCATGGGGGCAAAGTGACGGGTTGACCGTATGAGTTAACACCTTTTACTGACGGAATGGGGGTTTTGGGCACAAAATGGTTGTTTGATGGGGTCGGGCAGTAGGGTTGTCAATTCATGGGGGCAAAGTGACAATGTGTCGTAATTGATGGGGGGAAAAGGTAATTACCTCTATTATGCTTAATAAGTTCAGTGATCCCATTTTTTTTTTTTTTTTTTGAAATGGTGATCCATTTAATTAAGTTGTTATGGGATTCGCTAATGGACCTACACATTCTAGGCCCATCAACTTGAGCTTGCCTAACAATTAACCTACATTAAGAGTGCATTTGGCATTGCGCTTTTACAGATAAAAAGTACAATGTTAAACCAAATCAAAGAAAATGTATTGTTTGGGAGTTTGTTTCTAAAAAATACAATTTGAAAAAGAAGAAAATTATGCGATTTCATATCGAAAGTAATGGGTGCTTTTTTAATAAACGCACAATTTTAAACGCTAAATTGCGATTTTAAAGGGCAATTTGTGATTTTACTAAACGCTTAACTGCGTTTTTAAAATTTGAATTTTAAAATAGCACTTGTTAAAATCGTAAACCCAAATGACCCTGAAGATAATGGTTGTTATACACACCAAGTCCAAGATCCCACTCACCAATTTGTAATGTTGTCTTACCCTAGAACCAATACTCAAGCAAAAAGGCTACCATAGTTTATAAATGTAATACCCCATAAAAACACCCGTTTTAAAAAGGATTCAAAGCATGGTTAATGATTTCATAAAACATGGTTTTATAACAAAAGACCTAAACACTTATGAGTGACCCAACCCTTCGAGTCTTTTAAGGCAAAACTCAGACCCCACCCCTTTTTGACCGTACATACACCCAATACCACCGTATGTACGCTCCTGTCTTTTAGTGAGAACGTACGCTGGGGGACCACCGTACATATGCTCTTGTCTTTAGTACCGGATGTACGCATGGGACCACTGGACGTACTCTACCAATAGTACACTGTACTCTGCAAATAGTACAGGACGTATGCATGGGGACCACCGTATGTACTCTACTTTTTGGAAAACCCCTGGTTAATACCCAAACGTATGATGCAGTCGTTGGACCATTGGGTAAACAGTACCGGACCTACGCCCCAGTAGTACCAGATGTACGCTACTTTTCAGAACAGCCTGCAGCGCCCTCAGCTTTACTCACCTATAAATACCCACCTCCTCTTCGTCCCTTGAACTCATTTTTCACCCCTAGGCTCTCTATAATCACTTGTGTGAGTGTTCTTGTGAGTTTGAGGAGGATTTGGGTAGAAGGAAGAAAACATGTGTTCTTGTCATTTCCTTAGGTAACCTCTTTCCCTTTTTTATACTCTCATTGTTGTTCTTATTGCCTTCCTAATATTATGAGTTTTCAAAAGATGTTATGTCAAGCTTTTACTCCTTTCCTTACAAACCAAGAAATGTTTTCGAAAGAGTTTTAAAAGCTTTATGATACCTCGTATTGCATGTTGATGTGTTTTCTTCATGATGCATGTATTTATTTAGTAGCCTAGAAGGAGTTACAATAGCCTCTAGATTTCATAGAAGCCTTAAAACTCAATTTGGAGCTTTTGGCAGGATTGCCTAACTCACTAACTAGACGTACGCCCTCGAGCCCGTACATACTGCCAGGAAACTAGGCATCCGCCCTTAAGCCTCACTCTTATGTATTTTAAAGTCCAGCAACCCTTTTAATAGATAGGACTTAGCATCTTACTCGTAGAAGTCTTCTAGTACTGCGCATAATGATGTATCGTATTTCATTATAGTAGGGTTTTTGTGATGTTGAATGACTCAAGCGAGCACACGGTAAGTAAACACTTACAACACTTTCCTTAAAAAAGTAGGATATGTCAGTTGACCGACCACGTGTATGATATGAGCATGTCTACTTTTCATAATAACTTGGTAACTGTTTAATAACTAATTGATAAGATGCATCGTATGACATGAGCACCGGTACGTGCGGAATAATGGTCATGGGCTTACTATATAGACTTTATTCTATGGTCAAATGTGTGTGTGTGTGGGTTTTGGATCCAATGGTTTCGTGACCAGGCACAGCCATTCCCTAATGGCTTGGTCACTATAGGACATATATCATTAGTGATGTGGGCCACCCGAGGTCGGACTCGGATGTGCCACTAATGTTATGTACGGTAGCGTACAATATCTGGAGCACTGGTGTTGTATTACATGTCCCTCAATATAGCGTCAACCCTGCTGAGAATAGGTAATATCTCGAGTAGACCATACATGAGAGTTATGACCTATAAAGCATTAGTTTTTCTTGCATTAAAATACTTAGGCAATTGCCGCGGGGAGTACACTACTCTTTTTATTAACCAAACAATACTAAAAAATGTGTATTAACAGAGACAACACCTCTTTTTAAATGTTTACTAAAATGCACGTTTATTTTTGCTTAAATGGGCTCAAATCATACATAATTGTGAGGTTTACTTACTAAGTCTTTAGACTTACGCTGTTATTACTCTTATATGAAACATGTTTATAGAACCCAAGAGTGGTACGGATGCCACTGCAGACTTTACTTTAGGATTCCCATGTTGCTATCAGGTTTGTTTGTTATTATTTTTAGATGCTCCATGTCTTTGAGTTTGAGGATTTTACTTATCCATTTAATGATCTAATAGTTTCTCAGATTTCTATTTCACCTTCGTATGCATTAACTCTGATAATACTTAGAGGGGCGATTCCTCATTTAGCCACAAGTTAGTTAAACTAGGGTAATTGCTAGTAACCCTGCCAGGTTAGCCAAGGCTAATTTTGGGGGCGTTACAATAAATTAGATCAAAAGGACAAAAAAAAAAGTTGTCAGTGGAGAAAATAGATAACTATAGTTTTTTGTTTTTTCTTCTTCTTCTTTTTAATTGTAAGGAGAGTAGCTTACTATTTAGAAGGGGAGTGGCAAGCAACCAGGTTTATTGGTGCTTCAATGAATAATTCAGGATTGACCAAATAAGTGTTGATGGGGATTGTTCTCTGGTATAATAATTATTTAGAACATGGTGATTAATTCACTGCGTTCACTACTTGAATTTCGTTTGTGTTTTTTACCCACGTCTTTGAGTTGCAATGACTCTTTTGATGGATTAGAATGTGGTTCAGTGTGTCTTGGTTCATGAGTCTTTAGTATTTTCTTCTTTTAGGGGTGGAGCACGTTGCTAGCAATGATGCCCTAAAGCTCATTTCATATATATAATATTTTTGGTTTATTAATAAATTTGTTTGCTTATGAGATTTATTAGAATGTTGGGCATATCTTTATATATGTGTGTGACATTTGTGCGTCTGTAGTCCTTAAGTTATATTGTAAATGGTTTGGGTGTGTTAATGCGATTGTCACACAAAAAATATAACCCATATTAATACATTGTGACTTATAAATCTTAGACCATAGTCAAGAACAAAATTGGACATTCCTTTTATAAAGACTATGATGTGGCAATCATGATGATCTATCATAGAAGTAGAGATGTTTTATTGATATGTTGGTGTGGTTACTATGCACTGAATTGGATTGTGTAAGTTGTTATTTTATAAACTATTGTCAATTAAATAATTGGACCTTACGACTGCTTATAGCACTAACTCTCAATTCTAAGAGGAATGTGGATTGAAATGTGAAGTTTTAAGATTATATGAAATATCACATTGATGTAATTTTAGTGGGAATAATAAATTTTAAATCTAGGGCTTCAGTATTTTTGTGAGATATTAAATATCTCATATGTACGTAACCACATCATATATGTCTTCTACTATGATTGGTTAGGTTTAACCATATCTTTTAGGTTTTCTCTAGATATCTCGTATGTACATACATCAAACGAGCCTGCAGACGAGCATCCCGATGGTCCTCACATAACACCTTGTCTGTACACTCTTCAGACGCCATTACATATGACTTTTTCAGGATTCCCTTTACAACTATGCCTTGATCAAATTATTCCCAAAACAACTTGCATCCATAATTATTTTGTCACTCAATTAGCCAATTCAAAAACCTAACAAAAAGTAAGGGGGCTTTTTTAATAAGTGCACGATTTAAAAGTCTAAACTACAATTTTAAAGGGAAATTGCGATTTTACCAAGTACTTAACTGCATTTTTAAAAATCACTTTTTCAAATTGAAAATTTTAAATCACAGTTTTTGTAATTGTAAACCCAAATGGACCCTAAGATAGTGGGGTTGTTATACACACCAAGTTCAGGATCCCACTCACCAATCTGTAATGCCGTCTTATTCTAGAACATTATCTCAAACTCAAGCAGTATGACTACCAGTGTATAAATTAGATCAAAAGAGAAAAAGCCTTAGTGTTGTGGAGAGAATCAATATCTAATAGTGAACTTGCTATTGGTACCTCGGAAATATATAAAAATAGAAATGTATTCTTGACGCAGCCCATCTGAAAATGTTATCAGATGAATGCAAAAGAAAAACAACGTAGCACTATAGCACACAAAAAGCCGTACGTTTCATCTAACAAACACAGAAAAATATAATAGATACAAGCCTCTTTGAGAAGAAAAGAAGAAGAAGATGGGCTGAGTCACACAACCAAAAAAAGAAAACTCTCGTTGGAGTCTCACCACACAAGCAAAATCTAATTTGCAAATTTCTCTTTATTCGTTATTCTTAACGCTTACATCTTTTATAGATTAGGTTAACATGCCCTCATGTGACCCTAGGTCACTTATTCTTACACCACATGTGCCTATTAAAAGAAAGAAAGAAAGAAAGAAAAAAAAAAAAAAAGAAACACAACTTGCAAATGCGTGCTTATTAAAAGAAAAATCCATATAACTTTGCAATGGAAAAAGTTGAACAAGCTTGAATTACATAAGATATCTTGCTTATGGGTGTTTGTATTCTTATCCATGAAGGTTGAGATTCCACATGGGGACAACAATATACGTAACAAAATGCTTGATGGCGATGGGGCTCGACAACTTTTAGATTTACAACTTTCAGATTTATGGAGCAACACCTTACACATTCTTTTACAGCCTTATCAACTCTAGCTTGATATTCTTTCTTATATTTGGTACGATTGGTCTGAAGCTCAATAGAAGTAATGCAACGGAAAAGCTCATGTGCAGCACATCCCATCATGAATGAGGTGGATTATGTTATATGTTCACATTTTTCAAATGAACTTTCAGCACAATGTCTGTGTTCATTGCCATCTTGCGAGGATTGATGAATGCGAATGGGGGGTGAAGTGGGAAAAAGAGAGGAAGGGGTAAGGACATTGGCCTGAGCTTTAAATATTGTAAGGATCATCAACTCCATTACCAAAAACATAGTTTTTCCCAAAGATTTCATAGCAATGTTTCCTAATACCACTTAAAAAAGTTTCTTGTTTGGAAGTTGTATAGAGAAATGAAACAATATATAAGGATTAGACCTTGTCGCATTATTACAATTGAGTGGCTGGATACCATTTGAAAAATGGTATTTTAGTTTGGATTTTGACATTTACTTTAAAGAAAGAAAAAAAATTCTTTATTCATACAAATCTTCTTATTTATAAATTTTGTTTAACGATTATGGCTTTTGAAATATAATATTCCAGCTACGCAATTGTTGGTTCAAGACAAAAGGTTTCACAAGATTATTTATGTGATTATGCTTAAATAACATCAGCTTGATGAGAGATCTAAAGGAAAAAAAATATTATTGGCTTAAAATGTTTGTAACTATGTCTAACTGTATCTCTGACATTTATTATACAACAATATTTTAATAACAATTAATTCCACTAAATAATTGTAACTGGACTCCAATAAATATATATATTTTTTTTTATGAAACAATTAATCCATTTGACTTACTTAACGTTGACTTATGATTTTTCCGTGAAACATTTCATAGTAGAATTAAGGCTAATGATACTGCCACTTAATTATTTACCTCTTTATCTTTGAGTTACTGATTTTATGTTATTCTCATACTTGTGTAAAGTACATGCATATATTTTGGTATGCCAACCAAAATGCTTCGGCCAAAGACTCTGAGAATAATATCCATAAAATCTAAAACAATGGGAAATTTCTTATTACTTTGTTTTCCGACAAAGGATTTGGATTCCCTCTTGGAAAAAGCTTTCCCACAATATTTCATGTGATCACCCAATGTATTGAGGTTATTTTGACCGATGATAGGTCTCACTCTTTGATAAATCAAAGCAACCTACATGAAACATCTGAGTCAACAATTCTCTCAGGATTTAGAATCAAAGTTTTAAGTAGTATTTGATGAGTTATTGTCTTTCCTTATAGACATTATCCTTGTGGAAAGACAACTCCTTGGTTCGTTTAGTCCCTTAAGATCTCAGCACACTATAAATCAATTCCGGAGTCACCGCTTCGCTTGATCAAGGTTGATACCAAAATTCGATGTATAACAATTTTACTCAAAATGGAATGACCAGTTCCCTTTACTGACTATGAACTATCCCTATTTAGGATACAATGATTATGGACTAAGACCTTATGTGATACTCACGTTACTTACATTCATAACCAAATTCAGTGTAATCCTAAGACCTTTTACATGCATAACAAATATGATGAACTACAGTAATAAGCATGTAAAAGACATTTTAAATGTTATATGCTCAAACATTTGAATATAACATATATTCATTACTAACATTTGAATGTCAACATAGATATAAAACTTGAAAGATTGTGTTTTTAAAAAGAAATGTCTTTTAACATAGCTCAAAGGCTTCCATAAAAGCCATAGTTAATCAAAAAGAAATTTTTGCTATTAAACTTGTGTATTATCTGTTAGAATATACCATGAAGTTCAAGAATAATAGCCACAGTTTAAGATTATTACTGAGTTACAGATGAATACTTAAAGACTATCACCTTGCTAACCTAGCTAGACTAGAAGTATATTTGTATCCAACATGATTCTTTTATAAATAGGTGCATGTTATATTGTAAGAGAATAACTTATATAGGAAGGTTGCACAAATCCTCCCTTTTGTGCCCACCAATGAGGAGTTGCCACCTTAACATGGAGCATAATAACAAAAAAAAAAAAAATCAAACCACCTGATTATATCAAGTATAATCAATTTTTTTAAAAAAAGAATAAAAATGCTTTGTAATAAAAGATTAGCCACCCCCAGCCCATGGGGGTGGCCGCCCAGCCACCCCATTGACTAGGGATGGCTGGGCAGCCACCCCATGGCCAAGGGTGGTAGGGCTTGATTCATTGGAGTGAGAAGGGCAAGCCCTGGGTTCGCCTAGATGCCAATAAATCCTGCCCCCTTGATATTCTTTGGAAGCCGTACAGAGCAAAGGATCAGTCTTGGATTCTCCTCCTCCATGACGTCGCCTCCGGCATTGGTTGGGTATGCAGGTTACTAGTTGTGATTCTTTGGCTCAGAGAATTCTTTGATGGCCGTGTATAGATTGGTTTAGAGGGGTTTGGGGAAAGGGATTGATGGGGTTCCATTGGTTTTTCCAATTTTTTCTACACTCTTTTTTGTTTCTTGTTTCCATCTTTTTTACTTCTTGTTCTTACATCTAAGATTTCGATTCCTTTCTTTTAGTTCCATTTCTGTGGAACAATTTTGGTGGGTTGATTTCTCCGCATGTAAAATGTAATGGGTCTTTGGAATGATACTTTGGGGAGAACTCGATAGAAAGAAGATGGCCTGGGCGTGGGGTGGACGGCGCAGCCACCCCGTGGTTGAGAGGTGGCCGGCGAGCCACCCTAGATCCGGTTGGGGTGGCCGCGCGCCACCCCATAACTCGTTTGGGGTGGCTGGGCGGCCACCCCCATGGGTTGGAGCCACCCCTCCTCATTTTTTTTTTTTTTTTAAATAATTTTTTGTTTATCATTTGGTATGATCCAGTTTGGTTGTCTTTTATTTAAGTGTAAGTTTTGTGTAATTGGTTGAGGTGTCACCTTGTTATTGTGGCACAAAAGTCACCTTTTGTGCAACAGTTACACCAAAGTCACTCTCTTTACACTTAAATAAAAGACACAACCACACTGGATCATACCAAATAATAAACAAAAAATTGTTTTAAAATAAAAACAAAACAAGGTGGCCGCGTTGTCCACCCCAGGCATAGGCCATCTTCTTTCTACTGAGTTCTCCCCAAAGTATCATTCCAAAGACCCATTACATTTTACATGCGGAGAAATCAACCCACCAAAATTGTTCCACAGAAATGGAACTAAAAGAAAGGAATCGAAATCTCAGATGTAAGAACAAGAAGTAAACAAGATGGAAACAAAAAACAAAAAAGAGTGTAGAAAAAATTGGAAAAACCAACGGAATCCCATCAATCCCCTTCCCCAAACCCCTATAAACCAATCTGTAATTGACTATCAAAAATTTCTCTAAGCCAAAGATTCACAGCTAGTAACCCGAATATCCAACCAATGCCGGAGGCGACGTCATGGAGGAGGAGAATCGAAGACTAATCCTTTGCTCTGTACGGCTTCCAAAGAATGTCGAGAGGGCAGAATTTATTGGCATCTAGGCGAACCCAGGGCTTGCCCTTCCCACTCCAGTGAAGCAAGCCCGGCCACCCCTTGGCCATGGGGGTGGCTGATCTTTTATTACAAAGCATTTTTATTCTTTTTTTTTAAAAAAAAAAAAAAAAAAAATTGATTAAACCTGATATAATCAGGTTGTTTGATTTTATTTTGTTATTATGCTCCATGTTAAGGTGACAACTCTTCATTGATGGGCATAAAATGGAGGTTTTGTGCAACTTCCCTATATAAGTTATTCTCATAAATAAAAGCTTAATACAACCTTAGGGCTTGATCTTGTGGATATAGATCATAAACCGAACCACGTAAATCCCAATGTCAATATCTTATTATTCCGCTTTATTATTTTCGAATTATGAAATCTTTCATGGTATTAGGGCAAATAGGCTAATGTCAATCGTTAGATCCTTAATTGCAATTTTTTTTTTTTTTTTCTTGAAGATGAATATCTAGAAAATTTGAGAAACCCAAATATTGAATTTGTTTTTATGTTTGTTATCCTTGGTTTCGATTGATTTCACAATCACGAAATTTTTTTTTTTTTTTTAAAAAAAAAAAAGGAAAAAATCAATTCAGCACAGTTGGGAGGTTGTCGATGTAAGGTAAGCCTCTAGCTTTTCCTTGAAATTTCATTGTACCCACTGAGATTAGTGAACGAAAATCCGGTTGGTTGTTGGGATTTGGCTAGGGTTTGATTTGGGGATTTTGGGTATTGTTTTCTTAGGGATTGTTTCAATGGGTTGTCTTGGGTCTTGCTATTTGACTGATTGCATGGTTATTTTGCTTGCATGAGGTTTGGGTTCTCAAGAGAAGATTTTGGGATGATTCCTCTGTTTTGGCCGAATTAGTGTAGAATTGATTTCTTTCCTCTATTTCTGTTGGGTCTTTCTTGGCTGATATGGGTTTGAATTTTGGCGCTTTGGCCTTCGGTGAGGTTAGTGGTTTCGGTTTCAAATTTTGGCTTTTGGTTTATGGTTTTGATGGTTTCTTTAGGGGCTGTTTTGATATGGCCGAATGGCCATGGGTTAAAAGAAAAAGAGAGAAAATGTTATAGTGATCTTTGTTGTTTTGGGCTGTTTTGGCTGTTGATTCTTGGAAGTTTTGGCTTTGAATATCTGTTTGAGATGAATCTCAACCGAATGGGTTTTTGTTTCCTTTTGATTTTCTGGTTGTGTGATGGCAGATTGGGGTGGATTTTCGGTGGATGATGTCTTGGCTTTGCTTGGTGTTTTGCTATGTAAGGTCTTGGAGTGTTATATTGTGGCGTTTAAATATTTGGATTTTAGTTGAAATTCTAAGGGGTTTTGAGGTTTCTGATTTGGCTATATCAGTTTAGGTTTGGTCCTTTTAATGGTGTGTGTGATTTAGAAAGTACCTTGGGTTGTTTTGCCTACCAAAGGGATTGGCCCTATTGGTTGGGAATATTGTTGATTTGGGAGTTAAGTGTGATAATGAAATATAGGTTACTATTATGTGGTTGATTAATGAGTTTAGTTGATTGAATTTAAGATGGAAAATAATTCTTGTTTTTGGATGTTGAAGGACTCATTATATAGAATGCCTTGTTTATCTTGTTGGATTTGGTACCTTGATGAATCCATGCAAGCTGGACTGATTGTGTGGTGTTTTCGGCGGAAAGGTTATTGGTATAATGATTTGGGCTGGATAGCATGTTGTGAATTTGAATGCTTGCTGGGTGCTACATTGATATGTTTGACAGATCAAGATATTTATGTATGATAGTTCATTTTATTACTAACACTTGTTTTTGTTTATATCATTGACAGAAAAGATTCATTTTGATGAATGGGTTTTTGAGTAAAGAAAAAATGGAAGCCTCCTTTAATGATGATAGCAATGGAAATCTTTTGAGGTTCAAGTGCGTCTCCTAGAGGTGGAAACTTACCCTATATCTGAGTTATCCTTCTTACACATTCACCATCAAGCTCATGAGGCATCTCAGCTCTCCTTGTTCAGCGAAGGGGTAATGACAGTGGAATGCAATGTTTATTTTTCGAAATTTTACGTGCAAAGACAACTTTTATCATGGCTTTATATAGTCATTTGTGTTAAAAATCGTCGAACTAACACAAACTGTTACAGGTACCCAAAGATCTGAGATATCTTTATCTGCAATCCAAATACCAGGCAATGGATGCTGCGGAGGCCCACTAAATTGTTGTTGGTGACATCTTTTGATTGACATTCTAGCCATTTGGTTCTGTTGTCAAAGATGGCCCCATGTTTTAACTTGGTGAACATTCAAACTCTGACCAAAATTCTCATTGGAGAAAGGAAAATGGAAAACTTCCCTTGAAGCTTGCAAAGATTACGATGGATTTGTTGGTATTTTTGACATATCGAAAATGTTTTTCAATATTTCACCGATTGAGAGTCAGAGAGAGCTTAATTTAGCTTTGATTTTCAATTCAATTATGCTACTATATAATTAGTTCCTTTGTCTGGATGCGAGTTGTACATTATAGCATGACTAGAAGTTTGGATCATGAGGTCCTTTTTTATTTTCAAGGAATGCATGCAGGGCCGGCTCAGGCCCTAGGCGAGTTAGGCCCTCGCCTAGGGCCCCCAATTTAATAAGGCCTAAAAAAAATTTTTTGAGTTAAAAAAAATTATTTTTGACCAAAAAAAAAATTGAAGGCCCAAATGTTATCTAATAGGGCCTAAAATTTTTTTAATCCAAATTTAATGCCTCAATTTAATAAGACCCCAATTAATAAGCTCATTATAAATTTTAAAAATAATCCAAATGTTATTGATGTATCTAAATCTATTGCTATATATATATGTTACTTTAAAAAAGAAAAAATTGAATTAAAAAAAAAAAAAAATTGTTACTTAAAAAAAAAAAAAAATTTAGGCCCAATTTCAAAGTTTTGCTTAAGGCCCCAAAATATGTTGAGCCGGCCCTGAATGCATGAACAGATATTGATTTTGGTTCGTTGAGGTTATATGTCATTTTAAACGTACTTTCCAGGAATAATTGGTTTGGCTTTTCTTTTTACATTATCAGGAGAAGAAGAAATTCCATTAACAGCTAGAAAAGAAGTATTGTATTGAAAAGGCAGGCTCTTCGAGGGGTCTGAACCTCCCAAGTCCACAGAATTACAGTAATGAGTCAAATATTACTTCTCTCTCCTTGGGATTTTATATGAAACCTTAAACTTATTTACAACTGTTATAGTTTGTATGAACGTTTTAGACACAAAAGGCGGAGGCTATTATATTATTCAACTTATGTTAACCTAATACAAGCATCCTATTATATAGGATTAGGGAAATACCATAAAGACTAAAATACCCCCAAAACCCTAATGACTCAAACCCTAACTCTTCTAACACTCCCCCTCAAGCTGGAGCATATACATCATATGAATCCAGTTTGGAAGATACAAGCAAACGAAAAACAACTAGAAAACATATTCTAACACTCCCCCTCAAGCTGGAACTGCTTGGACCATACAAGTTAATTAAATAAAACTTCAACGCCGGTCGAAAACTCGTTGGTAACTTGAACAACCATTTGATCGGTTCTCGCCGAAAAATACCAAGGCCGGTCGGATGCAACGATCACTTGATCGGTTCTCGCCGGAGAATCCAAGGCTGGTCGGATACATCGATCTTGGGATTGGTTCTCGCCGTAAAACACCAAGGTCGGTCAAATGCATCGATCACTTGATCGGTTCTTGCCGGAGAATCCAAGGCCGGTCGGATACATCAATCACAAACAACAAACAAACAACAAATTTTCACATGATTAACCAACAAGATTCGCCGGAAAACAGATGCTGGAAAAACAAAAAACTTTGCCGGAGCTTGGCTGGAAATATGCCGGAACTTCGTCGGGGCTTCAAAACTGGCTGGAAACACACAGAACTGGCCAGCAGTACCTAAAAACAGAAGAAAAACACTGAAAAACAGAACAGAAACAGTCACTGGAGGCTCGCTGGACCTTTGCCGGAGACTCGCCGGAGCTCGACGGAGCTTGCCGGAGAAGACAGAACACTCCGGCCACTTCAACAACAGCAACTACAGAATCAATAGAAGGCCACACAGTAACGTTTCAACATCAAAAACATCAAATTGTCCGAATTTTTTTTTTTTTTTTTTTTCCCGATGGCCGCTGCAACTTTTCCAGCCACTTCAAACAAGACAGAAAACCACCGCAGAACCATCCGGCCAGCATCACAGGAGATCAAAAACAAACAAAATATATATATATTTTTTTCTCACCGGAAGGAATTCCGGTCACCATAAAACAAGAGCAAAACAGCTCTACGGAGCTCTTTGAAGGTACTGCCCGTGTGGGTTAGCCCACACGGGCAGTGCTGCCACCAAGAAGAAAACTAAACTACCCAAGAATCGAAACAAGCTCTTATACCATGTTATAGTTTGTATGAACGTTTTAGACACAAAAGGCGGAGGCTATTATATTATTCAACTTATGTTAACCTAATACATGCATCCTATTATATAGGATTAGGGAAATACCATAAAGACTAAAATACCCCCAAAACCCTAATGACTCAAACCCTAACTCTTCTAACAACAACCAATCCCACAGTTGCAACAGCAACTATCCATCAACCCACAAGGGCTTATACAAGCCTACTACATGTGTGTGGTCAGATATGTATAAGTAGGGGTGCAAAGGCGGTTACGGTTAGCGGTTAGTAGCAATAACCGCTAACCGTAACCGCCCTAACGGTTAGTAAATTTCACTAACCGCAACCGCTAACCGCCTAGCGGTTAGCGGTTAGCGGTTAGTGGCCGGTTAGCGGTTAGTGAAATAGATAACCGCCCGCTAACCGCTTTTTTAAAATTGGGCTTTTTGGGCTTTTTTTTACCCTCATTTTTTTTTCTTGTATTTTTAATATCTTCTTGAGCCCAATTGCTATAATATTTGAATTGTCATTGGATCATATGATTAAGTGTTAATCTTATAAACTTACAAACAAACAAAAATACTTCAATTGTAGTTATAAGTAACACATTGTTTAATCCAATGTCAATTACTTAATTTGATATTATATGAATCACATTGTCATTGTCATTGTACATGAATAATTGATTAAGTATTGGAATTGTAATTGGATCATATAGTTAAATATTTATCTTATACATTTATATTATTCAATATGCATATAATATAACTATAAGCAATTATATATATATATAATTCAAAATTGTTCAAAATTGTTAATTTTCTTTTTTTTTTTTCTTTCAAAAAATGGTTAAATTTCTTTTTCTAAAAAATGTTCAAAAAATACATTAATACTTCAATTGTGATTATAAGTAACACATTGTTGAATCTAATGTCAATTACTTAATTTGATATTATATAATCATATAGTCTCATTAAATTATATCATATGATTCATATGATTAATTATTTAAATTCTTATCATATTTACTTATAATCTTTTTTCTTTGAATTGAACTTAATATCTAATGGTAAATGGTAATGTTCAAACTCCTAAATCCTAAATTCCTAAAGTATCTAATAATGCTTTAATTAAATTGTAGACTTATAGTTATAAGTAACATATTGTTTAATTCAATTGAATCAATTGTGATTATCATTGTACATGAATCATATGATTAACTTGTAGACTTATGACTTATGAGTTATGTCATATTATATATGTATTATTTATTATTATATAATCATATGATTTAATGATCAAGTCATCATGTGATATAATCATATCAATTATAGTGATAATATATAAATTACTAAAATTATAATGATAATACATTAATACTTAAATTATGTTTATAAGTAACACATTGGTCATTGTTTAATCCAATGTCAATTACTTAATTTGATATTATACGAATTATATCATCATTGTACATTAATAATATGATTCACTTGAAGTCTTGAATAAAGTATTTGAATTGTCATTGAATCATATGATTAACTATTGATATTATACATTTATATTATTCATATACATATGTAGACTTATATAAACTTATAGGTTTATAACATACATTGGAAATAAGTCTCTAGATATTTAATTGTTGCATTAGTATGAATTAGTATACTTATGAGTTATGTCATATTATAGATGTATAATTTGTTATTATATAATCAAATGATTTAATAATCAATCTCATGTGATATAATCATATAAATTATAGTGATAATATATTAATACTCAAATTGTGATTTAATTATTTTTTAAAAAAAATTGTGATTTAATGATCAAGTGATTATATGATATAATCATATAAATTATAGTGATAATATATTAATACTCAAATTGTGATTTAATTATTTTTAAAAAAAATTGTGATTTAATGATTAAGTGATTATGTTATATGTATAAATATTTTTATAATTATAATTATAAAAATATATTATATAAAAAGGCG
The DNA here is from genome assembly GCF_965113065.1 of Corylus avellana. Taxonomy (NCBI): domain Eukaryota; kingdom Viridiplantae; phylum Streptophyta; class Magnoliopsida; order Fagales; family Betulaceae; genus Corylus; species Corylus avellana. The sequence goes on from NC_142494.1 coordinate 17,105,155, forward strand.
GTTAGCGGTTAGCGGTTACGGTTAGTAGACCCAATAACCGCTAACCGCTAACCGCTAGGCGGTTATGGCGGTTAGGCGGTTAGCGGTTAATGCGGTTAGACGGTTAGGCGGTTAGGCGGTTGGCGGTTATAGCGGTTAGCGGTTAGCGGGCGGTTAAAAACCGCCCGCCTTTGCACCCCTATGTATAAGAGGCATTAGAAAAAAGATGCATGTACAGTTCCGAAGCAACCCTTTACAGATGATACAAGATTGATGTAATATCACGTGTTGGACCGAATTCATGTTATGAAGATAAAAAGAGGAAACAAATCAAATGAATGTGGTATATTGTAAATGTGGATGGGCTTCAATTTCTATCATGTTTTGTAGATATTGAAGCGTATCTTTGTAAGGATAATACAAAGAGAGGAAAAGTGTTGAGTACCTCCGAGCAAAAGGAGTTGTTGATAAGAACAATTCAACCTAGCCTCGTAATTTTTTTCTTGAAACAATGAAGTGGCAGAATTCGGATGGTGTTCGGTTTCTTGGAGAGATGAGAGGGAAAGAGACAGCTGGGTGATTCTTTTGAGGCTAGGGTTGTGTGTTTTTTTTTTTTTTATACAACATAACACATAATCAAGAAGTGGGCATCTCAACAATAAATTCAAACGTGAAAGACAATACTAATAAAAAAAGTGAAACCGAAATAATTGAATATACAATGAATGTATAAATGGTTCCAATGAACTATAAATTATCCAAACCTCTATAACTTAAATAAAAACCAAGAAATCAGTTGCATAAAACGACAATAACACCTAAACAGAAGACCGCCAAAAACAAAACCATCAAAAAAATCATTAATCTAACTCAAACTTTTGCTGTTCTTTTAATTTTAAATCATGAGGGATTTGTTGGTATTAATGAGATAGTCTATGAAAGTTCCGTTGAACCGTTTTGGAGTCACGCGGGGGAGGGAGCTCTTCCCTATTGCCAGTTGGCTTGATGGGATTCGTCATAGATGTCCATTATTACAACCTTTTTTGGAGTGCATTTGACGACAACATGCTGTCCAAGAGAACATTGATTACATCAACATACACAGGACATCCGAGTTGAATTATGTCACAACAACATCTCAGTTCCCACTTTCCATTTTCTTTGATGGCTCTGATTCAATCACGTGGTGTGGAGTCCACCACATTCAATGCACCAAGAGAATCCGAAGCTCACCAAACACTAAAGCCGAGAGAGAGAGACAAGAAAGCTCTGCCCACACTTGTTCCCATTTTTGCCTCTCATTTTGCTCTTGCTGTTTCTTTCGTTTCTTCCGTTTCACTCTCTTTTTTGCTCTGCCGTTTCCTCCATTCATCTCATCTTCCTTCATTTCCTTTCATTTTTAATTTTCTTCCATTACAAACCAGAAAACATGGCTGAGGCAGTATTATCTGCCTTCCTCCAAGCGTTATTTGATGGAATGGCGTCTCCCGAGTTTGTGGACTTCTTTCGGCAGCGTAAACTCGACCAAGGAGTCTTAGAGAAGCTGAGGATATCACTGTTGTCTGTGCATAAACTGCGCGAGGACGCGGAGGACAAGCAACTTACAGATCGTTCTGTGGGAGAGTGGCTTTATAAGTTGAAAGATGTTATCTATGAATCAGAAGACCTTTTGGACGAGATAGCCACCGAAGCCTTGCAACGTAAGTTGGATGCTGAATTTCAAACCACTACAAGCAAGGTACGAAACTCCATCTCTACCTTTTTTAGTCATTTTGTCAAGGAGATAGAGCCAAGGATTAAAGAGCTACTTGACAAACTAGAATATCTAGCAAAACAAAAGGATGTTCTAGGTCTGAAAGAAGGTGTCGGAGGAGAATCATCAAAAAGATTGCCCACAACTTCTTTGGTGGAAGAATCTGGTATTTTTGGTAGGGATGATGATAAGGAAAAAATAATAAGCTTAATTCTCCCAAAGAATGCCAATAGCAACGAGAATCTGTGTGTGATTCCCATAGTTGGAATGGGGGGAGTTGGCAAGACCACCCTTGCTCAACTTGTATACAAGGACAATAGTGTGAAGGAGCGTTTTGATCTTCAGGCATGGGTTTGTGTTTCAGATGAGTTTGATGTGTTCTTGATAACTAAAACAGTTCTAGAGGCAGTGACTTTGTCAGCTTGTGATATGAAGGATCTAAATCTGCTTCAAGTTACACTACAAGAGAAATTGATGGGGAAGAAATTCCTACTTGTTTTAGATGATGTATGGAATGAGAATTATGCTGATTGGGAGGTCTTAAGTAATCCGTTTAAATCTGGGGCACAAGGAAGTACAGTCATTGTAACGACACGCAATGATAGTGTTGCATCAACCATGCGCGCTATTCCAACCGACCGTCTAAAGCCGTTACTAGAAGAAGATTGTTGGTCATTATTTGCAAAACATGCATTCCATGATGGAAACTTTGATGCACGTTCAGAGCTAGAAGTAATAGGTAGACAAATTGTAAAAAAGTGTGAAGGCCTACCTTTAGCTGCCAAGACAATTGGGAGTCTCTTGCGATCTAAACTTGGTGTTGATGAGTGGGAGAAGATATTGAAGAGCGAATTATGGGATTCGCCAATAGATAAGACCAACATTCTTCCGGCTCTAAGATTAAGTTACAAATATCTTCCATCACATTTGAAACAATGCTTTGCTTATTGTTCAATATTTCCCAAGGATTACGTTTTTGAAAAAGATGAAGTAGTCTTATTATGGATGGCAGAAGGTTTCTTAGAAGAAACTAGAAATAAAAGAATGGAAGAGGTTGGTGAAGATTACTTTCTTGCTCTGGCATCAAGATCATTGTTGGAACAATCAAGTGATAATAAATCAGGTTTTGTAATGCATGATCTTGTCAACGACTTAGCAAAATTTGTATCTGGGCAATTTACCTTTAGACTAGAGGTTGACCATTCTCATGAAATTGTGAACAAGACTCGCCATTTGTCGTATTTCACAACAACATTTGATAATTTTAAGAAGTTTGAGTCTCTTCACAAGGCTACTCGATTGCACACATTCCTACCATTGACATTGATGCCATACATGAAGTACTTAAGTAAAAGTGTACAACTTGATTTGTTGCCAAAGTTAAGATGCTTGCGGGTACTCTCTCTATCTCACTATCATAATGTCACCGAGTTGCCTAAATCAATTGGAAAAATTAGGCATCTACGTTATTTGAACCTTTCTTTCACTGCAATTAAAAGGTTGCCTAATTCCATATGTAAGTTGTACAATTTGCAGACATTGAATTTATCAGGTTGTGGAGATCTTGCTGAATTACCAAGAGATATGCATAAACTCATTAACTTACGTCATCTTGATATTAGCGAAACTGCCATAAAAGAGATGTCAATGCAGGTGGGTAGGCTAAAATGTTTACAAACATTAACTACATTTATCGTCAGCAAACACAATGGCGCTTGCATTGAGAAGTTGGGAAAACTTGTAAATCTTCGAGGAAAGCTTTCTATTTTAGACATCCAAAACGTTGTATCTCCTACGAATGCTCTGAAAGCATGCTTGAAAGATAGAAAGTACATTGAAGAGTTGGTGTTGGAATGGAATGCATTCGATACTAATATTTCAGAACCTCAAAGATTTGTACTTGAAAATCTTCGGCCCCATAGTAACTTGAAAAGACTCACTATCAAGGGCTATGATGCTGAAAGTCTGCCAGATTGGGTTGGGCATCATTCATTCTCTAATATAGTGTCCCTTCGCCTAGAAAATTGCAAAAATTGTCATAACTTGCCACCACTTGGGCAGCTACGCTCTTTGCAGGAGCTCTTTGTTGTTGGGTTTGAAGGAGTTGTTAAAGTGGATAGTGAGTTTTATGGTAGCGATTCTTCATCTGTTAAGCCATTTGGAGCCTTGAAAATTCTAAGGCTACAGCACATGTTGAAGTTGGAGGAATGGTCTTCTTTCGGTGCTGAAAACGAAGTTAGAGCCTTTTCTCAACTTGAAGAGCTCTCTATTTATGATTGCCCTAACTTAATAGGCAGGCTGCCTGTCCATCTTTCTTCTTTAGCCAAACTTGAGATTCATTCCTGTCCGCAGTTGGTGGCTTCTCTCGCAACGGCTCCTGCTGTAAGCGAATTGCAGCTAAGATATTGTGATAAGGTTCTGTTAAAGGAATTGCCAACTAAATTGCAGAAGTTCGGAATCGGAGAATTTGACGCACTAGAGTCCCTTCCCGAGGGACTGGTGGACTCCAACGATAGTCTTCAAGACTTAAAAATCTCAGATTGTATGAAGTTAGAGCTCCCAACACACCCGGACTTTTCATCCCTTGAAACATTGCGGTTGTACCGTTGTGATTCCCTCAAATCATTTCCATTGGATTTATTCCCGACGCTTCAAAAAATCAAAATCCATGGGTGTAAGAATCTGGAAACTTTTACAGTTTTAGACCATGGACGTGATTTAGTGACCTTGCGTATCGACATCGGCAGTTGCCCCAATTTTGTATCTTTTCCAAATGGAGGAATTCGTGCCCCCGAGCTTTCATCCTTTTGGGTCCGAAGTTGTGGAAGTCTAAGGTCACTGCCAGACAAGATGCATATACTCCTACCTTCTCTGCAGTCTTTTAGGATAATTGATTGTCCAAGAGTCGAGTCGTTTCCCAATGGGGGCTTGCCTTCCAATGTTGAATCTATTTTGGTAAGGAAATGTGACAAACTCTTTGTTGGACGAGTGGGATGGGGTTTGCAAAAGCTCCCGTCTGTTAGAACTTTGTCAGTCAATGGCATATCTGAAGATGTGGATGTGGAGTCCTTTCCAGAGCCTGGGTTTCTGCCTTTTTGTTTGATTAATCTTTATATACGTGGGTTTCCAAATATGAAATCTTTGGACAAGAAAGGGCTTCAACACCTCACCTCTCTTCAACTATTGTCGATCAGTGATTGCCCTAAGCTCAATTACATGCCAGAAGAGGGGCTGCCTACCTCCCTTTCTGAAATAGAGATCGAAAGATGCCCTCTGTTGAGGAAATGGTGGCAAAGCAAGAAAGGACAACAATGGCGAAAGATTCCTGATGTCAACATACTGATTGATGGTGAATATATTGGATGAGTCCCATTTTCTGTTATAATACCTGCATATCATCTCGAAGGCGGCAACAACATATTCAGCTTTTGCATTTAGGTAATTACTCTTTTCGATTTTCACAAACTGGGTCTCTTTTATATTTATCATGTTCACACCCATGAATTGTTTTTATCTTTAATAAAAATTGTAGGATTTTTTTTTTTTATTGGAAAATTGTAACATTCATATCAATCTGATATAGCAGGACCAGTGCAGCTTCCAGTTGGATCATGGGCCAATTATTGTTTATTTTTATGCGCAAACATGAAATCTTTGGACAATGAGGGGCTTCAACAACTGACAAATTGATTGAATGAGCTAAAATTCTAGTAGGAATCCCCACTTAGGTACCTACTTTCTCTAACGTTCTGTCTCTCTTATGAGTTCATCTTTGGTTTATCTCTATCTAATTGTTTTCCGTTTTGATTGGTATTTAATTCCCAGAATATAGGAGATGGAAGAGCTTGGTTTTGAATACACAAAGCAAAGGCTTGCATATACACATGTATGGATTTTCTCTGTTTTGATCTACAATTTATGCATTGTTATTTCTTTTTTGACTCACACATTTCAGTTATTGAAATTGTTCTGTGGTGCCCTGTTGAACTTTTCTGTAGTGTTACATCAAGATCATGGGAAATTTTGGAACTTCTAGATTTGCTGAAGTGTAGGCTTTGAATTACCAATCAATACCTTTTCTTCGGATAGCTGCTATGTGGGAAGGAAAATGTAATCATTGGAAGCAGAGGACTTTTTGTGGCTACTGCATGGTCCCTGTTAAGATGGATGATATATTTGGTAACAAAAAGTGGAAAAAACAGCAGTTGGGTGTTCATTAAACAATTCAGGTTTGTTTCTTATGGTGCTTCCTTTGTTTTGCTGTTAGTTTGCTTGCAATATTTCAAATACAATGATATATCTGAATATTTCTTAGGAACTGTGCACTGTCTCTTTTGTTAGGAAACTAGATACTTGCTCTTCTATTTAGTTCAAAAATTGTCCAACAAAAGTGTTCTGGTAATATAAAAAGAAAGAAGATAAAGAGGTTGTCTTTCTTTGCTTAAGCTAGGTTGTACATGTCCATAGTTTTGTCTTTTCTATATTGATATCTTTGACAGATCAAGATATGTATGATAGTTCATTTTATTACTAACACTTTTTTGTTTTGTTTGCATCATTGACAGAAAAGATTCATTTTGATGAATGGGTTTTGAGTTAAAGAAAAAATGGAAGCCTCTTTGAATGATTGATTGCAATGGAAATATTTTGAGGTTCAAGTGGAAGCTTGCCCTGTATCTGAATCATCCTTATACATTCACCATCAAAGGTCATGAAGCATCTTCAGTCCTCCTTGTTCAGCAATACTTCCAGTATATTGTTGTTGGTGACATCTTTGGATTGGTATTCTGGTCGTTTGGTTCTTTGTCAAAGATGGCCCCATGTTTTAAGATTCAAACTCTGACCAAAAATTCTCATTGGAGACAGGAAAATGGAAAACTTACCTCGAAGCTTGTGAAGATCATGTGGGATTTGTTGGTATTTTTGACAAATTGAAAATTTTTGTTTCAATATTTCACCAGTTGAGAGTCAGAGAGAGCTTAATTTAGCTTTGATTTTCAGTTCAATTATGCTACTATATAATTAGTTCTCTTGTCTGGATACGAATTATACATTATAGCATGACCAGGAGTTAGGATCATGAGGTCCTTTTTTATTTTCCAGGAATGCATAAACAGATGTTGATTTTGGTGTGTTGAGATTATATATCATTTTAAACATTTCCAAGAATAATTGGTTTCCCATTTCTTTTTTCATTATCAGGAGAAAATGAAATTCCATTACCAGCTAGAAATTGCCAATCAATCTTGATGGCCAAACGACCAGAGGTGTAAAGCACTTTAATTTGTTAACATCAGAGAGTTTAGCTTTGTTAATGTAAATTGGATTGTGTTTTTTGTTTGAGAAAAAAGTTAAAAGTCCTTGTTTGGGTAAGATATGTCGGTTTTTTCACCAAAAAATAAAAAAGTTTCCAGGATTTTTGCTTGTTATGATTCTCAAATGATATGTCATAATTCTACGTAATCTATTATTATAAGAAATGTGTTACCATCTGATGAGATTGTGATATATTATTTTAGAACTAAATTGTGGAGAAAAAAATTTAAAAAGTATTACATTTCTCAACGTCTTTTATAGTATGTCGTCAATATAATGACATTTCCTAAAAAATTGCCATCAATTAAAATACGTCACCAAAATATCAGTGTTTCCGCAACTACGGCGCCATTTTAATGACCTTTGCCAACATTTTCTATGTAACACCACAAAGCAAACAACTATAAGAGTGTTACAAATTGTTTTTACATCGTTTATTTTGACTGTTACTATTACCCTTTATTTTTTTTGGCAGTGACAAAAAAAATTAGAACACAACCTCTTATCAAGATTATTTGTCATGGTAACTGATCATGTTGATTTTTGAAAATTGTCAACATTTTACAAAAAAAAAAAAAAAATTACCATTGAAAACTAGAAATTAAAATCATGAACAGATTTAATGGGCTCAGTCTCAAGTGTGATTATCTTGAGATCATCAATGAAGGTTGCAAGATTAGACATTGCTCCTAAATTAGCCTCCTCCCCCATTGTTCTCTCATGTAGCCTTCTTAGCCTGTTCTTCATCCCACCATCCTCCATCACTTTTCTCAACCCTTCCTCAAAATCTTTTTGTCCGAATCCATTGAGCTTCACCCCTATTCTCCATACCTCGACAATGTACTTGTCATTTATGAACTGGTCCCCTGCCACCGGACAGCACAAAAGGGGCTTCTGGCATTGTATAGCCTCCATTGTTGAATTCCACCCACAGTGTGTGAGGTAGCATCCCACAGCCTTGTGCTGTAACACCTCCATTTGTGGAGCCCATGAAACCACCTTTCCTTGCATCTTGACCCTCTCCAAGTATCCAACCGGTAACCCTTCACGCCAAGCAGACTGTAGCACCTGTTAAATGGCCATGGTTAGAATATAAAGTAAATAATTAAATTTATCATTTTTTATTAATTTAAACTTTTAAGACGAGGGATGATTTAACATAGTATTAGACTTAAGTACTTTAGTGTAAATCTTGCCTCCCTTATATTTTAATAAAATATTTCACACGTTAAGCCTCAATTATTAAGAGTTTGAACCCACAAGTGAGGGTAGAGCTAGCAATTTAACCCTTGACCTGCGAATCTGACACGAACACAACACGTAGTTTTAGGTTAAACAGGTTCGAATCACCTGTTTAATAAACGTGTCGTGTTCAGATTGACATAAACAGGTTGACGGGTTAACCAGGTTGACACGAACCCGTTTTGCTAGCCATATGTGAGGGAGAGTATTAGAATATAAAGTAAATTATTAAATTCGTCAATTTCTTATTAGTTTAAGCTTTTGGGACAAGTGTTTACCCATATGAATGGCCATCTGGATCCCTCCAACGCTGATGCTAGATTTTTCACTTTTTCGTCTCCGATAGGGTTAACCCAGCTTCCAAATGAGATGTAAACAATTGAGTTAGGCTTCTGCTTGTCCAGCCAATCTAAGCAACTCGTATCTTCTTCCCAGAAACTAGGGTTCTTAGTCATTGCATGCTTACTCAAAGGTCCAATAGGGAAAACAAGTGGATAATCTTCAGAAATATTGTTGACCAACTGATCATTTTGCTTTCCATCAATGTATTCATCAGGAAAGGAATTCACAAGGAGCCATCTAAGAGTCCTTGATCGGTCCAATGCTCTTGTCCAAAACTTAAATCTTGCTTTTCTTGCTGCAAGACTTCCAATCAGCCATGGTAGATCTTCGGTTGATACCATTGGTTGATTGGGTAAGCAAACTTTACCAAGATGTTGGGGAATTCCTGCCAAAATATTAAAATTATCTAAAGTTAAAGTTGGCGAATGTAGAAAGATATTTCCATAAAGTAACACGTACGTACATCTAATTGACCAACAAAAAGATATAAGCACATAAGATTTGAATTTAAAAAGATAACCATATAATTATAATTAAAGACTTAGAAAGGAATCTCGACAATAATTAGTTTGGCTGAGAATAAAATAAGCATAGAAACTAGAAATAAAATAAGGGAGACAATTTAGGGGTGGAAAATCCTATGTGTTCTCTTGGTCCTAGGTAGATATTATTTTCTAAAAAAAGGAAAAAGAAACTGGCCCATCGGTCCCTTATTTCTCTCGCTCAGTTTATAGAAAATTATATCCAACCAGAAGAATATCTAACATTCCCCATTTAGATATATGAGAAAGTTTACGAAATTGATGGTGCATATATATTCTTACAAACTAGTCTTTAAAAACGACTTATATCCTTTAATTTACTAACAAAGCAGACGAGAAACACATGCTATTAAATAAACATATTCCTGACACACTAAGGACACATGTTACTTTTAGAGGCTGGTTTATAGTTTGTAAGAAATTTTTGTCTAATATCTTCCATTTACAAGGAGATACTAACTGGATTTATTTTCTTAAAGTTTCATAATTGCACTACAATTGATTCACTATGTAAAATATGTAGTTAAATTTTGTAATGTTAAAAGAAAGACCCATATCTCATTTGTGTTTTTTTTAAATTGATATGACTCTTAAAATTACCATTAAATTATTCATTTTTAAAGAACACGGAGAAACATTAGTGTTCCTTTTAAAGGACAATCTTATTACTCTAGAAGTAATAAGGTTGTCCAACTTTGGTGTCATGATATTGGCAAAAAAATTAATTAGAAAAAGGAAATGCTACTCTAGGGGGCTGTATCTGATGGCAATATATATAGTATGTGTAGATAAGTTAAAATTTAAGCAATCACATGCCATAAACACAACCATCCAATTTTCTTCATATTTTTGTTCTTGGTCAATCTCTTATTAATTAGCTCATTAAGAATCTTTAATTTTGTATATATGCACACGTCGGAGAAATATCTTCCCATGTGATCATATCGTTTAAGAACTTCTGGTTAGTAAAGTTACTTAAACAAAGAAAAGAAATGGCATCATATATTTTATCTCAACATAGTATTTTAATATTTTCTTTACAAGGTCACCAAAAATATTGTATAGTTTTTTTCTCAACAGCTGACTACCAATTTGTTTACCCTTATGTGCGCGTGACAACCTAATTAAACTGGTAAAGTTGCAATAATTAATTAACTAATAAATATCATTTGAAAAACTCTATTTAATAGGCGAGATATGCTCTTTAGCGTTAGTCCAGCATTCTCCTGTCATACAACTGAGACGACCAATAGTAAAAATTAACCCGTACTCATTTTTTTTATGAGTTCACGTTATTTCACAGTTATATAGCAGTCTATTAAATAATGTAAATAACTGACCTGTATCAGAAATAAGACCATTGCGAACCATGTCGGGTATGGCTGCGATCAATCGGTACGTGGCGAGCATTGCAGGCCAAAACCCGGCAGCGGGGACCCTGCACCGGTTGGCTACTTGAATGGCCCATGATGCCAACAAGTCAACCACCATACATACAACCCCACCATCCTCATCAAGCTTATCTACCATGGCTTCCAAAACAGCAGGCATGTTGTTCTCCATGGCCATCTCAATGGCAAAGAAATCACGCGGAGTGTCTCTGTCCAACCCATCTGGTATTGGCAAGCAAACAATCTGGTCCTTGGGCTCCACACGTGCCACAATCTGACGGTGAATGTGCTCCGGGGTGATCATGATGATCTCGAATCCATGGCTGTGGAAGGCAGATGCCAGCTTCAGCATGGGAGTAACGTGCCCCTGCGCTGGATATGGAACCATAATGATCTTTGGCCTCTTCTCACACTTCATATTCTCTATGTTTTTTCTGTTTTGGCATATAAAAGCCTCTAAGCAAATCCCAATATATAGAAGAAAGAGTGGAAGGGAAAAAGAGAGAGAAAGAGAGAGAGAGAGAGAGAGGGAGAGTCAACTAGGCATGTGCGTCAAGATGTATAGAATAAGCAGCTTCCATGGCTCACTCCAAAGGAACATGATTGTGTGGTGGATCAAAAAGTGCAAATCTTTTACTCATCAAAGTTGCAAGTTTGGCAATCGGGCACCCATGGTTTTGCCACACGTGATGATATGTGAGGCTAATTGCTGTGCATGCTGCTGTGCCTACTTGATCAGCTATTTAATTGTTTTTCTTCTGTTTTTTTGTGGGGAAGGTTGGGTGGGGGTAAGTATACATGATTAGCGAATTACATGCTACAATTTTTGTGCCTAAACTCTTTGTAGATGGCAACAATTTTATTGGCTAATGAGGCTTGGGGCCGGGCTCTAGCTATTTAAGTGTACATTTTGCACTTTTTTGTTGAGGTAAAATTTGTTAGACTTTTATTGAAAATCATGAGGAAAAGCTTGTTTTTAGCAATTTACAATATCTTGAATAAACAAATGATTTTCATCCCTTCAAACTTGCTTCATGGGTTATTAATTAAATTGCCGCTGCCGCTATTCAATGACTGCTTTGTTAGCCTTTTTATTTGTATAACTCGCATACTATGACTAAAAACTATTCAGCATACTTTTAGTGTCATTAATCAATTGCCCAAATTTACTCCAATAATGACTTTCTTTCTACAAAGCATGTACTATTTTCGATGCATCTCCTTCAATGATGACCTGTTGAGGCCCCATATCTCTACAAAATTAATGATGCACAAGCCTCCATTATTGTTGGGCCAATTACATATAACTTGAACTATACATAGATGCCAACACATTTCCCTCGTGTTCTCTAACACTGACACTCAGTCTCATCTACTTTTTAATTGTGTCTATCGTTGCATCTCAATTTACTTTTATCACTCCAACAGGTAGCTTTTACTATATATGCAATGAGCTGCTTTGTTAACCTTCCTATTTGTATAACTCACATACTATGACTAAAAACTATTCAACATACTTTTAGCGTCATCAATCAATTGCTCATATTTACTCCAACGACACATGCTCATGCACTAGGATTTCAAATTTTAACGGTACAAAAATTATGGCACATGTCCATTCGCCCCGAACATTAAAACTTTAATGGCACATATTTATGTGCCAAAAAAATTAAAACTTTAATAGCACATACTTATACACTAAAATAATTGAAACGTTAATGGCAGATCCTCACCCACGGTGATGCTGCACTCTTGCAGTTGCTGGCACATGCCCACGTTCGAGGAAGAGTTCATTTTCCTGGCTCAAGGGGCATACACCAGGAAGAGTTCTTAAGACCACCGTTACGAGTTCCCCGACCGCCAGCCAAATCTCACCTCCTGCCTCTTCGCCTCTCCCTTCAACAATATCTAATGTAGTGATGCACTCTGCAACTGTAAGACTTTTTTTAACTTTTACTGAGTTGAGAGTATGAGACGATGGCCATTTTTTTTTTTAATAATCAAAACAATGGATATTTCTTCGTTTCAAACAAAAACTTGAAACTGTCGGGGATAAAGAGAAAATTTGTGGCTGTGGAACAGCCACATTTTATCTTTGTTTTGCTTTTCTCGAGCATTGCAATGTGAGTTTTTATTTTTAGGGAAATATTTTATATTTATTCATCAAAAAACGATTAAGAGCATAAATCTCTTACATCCATAGCATAAGGCTCTAATAAATCATAGTTAAAATTATGAGATTATAACGTCATAAAGATAAACATAAAAATCTTACAATCAAGTCCTTAAGAGATAGTTCAATCAGTTGGGACCACGCCTAATGAAGCAGTGGTCACTAGTTTGAATCCCCCTCCCTCTTTTGTGCGGACATGTCAAAAAAAAAAAATCCTATCTATAATTTTAACATTTGCTAACTCATGCAGGAAGGCGAAGAGCAGCGTAGCACAGTGGAGGGCGAAGAGCAACCGATTGCGGAGAGGTGAAGAGTAGCGCAGCACAGTAGAAGGCGGACGAAAGTAGCGTAGCATAAGGAAATGGATGGCTAGAGCAACTGGAATGGTTGAAAAAAAAAAAAAAAAAAGAAGGAGGAAGGAGAGCAATTAAAGAAGACGGGAAAAGAGGAGCCCACAGGTTTTTTCTCTCTAAATTTTCTCCTAAAGAGAAAAACCTAGGGCCGGCTCCTTAAAATTGACACACCAAACGGGCAATGTGGGTTATTAATGTTCACACATTTCATGTTTTATATTTTTTAATAAAATAGCACTATTTTTTTTTTAAGACAAAAACTTGAATTAATGTCCACACAAGTTTTGCTTTCCAGTCACTTGTATGTTTCTTTATAAATTAGTACATGTGTTTTTTAGTTAATGTAAACTTAAATTAATATGATCTTATTATAATGCAAGAGAAATGCTTGGCTTCATTAAAAAGTTCATATTTTGGTCATTTTAATACTAGGTGGCATGACCCATTTTAAAACTAATAGATTTTAAATAATAAATTAATAGATTTATGGAAAATGAGTCATGCTACCTAGGATTAAAATGGCCAAAAAATAAACTTTTTAATGAAGCCAAGCATTTCTCATAAAGCAAAACTCCTTTGATAAATCAGGTTTAATTATTCTTTTGTGTAAATTTTTTATTTATAAATATTTTTAATTATATATGTATGAATTGAATCTAAAAACTATATAAACAAATTTATTTCTAACATTATATTGTTGAATTTCAAAAATAAAAAAGACAAAACAAAAAAATATAGAAATATAATATAATATAAAAATTAAAAAAAAAAATTAATATTTAAATATTAAAAAGGCCCCATCTTAAATTGTTACCTTAGACCTCACAACATATCGAGCTGCCCTGCTCTGAAATATACATAGATGCCAACACATTTCCCTCATGTTATCTGACAATGACACTCACTCTCATTTACTTTTGAATTTTGTCTATATATCGATGCATCACAGTTTACTTTTATCACCAGAACATGTGACTTTTCCCATCTTAGCCTCTCCTTTAATTATTTTCCTACTTATTATTCCCCATACTATCGGAAGCTTTGTGAAACTCGTCCATTGATTCTTTAGACCTTTTGCTAATTGAGACGGATGGATAAATCATATGAACTATTGTATTTCTCCAAATTCAAATTCTTCTTGTTGTTATAGCCAATAATGTCAATTCTTCCCCATATATTTTCTCCAATAACTTTTCTAAGAAGCAAAGAATATCATCTTCTATGCTGGAGAATTTTTTTTTTTATCTTTTTATTCCATATAGTATGACCAACGGTCTTTGCCTCCAAACCGCAAATAGGGCAAAGGGCGCCTAAAAGGATTTTCTTTTGTGGGAAATAGATTATTAAAAGCTTTCCATAAAAACATTTTCACTACTCCAATGGCTCTAATCTTCTTAATTTTCTTCCACACACAGCTAAAAATAGTGACATTAGAGCATTCTCCTTTACATTACATATTTATTTTTCAAGATAGTAAACACTTTTTACTGAAAATTCCCCCTTTGAAGTACCTGTCCAAAATAAATGATCTTTATTCGGATGAGGACTTATAGCCAAACTACGTATGTTCACTACTTCATCTTCATTAAAGATTTCTTTTATCATAGAAACTTTCTATCAATTTGTGTCCTTGACTCTTGCTTCTCTATCTAGAATTCTTACTGGTGATTAGGTAACGTAAGACGTATGATTCGAAAGCCATTTATCCTCCCATATTTTAATGAATTCTTCATTCCCTACTCGATCTCCATGCACTATCCCTGCTTCCAAGAGATTATGTGAATTTCATATGCTCCTCCAAGCGTAAGATGGCGTGTACAATAATTTGGATTCCAAAAAAAACCTTCTTAATACTTCTCTTCAAAATTATGGCCACCAATATGTCTTGATTATGACACAATCTTCACCATTCTTTTGCCATTACAATGCCGAGTTAATACATAAGAAAATTCAAATCATAGTTATCTCACCATATTTTAAAGTGCATTTTATTTTTACCTTAGAATGCTTGAAATTCTATCTATTATTCTTAAATTAATGTTTAACCAACTTATTTGCTACTTCTAAATATTCGCTATTTTTATAATATCCTTTCCTTTTTTTTTTCTCTAATCATTATATTTTACATACTGATAAATATTAAGATGGTAAAATATGAACTATTTAATTTAGAAATAAATATTATAATTTTAAGAATCCCACCGTGGAATAATTACTCTAAAAAAATCTTGAGATCATGTCATGATATCATTCAAAGAAAACTACAACAACAAAACATTGAAAAATGACAAATTAAGTGGAATGACAAATCAAGGCTACGATATAATGAATTGACATGGTAAAAACTGAAAATACTTTATTCTTGAACTATCCACAAATTTACACTTTTAACCACAATGTTTAAAAAGTGATACTTTACCCCCCCCCTCCAACTTTCAAATTGTTACAATTTGATCATTCTGACTTTTTTTTTTTTTTTTTTCTCAAAATGTCCCCATCCCAAGTTTAAAATAAAAAATAAAAATTAAGGGGTGGCCGGCCGGCCGCCCCTTAATTTTTAATTTTTAATTTTTTTTTTTTTAACTTGGAATTTGGACATTTTGGAAAAAAAAAAAAAAATCAGAATGGTTGAATTACAACAATTTAGAAGTTTGGGGGGTAAAGTGTTATTTTTTAAACATTGGGATTAAAAGTACAGATGGATAGATAATTAAGGGGATAAAATGTAATTTTTTCCTAATAAATTAGTTCATGTTTGGTGCAAGTCAACATAATTGAAGTAAAATGTTTTTCGAGATTTTATTCTTAGCTAGAAAACATTTTCCCATGGATATTATTAGAAACCTTCAAGCTAATTAATGTGCTTTGTTATGTAATGTGTTTTCCCGATCATCAAAAAAAAAAAAAAAAAATGTAACGTGTTTTTCGTTTTATGAACCATGATATATATATATATATATATATATATATATATATGCACGTGCATTGCCGACTTAAAAGGACCAAAAAGTGATAGTTGATAAAGTTGAGTGAGTGAAAGTTGTCTGAGCAGAGACCACTACATCTTGAAGAAGAAATGCACGTGCTTTTCATGACATCGCGTAACGTAATTTTGTAATAAGATGTTCCCTTGTGGGCTCTTCAACTCTCCCGCCCACAAATTGTACAGAGCAAGATTTTTGCATTACATTATCGAGGGAGGATTAGACTAATGCTTTATTGATGATTTTAAAAGTAGAATAAGACTAGTTCTCGTTCTAGTATTACTTGAGGGCTTGACTTTGTAAACCTCTCCTGCCCATGAACTAGATTATAAGAATTTCTTTTAATTTATTCTATAAAATTAGCATGTATCTTTTAAGTATATATGTGAGAAAGAATGACCGAAGTTGACTTGACGAGAATTAAACCTAGACTAGGTGCTTGTAATAAGATGAGCCAAAATTGACCAAGACCAGAGCCTCCTTTAGAGTTGTTTTTCTATAAATAAGGTATTAAGGTCTAGTTTGATTTGTGGAATGGACATTTCATTATGAAAATAAATAGTTATTACTGTGAATGGAGGAGGGTGGAATGGAATAATTATTTATATGCCTTAGTTTGGTGACAATATATGTATTTCTAATTGGAATTGAACCCAAATTTTTTTTTTTAAAAAAAAAACCCACATTATTTCTTCTTTTTTAAAACTCAAATTAAAATTAAAATAAATAAATAAGCGTGGGGTGGTGGGTGGTCGGCCACCCACTGCGATTCCATGTTTTTTGTTTTTTGTTTTTTTTTAATAAAAAAAATTAAGTTTTGAAAAAAAAAAAATTCTTTTTTGAAAAGTTTTATATTCTTTAAGAAATATCTATTCCTCTAATTTTTTTTTTCAAGAAATAAGTATTCATCTTCGTAAGGGAATAGTTATTCCCATGGGAATAACTATTCTTAGGAGTATATCCCTACTAAATGAAATAATGACTATTTTTATAAAATAAACATTCCATTTATGTGGTCTATTTTGCGAACCAAACGAGACTAAAAGCTTATTTGCGATTGCGTTTGAAAAATATAGTTTTTAAGTTAAAAAGAGTTTTTGGACAAAAGCTTAATTTTTAAGTTTTTGCCAAAAATATATTTTGACCATTTTTAGGCTTTTTTACTCTTAAAAGCGTTTTTAATTTTTTTTATCAAACGAGTACTTTTTTCTTTAAACAGACTTTTTGAGTGTTAAAAACACTTTTAAACTCCTCAAACGCAATTTCAAATAAGCCCTAAGTCTTTAGTTCTTCGCTTAATTTCATTCCAATATAATGTTGCTTGCTTGCTTGCTTCCTTTCCTTTTCGGCTTTTCCTTGCTAAGCTTTTCTTGGTTTTCCACCAAGCAAACACACGGCCACCTGGGTTTTTTGTGTGTTGTTTTTCTTTCCTTGCCAAAGCAACACTGAGCCACGTTGTGACCTGTGGGGCTGTGGCCCCACAAGCTTTTTAATTTTTTTTTTTAATATATTAGAAATTTTTTGAAAATGGCTCCTATATATTTGTTATTAAAAAAACAAAAAGTTGAAAGAGAGGCTTGCTTCCTCTTTTGAAAATGAGTGTCTTTTTTTTTTTCTTTTTTTAATTTATTTTTTATTTTAATGACTCTAAAGCTTTTTATTAAATTATTTGTAACCATTTTCTTTTTTCTATTGAGTAAATGATGCAAAAATAATATTTGTTTTGGTTTCATTAGCCGTCAAGCATTATTTAATTTATTTGCTTCTTAGAGAATATTATAAGATTTATATAAAATTAGCTTGTAGAAAATTTCGAGAGATATATGTTTAAAAAAAAGTCGGGAAGTGTTCATAATCAGAGCAAAAAATTAAATACTTTAGTTGTATATAATTTATTTCATGATTATATATATGTGTGTGTGTTTGTCTCGACTCTATGATTGTTTATCAATTTGGTTGTCTTTTATGTAATTATAATTTAACTTCAAAAATTTAGGTTCATGAATCACAACGTTAAAATTAAAAACTATTTATTCAAAAGAAAAGAAATTGGCATTCTAAAAAGTAATACGCCGTTGAATTTTAATGACGAAACTTAAATCTCAAAGAATGTCTTCTTAAATTTCTAAGAGTTGCAGCTAAAGAACATTATTTTAAGATTCTGGTTGTGGGTACCTAAGAGTTACAAGTGAAAAACATTTATTATCTATTTTAAATTGTGTTTATTATATTTTTATTTAGGTCCCTACAATTATAAATTTCTCACTCCACCACTGGGCGCAAAGCAACACCATAAGACAACCATAGAATAGATTTTGAGTTGGGTTCTAGTACCATACACGGCTACCTTGGAGGAATTTGGAGTATTTTGTTTTTTGTTTTTTTTTTTTTTTCGGAAATCATCTTGGTAAATATTCTTAATTTGAAGCAATAAAACTATTAAATTGAAAACTGATCAAAGAAACATCAAAACTCAATAAGCTTTTGGGATTAAAAAAATAAAGTAAAACGTGATATTATTTGTCCTCATAATAAGACTATTATGATTGATTGTCATTACTTTTATCTTCCTCATTAGTCATTGCAAATGATCGTTTTAACCTTTAGGCCTCGTTTGGTTCGCGGATTATCTAGTTCATTGGAAAATGATTAGCTACCACTGGGAATAGATTAGCTAGTCTTATTTCTTTGTTTGGTTGTAACGCTGGAATAGACTACCTAATTCTATTCCTTCGTTTGGTATATGACTGATCTTAATTATGACTTTCATAAGTGATCGTATTTACATTATTATCTTTACCTTTATAGTCATTTACTCCCAAATAGTCATGTGAGAGAGACGATGCGAGTAAAATGATATGGACACAAAAGACACAAACGGCATTTGTGTTTATTAAATCTTGGCCGTCTATTTTACTACTGCAGATGTACAATTACTTTTTTAACTGTATGGAAGCCAAATCCTAAAGATATGAGTTTGGGTCTCCATGGCTAGGAAGTTAAGGGGATAAGACACATGCGCATTAATCCTTACAAAGCTAGCTTTGTGCTACTATATTCTTGGTTGGGTTAGGGAAAGGATTGTTTGAAGATTCTAAGTAATCTGATGTAAAAGTCTTATGATAATAAGATTAATATCTACTATATATGTTAATTCCTTGAAGTTTGGTGCAAGTAAACATAAAGTCAAATGTTTTTCGAGATTTTATTCTAGAAAACATTTTCCTATAGATATTATTTGAAATCTTCAAGCTAATTAATGTGATTTGAGATTTTTAGGAAATATGAGTACAATCTTTCGTAAACAGTGACCGTTAATGCCTTTATTATGTAACGTGTTTTCCCGATCAGAAAATAATAATATAAAAAAAAATGTCATGTGTTTTTCCTTTTATGAACCATGAAATTGAGAAAAATTTAAATGTTAATACGCATTGCTGACTTAAAAGGGCCAAAAAGTGATAAAGTTGAGTGCGTTCAACTTCGGCAAAATGCCAATATCCATACGCAAAAGTTGTCTGAGCAGTGAGTGACCTTTACATCTTGGAGAAGAAACGCACGTGCTTTTCATGCTCTCCGTTCTCTTGGTTGCATATGAATATTTTTTTTTAAAAAAGCAAAAAAAAAAGTTATTCTTATTTCTCTTAACTGATTTTTAAAAAATAATATTCATCTAAGATCACGAGAATACTTAACATTTCTCTTTGTAATAAGATGTTGTTCCCTTGTGGGAGTCTTCAACTCTCCTGCCCACAAATTGTCAAGAACAAGATTTTTGCATTACGTCATTGAGGGCTTGGCTTTGTAAACATTTCCTCCCTACCGACTCAATTAGAGAAAAAATTTTCAATTTAGTCTATAAAATTGATATATATTTTTTTAGTATGTGAGAAACACATGTTTTAGTCACATGCTAAGAGACATACGTCAATTTTATAGACTAAATTGAAAGGAAAAAATATATAATTTTCACGTGTTAAGAAATTATGTCCTTCCATTTTAATCTTTAAGTTTTTAATTTTTACAATTAAATTTGTAGGTTTTACTAACTTTTCAAATTAGTCATTCCATCAATCCCTCAAAAACTATCGACAAAAGACATAAATGTTAGAATTTTACTAAATAAATCTATATTACTCCATAGCATGTGAACAACGTGTGAAAGATATAAATGTACATTCTTTGTTAGATGATGAGTTTGTCATCTTTTCGTCTGATAATTACTTCATGTTGTGTCATGTGTGTAAAGAGTACTAATCTCTCAACTCTAATTGCTTTGATATCCTTCTTTTTTGAGACAAATGAGATAAATTCATTCATATATTAGGGATGAAAAGGCGGTTGCGGTTAGCTGTTATTGTCAATAATTGTTAACCGTAATCACTTAGGCGGCTACTAAATTTCACTAACCTCATTCGCTAGGCAGTTAACGGTTAGTAAACATATAACCGCCCGCTATAACCCTTTTTTTCAAAGTTGGGCCTTTGGGCCAATTTTCAGTTTTGAGCTTTTTCTTTTATATACCATATTGGGCCAAATTGCTCCAAAATAAGCCCATATTGAAAAATCTAAAATATTTGACCCCAAATTTACATCTACTTGTACTTTCAGAAAAAAGTCCTTAAATGTAAATCAGAACTTGTTAAGAACACAAGTTATACTAATAGAAAAATAATTATATATATATATAAAATACATTAATACTTCAATTGCAACATCGTTGGCAGAAACCCCTAGTAGAGTTTATTAAACTCAACTGGGACGCAGCTATTGATACCCATAAAAAAAAAAATGGGAATGGGTATAATTGAAAGAAACGGTAAGGGAAGCGTTCAGGCTGCTCTCTGTGACACACAAGACTATATCATTGATCCGGCTACGGCGGAAGCACTAGCTGCTAAGAAGACGGTGGAATTCTGTCTCCAACAGGGATGGAGAAAGGTCATTATTGAAGGGGATGCTTTGATGGTTGTCAACATGCTTAGGGAAGAAGGTAGTTGGACGAGTCGTTATGGAGCTGTGGTGATGGAAACGAAATCTCTGCTAAGCAATATGCTGGAATGGAGGGTACTCCATGTTTCACGTGGGGGGAACATTGTAGCTCATAGTCTTGCTAAGTTGGCTCTCTCTCTCAATCACGCACATGTATGGCTTGAGAACTTCCCGTCTTGTATTACCTAGTATGTACTTGTGGAGCAAGTTTCTTTATAATAAATGATATCAGTCTTTCAAAAAAAAAAAAAAAACTTCAATGGTATCATACATTAATACTTCAATTGTGGTTATATGTAATACATTGTTTAATTCAATGTCAATTACTTAATTTGATATTATACGAATCACATTATCATTATACATGAACTTAATTATTGTATTAGTATGAACTTGTATACTTATGACTTATATCATATTATACATGTATAATTTGTTATTATATAATCATATGATTTATTGATCATTTGATCAATTGATCATGTGATATAATCATATAAATTATAGTGATAATATATTAATACTTAAATTGTGATTTAATTCTAAAAATAAAAAAAAAATAGTGATTTAATGGTTAATTGATAATGTTATAAATATAAATATTATTATTATTATATAATAAAGGCGGTTAGCGGTTAGCAAGCGGTTATTAACCGCCTGCCTTTTCACCCCTAATATATATATATAAGGTGAGAATATATGGTTTCCTTAAGTGCTTAGATAATTGGTTTAGCCCACCTAAAAATTAAAATGACTATGCCAATCCACCCAAAAAGTGAAATAAAACATAGCAGTCTCCCATTTGGACCGCATAAGTTATCTAATCTCAAAATAAATGCAAATAAGCATCTCATGACACAATTTGATCTGAATGTGTTTGTAAGTACAAGTTAAGGATACATCGATAGAATAATATATAACAAGTATTTACAATCACGAGATATGGGAAAATAGAATACAAGTGTAACGCACAAATAATACAAATAGTGATCATTACATATTCATTTGAAGCCTATCGAAACTAACACACAATGTCTCGTATTATAACACAAATAATGTCATAATCAACATAAATGCGCGTAAAACAGTACATGGCAACACAAATAACTCATGATACACGTAAAAACATATAACTCCCACTAACTCAATAGAATAAAAGATTCAAACTACCTCATATGAGTCACATGCTCATGAAACATTATAGGAGCCAACCCCTTAGTTAGTGGATCTGCTAACATATGTTATGTGAGAGTATGCACATCACAAATGTGAGACTTAGCTACTTTTTCTCTAACAAATAAGTATTTTATATCAATATGCTTGGATCAAGAAGAGCTGCTAGTGTTCTGAGAAAAAGAAAATTTTGCAGAATAATCACAAGATATCTTTAGCGGCTTTGCAATGGTAACCACAACAACCAACCATGAGATAAAATTCCACAGTCATATAACCTGACATGTAGCCTAGTAACAAGCTATGTATTCTACCTCCATAGATTGAGGAAGCTGTAAATGTCTATTTAACACTTTTCCATGAAACAACTCATCCTACCATCATAAAAATATATCCAAAAGTGGATCTCTTATTATCTAAACAACCTGCGAAATCGACATCTAAATATTCAATTACATCAAGAATGTCAGATCGCCGATATGTCAGCATAAATTTTTTTTTTTTGATAAGTAATAATGCATTAAAAGAGCGCAGAGGGGCGCAACCCAAGTACACAGGAAGTATACAAGAGAGCGACTAAGTAGGGGAGAAAGAAGAAGAGAACATAAGGAGAAAATCAGAAAAGTTGACCACTAAAGGAGCAAGCCAGCCTGAAGTCCAAGTGAATAAGGTGTACAAAAAGAAAAGAATAAGGTCCTCTAGATTCCTCGACGCATCTTCGAAGCATCTCGCATTCCTTTCCTTCCAGAGGCACCAAAGGAGACAAAGGGGAGCCATCTTCCAAACCACCGCACTACTCGTTCTCCCACCCGCCCACCAACTAGCGAACATCTCTTTTACACTTCTAGGCATAACCCAACACATGTTAAAGCGAGAAAAGATAACATCCCACAACTTCCGTGCGACTACACAATGAAGAAAGAGATGATCCACGGACTCCCCATCCGCCTCACACATACAACATCGATTAATCACAACGATGCCTCTCTTCCGAACATTGTCCAATGTGAGAGGTTTCCCAAGGGCAGCCGCCCATGCAAAAAACGCTACTCTCAAAGGAGCCTTGGTACGCCAAATGCTTTTCCACGGAAAGTGATTAGGAACCTTAAGGGCAAGCATCCTATAGAAAGAGCGGACCTCAAACTTCCCTTTACTTGAGTGAATCCACCACATCCGGTCCTCCCCTTCCCCCCTAATCAAAGACGAGTACAAGAGCGAGAAGAAAGAGGCTAAGGCCATCTCCTCCCAATCATGAATACTGCGGGTGAAAGTAACATTCCAGTGAACCATCCCGTTTACACACTCTCGGATATCCGCAATGGAAGCGTCCTTATTGCAAGCAATATTAAAAAGACCCGGGAAGGCATCCTTGAGAGACGTCTCACCACACCACCAATCCTCCCAAAATTTGACCTTCCCTCCCACACCAGGATCTAATCTGAAGTGACCCTGAAACGACCTCCAAACTCCACAAATGTGTTTCCATAACCCCACCCCATGCGTTCCACGAGGAACTTTAGTGCGCCAACCCCCCCAAACCACCCCATACTTAGCCACCAAAATACTTCTCCACCAAGCTTCTTCCTCATTTGCAAATCTCCATAACCATTTCCCCAAGAGAGCTTGATTGAAAAGATGCAAACTCCGAATCCCTAGCCCTCCCTCAGCAATTGGAGAACACACCTCATGCCAGCTTACCAAATGGAACTTAGTCTCATCCTTGAACCCCCCCCATAAAAAATCCCGTTGAATCTTCTCAATCCGATTCGCCATGGAAATAGGAATGGGAAAGAGAGACAAAAGATAGGTGGGGAGATTGGATAGAGTGCTCTTGATGAGAGTGAGCCTTGCCCCCTTGGACAAATAAGAACGCTTCCAAGGGGCCAACCTTCGAGCAATTTTCTCCAACATGTCATCCCAAATAGCCAACTGCTTGAAGGACGCCCCTAGCGGAAGACCCAAGTACTTCAAGGGCAAAGAACTAGTACCACAACCCAAATCACCAGCCAACTCAACCGTCTCCACCGAATCTCCGACTGGAACCAAAACAGACTTGGCCCGATTAACTTTTAACCCTGAGACCGCCTCGAAACCAATAATGATAGCTTTAATAAATCTGACATTTTCAGATGATGCCCCACAAAACACCAACGTATCATCAGCAAAGAGAAGATGGGAGACAGAAACCCGCCCATGCTCTCCGGCACCCACATAGAAACCATTGATGAAACCCCTACTGATAGAGACATTAATCATCCTACTGAAAGCCTCCATGGCCATGATGAACAAGAAAGGCGAAAGAGGGTCGCCTTGTCTAACCCCACGCGAACTCCCAAAGAAACCGGAAGGTGAACCATTGATCAACACCGAGAACCTCACCGACGAGATACACCGAGAGCATAAAATTTTTAGTGCCCTAGAAGTACCTTAGTACTTTCTTTGCAGCTGTCCAATGACTTAAACTTGAATCACTCAACTATCTCTCAAGCAGACTTACATCATAAGCAGTATCAGGTCGTGTACATACTTGAGTATACATCAGACTACCTACAACTGATGTATATAGAACTGCTTGCATTTGAATTCTTTCATTATCATTATGGGGACATTGAGAGTTAGAAAATGTATCACCCTTCACAAGTGGTGTCTTTCCAGGATAGCAAGACTGCATATGAAACCTATTCAATTCTTGATCAATGTAGGTTTTCTGAAACAATCCAAGAACACCATTAGTTTTGTCATGAACCCAATACATAGGAAGCCTCGATCACCAAGGTCCTTCATATCAAAATGAGAGGACAACATACATTTAGTTTCAAGCTAGAGCCCATTGTCATTTGCTACAAGCAATATATCATCCACATAGAGCACAAGTATAATAAACCTATCTTTTAAAATAGTAAGCACATGTGATGGAAACATCGTATTAAAAGCATTTGATTACCATTAAACTTGGAATACATAGTTCAATGTAAAACCTTTCATGTGAGATTATTTTCCCAAAAAAATCAACCCTTTTAACAAATCTCACATTCTTCTTATCAAACAACAAAACATATTTAAGCATGATTTAAAACAGTAAAGTATGCATAAAACTACGAGGTGAAGGATTAGTTACTCTTAGGCAGGATTCCTCCAAGCCTAGAAGAGACCAACTCTTAAGAATAGCTTCTATTCTCTCTCACCTTTCTCTTCCTCTAGGTCTAGGTGTAACGTCATCAAATCTGGCATTGACCAATATGGTAGGGTTACTGGTAATTACCCTAGTTTAGCTAACTAGTAACTAAATGAGGAACCGCCCCTCTAAGCAACAATAGAGTTAATGCATATGAAGGTGAAATAAATCTGAGATGTCTAATAACCATAGATGAAACATGTAATATCCTTAAAATATGGACACACAGAGCAACTAGTAGAAATAATAACTTTGGCAAACCTGATAACAACGTGAAGATCTTAATCTTAAGCAAAGTCCGTAGTGGCAACTTACCACTCTTCTCTTTCTAGAAATAGGTTTTAATAACCGCGCAAGTCTAAAGACTTAGTAAGTAAACCTCGCAATTGAGTACGACATGAGCCAATTATAATTGAACAGAAATAAACGTGCAATTTGGCAGAGGTTTGAAATGGTATTGTCTCTGTTAATACACCCAAAAAGTATTGTTTTGTTAACAGAAAATTGTGTACTTCCAACGGCAATCACCTAAGAAATTTTAATGCAGAAAACAAATACTTTATGAGTCATAACTATCATATATGATCTACCCGAGATATTACTCATTTCAGTAGAGTTGACACTTTCCTGAGGGACCTGTAATACAATGTTGGTGCCCCGACCATTGTATGCTACTGTACATAACAGTAGCAACCTGACCGAGTCCGACGTTAAGTAGCCGATGCTACTAATGATTTACGTCCTATAGTGACTAACCATTAGATCCAAGACCCATATAACATATCTGCACACGGTTTGACCATAAAATCAAGTATATATAGTAAGCCCATGTCCATTATGTCGCATGTACCGGTGTACCATGTCATACAATGCATCTTATCAATCAGTTATTAAAGCAGTTACCGAGTTGTACAAAAATATAGGCATGCTCATATCATAGGCATGCTCAATCAGCTCACATATCCCATATTTTTAAGGAAAGTGGTCGTAAGTGTTTACTTACTTCGTGCGCTCGCTTAAGTCCTCCGATATCACAAATTGCTGTTATAGCATAATATGATACATCATTATAAGTAGTGCTAGAGAACTCTCAAAGTGACATAATAAGTTTCTACCTAGCGAAAGGGGTCGTCAAAACCCTAAACTCACCTATTTGGGTTTCTGGGCGTGCATCCGCTTCTCTGGACGAACGCTCGGTCTTGTGGGTGTACATTTGGCTAGAGAGTGGAACTCTTGGCTAGATGCTCCAAACGGGGTCTCAAGCTCCTAAGGTGTGGTATATCTCATCCTAGGCTCCAAATGGACACATGCAAGGTACAAACGTGCAAACTTTAAAGAAACCAAAGGCGGGTTTAAAGCTTTTCAAAATCACTCTTGGTTTTGTAAGATAATGGGTGCAAGGACTTGCCAAGGCATCTTTAAAACTTGTAATACCAATAAAGTAGTAATAACAACATAAAAGGCTGGAGGGAAAGGTTAAGAAATTACCTTGATGATGGCAAAACTCTACCAAGGCTTCCTCCTTCTTTCTTAAAATCACTCATCACTCTAGGGTTAGGGTTTCTTGGTGTAAGAAGAGGCTGAAGTTGAAGGGTATGGTTTATATAGGGGTTTGGGGCGTGCCTTGTTCTGAAAACGTGGGTTAAAATTACTTTTCAGACTTGTAAGCGAGCTCAAGTAGTATTCAGCGAGTGTTCGAGTATTATTACACACTGGATAAAAGGGTTCAGGTGTACGTTTGGGGTATTGCCCATTGGCTCAAAGACTGGTCAACGAGTGCTCATGGTGGCCCCCTTAGCGTACGCTCGCACTTAGGTCAAGAGCGTACGCTCGAGTGGTCCCCTTGCGTATGTTTGGTCAGAGAGTGGTTTTAGGTTTTGCATTTTGAAAGGCTCAAGGGTTGGGCTACTTATACAAGGTTTAGGTCTTTTGGTTTACAAAACCTTGTTTTATGAAAACACTAGCTGTTTCATAGTAATTCATTAACCTTTTTTAAAACAAGTGTTTTTGTCGGGGTATTACACTAGAGATTCAAAAATAGGAGAACAAATTGGTGTGAAACCGTATCATTGCCTTTAAAATAGGGCTATCCTTGTGGTTAGGGTTTTCAAAAAGTTTCATTTAAAAAAAAGTTGTCTGGACATATTTAAGCCCAACATCGATCGTTCGAGGACGATCGTTCTTTGGCAGTCATTCGAACCCAACTTCGATTGTTCGAAGGTTGCAAGCTTTTAAATAAAATAAATGGATTCTTTTAATTGTAGGAAAGACATGACTTTGAATAGAATACCTTTAAAAGAATCGAACGAGAGAAAGATGGAATAATATGTTACCTTCATTGTCATATTTTATTATTTAAAAATATAGGTGTCAATTGAGCGGGGCATTACAAGAAGACATTTATATAAGCTGGTGTATGAAGGTTTTGAAAAGTTGTCGGCTAAATTAGATAAAAGTAAGTTTTAGTTAGTTATTTTGCATTAAAAAAAGGCTAAGACATTGAGAGTGTTTTAAAGAAAAAAAGACTATACCTTGAGTAGCACTTGTTGCATGAAGCTTTTTGAGAAAATTTAACATGTTTGGGTGATGTTTTATTTTTAATTATTTTTTACTATTTTTTGAGTTTATGTTTGAGCGTTTTTACATCCAACTCTAATTTTTTTATACCCAACTAAAAAAGAGGAAAAAGAGAAAGAAAAAGCAATAAAAAATTAATTAATTAATTTTTTATTTTTTTTTCAAAAAAAAATTCCAAAGGTGTTGAACCACTCCCAGGTAACTGAGGGTGGCCGAGCCACATTTGAGCGGCTTTCGGGGGTGGCTCAACCAGCCCCATCTCATTAATGGGGTGGCTTGACAATGCTTGGGGTCGCTCAACCACCCCAATTGCTTTCAAAGGTGGTCAGCCACCATTGTCTCATTAATGGGGATGGACGAGCCATCCCTTAATAGAACTTGGAGAACCACCCCTAAGCAGTTTTTGGAAGTGATTGGCCACCTTGTCTCATTAATGGGGGTGGCCGAGCCCCCTCCTACAACGCCTTAGCCATTGGTTTCAAACCACCCCAAGTGTTTTTTTTGCCTTTTTTTTTTTTAAATTTTTTTAATTTAGAGATTTTTTTAATTATTTTTTAGTTTTTTTTTTTCAAATATATTCAATTTAATTTTGTTACATATTCTTTAAACCATCCAAAGATAATATAAAAAAAATAATTTTATTGATATTCACAATTAAATACAGTTAAAAATAATAATAAAAAAAAAAACAATGCAAAAAATGGCCAAGAGCCCTAAAGAGTATCTTGCTAGTTCTCCAAAACTTTTTGAAATTTGGGACACGGCAGTTGAGGGAAAAATTTATCGACTGCTTCGCAACAACGAGAAGCAACAAACGTACTTCACTCTGTAGAAGTTGGAAGCGCAGTGAAGACTGAAGAACCCTAAAAGGAGCAAAAAAATAAAAATAAAAATGGCACTCAGTCGGCAGTGCCTGTGTCGTCCTCTCCAGTACACCTTCTTCTTCTCATCCTCCTCTTCTACTACCTTGCCCAGGAGATTAGGCCGTGTTTGGCACCGCTCTCTCTCTCATGCCACCACCCATTCCGTTTCCAAGGCCCCCTCTCCACCAGGTACTTACTTCCTTCGTCTCACCACTCGCCAACCAACACTGGAGAACACCTCATGCTCTGTTTTCTTACATCATTTTCATATCATCAACAACAGTTCATGCCCAGGTGTAGAGC
Source organism: Corylus avellana (assembly GCF_965113065.1). Classification (NCBI taxonomy): domain Eukaryota; kingdom Viridiplantae; phylum Streptophyta; class Magnoliopsida; order Fagales; family Betulaceae; genus Corylus; species Corylus avellana. The sequence continues at coordinate 17,134,313 of NC_142494.1, forward strand.
TTTTTGTTTATCTCATTGTTTTGATTTCTTAGCCTTTTTTCTTGATTCTTGTTTGGCAATCATTTTTTTATCCCTTTGTTTCGCCGTAGATATAACAACGGAAAAGAAATTGAAAATTGGGTTTTTATTCTTATGCAATACTTTATGTTGCTTATAGGAGCAATGAAATGTGCATAATTCAAGATTATTTAAATTCATATTAAAATTATTGTACATTTACACCTATGACAGGCCAGGGTTGGGTGATGGGCTCCAAGAACATGTTGAAATCAACTTCCTTTGCAATCCCATTAGCCCCTTCTTCGCATGGACGCCTCTTTCACACTCATAGACTCCTCTTCTCTGCCCATTCTTCGAAACCCATCTCTAGAGTTCTGCCATTTTCCCTCAAAACTAATGGTTTCTCTTCTATGCCTCATGCCGATGCCCCAAGTTCAGGTATTTCCCACTTAAGACGCATGCGAATGTCGTTTGGATTATGTACATTGGAGGGCTTGTACGCTGTTATTTTTTTGCAAAAATTATTACTGGATTCATTAAACATTTTTTGTTAAGAGTTCATAGTGTGCCATGTTTTGAATTAGAAGGCTTGTATATTCTATTGTTGTTTACGTAACTTATTAGAGAATCAATATTGTTCTTTGTATGTGTGAGAGAAAATATGTTGATATATGACTGGTTTTCTTTTTTGAAGTTCAATGGGAGGGGCTGGCTAAGAATTGCCTTGATCCGGCAGTGTCGGAGATTCTGAAGAAGAAACTGGAGAATCTTGGCATGGACACCGATATATGTATTCCGGGGCAATACAACCACTTGCTGTGTCCGATAGTATGCACATTTACATTTTAGTTTTGCTTCTATAATATTGATTGCTTTACATGTTCTTCCGGGTAATTTGATTCTTAAGCACTTCAAGGATTTAATTGGTCTGGTTAAACTTATAAAATTTGTACTTCTATGTACCGATTTTCTTTCTAGTTTCAACTTTCTGAAGTATACAGAATGAATATGCACTCTGATGGTGTAATATTATCTGAAATCTCGGCAGCCTAGCCGTAAAAAGCCAGTTTCAGAAAAGGAAATGGGTTCAATTATGGCAACAAACTTAGGTGACTATATAGGTAGTGAAGAAAAGGGAAGGTTATAGCTTTAGCTAATGAAATTTCAATCGGAATTTCCATGGTTATTGCTTGAGCAGACTTAAAATTAATCACCAAGAGAAGAGGGGAAAAAAGAAAACCATTTGATATTTCAGCTGTACTGCTTTTATTCAATTGAATCTAGTACTTAGATGAACTATTTTGTTGATTCTGGTGATTTACGGGAAAACAAGTATCTAATGTGAGAGTAAATCAAGGAAATTAGAGGAGAAGAAAGAGTACATCTTTATGTTCACTAGACAAGCGATGTATGCTATTTAGTAAATTTGAGGCTACATTTTCTGCAAACTAGAAAGAGATAATCCATTACTAAATTGGACATGAGCCTCTATGTGACATTTCCAAAAGAGTCTACTTTCCATCATGGTTTTTATGGCTTGGTGGCTGGCTTTGATTGTTGAGTTTCTTAGGTTGCAGTAATATTTAATGTACACTGTTGTAAGGGACTTGTCTATGGGAGATGAGGTGGAATGGACTATATCTAGGAATAATCATTTTGACTCAAGTGTTATCATATATGGATTTGAGGGTCCTAGAAATAGAACATCCCTTGAATGAGATTTGGTGTTCTTAAGGTCTTCTAAAGTAGTTTTTCATGCTTGCACTGCTACTCTTTAGAAGATTTTGATTATGAATAATCATTTTTCTTGTGTTTTGGTGTTACATCTACGAAAAAGATGGAGAAGCCCTGGATCATCTATTGTTCCACTGTCAAAATAGCTTGAGGTCATTATTATCCTTAGTAGGAGTATCCTTGCCTAGTCAGTAATTAAGCTGAGCCAAGGTCAGTATTAAAAGTTCGAGATTGAGTTGTTTAGTTTCATTTGAATACTAGCCAAGCTTGAGCTCATTACTACACTATATTACACTTCCAAGCTTGGTTTATTTATTGCTTGAACAAGCTTGAGCTTGTTTACAAGCTATTTGATTAACTTTTCCCACATAAATTAAATACCATTACTGGAATTTAATGATGTTTTTTGTATATCTGTGTTAACTATTAGTTAGTTAATTATTGTTGAGATTATTTTCCTCAAGTTAATTATCATTTTGACCTAAACTATTATCATGGAACATGAGAGGGTTGAATGAGGGGAATAAAAAACGTTTGAGGGTGAGAAACTTACTTGGAGAGTGGAAGGTTGGCATTGTTTAGTTCCAAGAAACTAAGCTTGAAGTCATGTCTCGTAGTGTTGTGTGTAGTTTGTGGGGTTGCCATCATGTGGATTGGTTTGTTTGGATTCCACAGCGGCCTTTGGTGATTGTTTTGGTTTTGTGGGATAGGAGGGTGGTGGAGAAAATCGATTAGTGTGTGGGGATTTGCTCCTTGGCTGTCACATTGAGAAATGTTGAGTATCATTTCACTTGGGATGTTGCAGGCGTCTATGACCATAATTCCGATATGGATAGAAGACTTCTTTAGGATGAGTTGGCTGGTTTATTCGGTGGAATTTGCCTTGGTGCATTGGGAGTGATTTTAACATTACCAGATTTCCTAGTGAGAGATTGGTTGGAGATCATTCATGCTCAACTATGGTGGAGTCTTCTGTTTTCATTTATGAGCAGGGCTTGATGGACCTCCTTCTTGTAGGCAATACTTTTACCTGGTGAAATAATTCCTCATGGTCCAAAATTGATAGATTCTTGGACTCTCCGAAGTGGGAAGCCTAGTTTCTTGGCTTGTCATAGAGCAGGCTTCCTAGACTTTGTTTGGATCATTTCCCGGTCCTCCTTGAATGTGGTGACTTTCTTAGGGGTAGTAGGCCCTTCAAATTCGAAAATATGTGGCTAAAGTATGAGGGTTTTGTGGACAGGGTGAAATAGTGGCGAGACTCTTATCTTTTTCAAGGCTCTCCTAGCTTCATTTTAGCTAGAAAACTCAAGGCTTTGAAAGTTGACTTAAAGAGATGGAATGAAGAAGTTTTTGGCAATGTAGAAAGGAAAAAGAAGATTCTTCTAGAAGAGCTACATGTTTTTTTTTGATATCTTTGAAGAAGAAAGGGCATTAGGCAAATGAAGAAGGCATAAATTATTAGAGAGTTAAAAAGATCTACTTTCATGGAGCTGGTGAGTTGGAGGCAGAAATCTAGGGTCTTGTGGCTCAGGGAGGGTGACAAGTGCACAAAGTTTTTTCACATATTGGCCAACTCCAACAGATACACCATTGACTCTTTGTTGATTGATGGCACGATTTCTACTAACCAATCAGAGATTAACAAGCACATTGTCTAGTTTTATAAGAAGTGTTTTATTGAGTAGTTTAGTTGGAGACTTGTGGTGGACAATCTTTCCTTTGATTCTATTGATGAGGTTGAGGCTAGTTGGTTGGAGAGGGAGTTTGAGGAAAGGAAGGTGTGGGAAGTTGTGACAAGGCATCGGGCCCTGATGGTAACTCTATAGCTTTCTTCCAAGCATGTTGGGTTGTTTTGAAAGAGGGTATTATGAAGGTCTTTCGTGAGTTACATGCTAGTGGGAAGTGAGAGAAGCCTTAATGCTATGTTCCCCGCCCTCATTCTGAAGATTCCAGGGATTGTCGTCCCTAAGGATTTTCGCCCAATCAGTCTGATGGGTAGCATTTACAAGATTATTGCTATGGTTCTAGTGAACAGGCTTAAGACGGTGTTGGAGAAGACCATCTCTAAGTCACATAATGCATTAATCTAAGGTATGTAGATTCTAGATCCTATTCTTATTGTTAATGAATGCCTTGATAGTAGAATGAGATCTGGAGAATCGAAGATTATTTGCAAAATGGACTTAGAAAAAGCTTATGATCATGTTGGTTGGGATTTTCTATTGTACGTGCTGAGAAGATGTGGATTTGAGGGGAAGTGGTACTCATGGATAACTCATTGTATTTCGCCAGTGTGTTTCTCGATTTTGGTGAATGACTCTCCCATAAGCTTCTTCTGTAGCTCTCGTGGCTTAAGGCAAGGGGACCTTTTGTCTCCTTTGTTGTTTGTCATAGTGATGAAGGTGTTGGGTAGGATGATTTTAGCTATTGTGAGTGGAGGTGTGTTGTATGGCTTCTTTGTGGGGACATGGGTTGATATCTCTCATTTTCTATTTGCTAACACCTTGATTGTTTGTGGGGCCGACCCAAATCACCTTCGCAATTTACAAAGTTTGTTCGTATGTTTTGAAGCTATGTTAGGTTTGAAGATGAACTTAGCCAAGTCATAATTGGTTCCGATTGGAAATGTTCTTAATGTGGCTGAGCTGGCTAGGATTTTGGGTTGTGGGGTTACGTCCCTACCCTTGAAGTATCTTGGTCTTCTGTTGGGGGCATCCTATAAGGCCAAGCATATATGGGACGGTGTTATTGAGAAGATAGAACGTCGGTTGGCTAGTTGGAAAATGTTGTATTTTTCTAAGGGTGGTAGGATTACCCTTATCAAGAGCACCCTATCCAACTTCCCTGCGTACTTCATGTCCCTTTTTTCTCTCCCTACGAGTGTTGCAAACCGTATTGAGAAGCTTCAACGTGATTTCTTATGGGGTGGGCTAGGTGAAGAGTTCAAATATCACCCAGTGAATTGGCCCAAAGTGTGCATGCTGATCTTTGAGGGAGGGTTGGAGATTATGAACTTGATGAGGTTCAATCATGCTCTCTTAGGTAAATGTCTTTGGCACTATAGGCTTGAGAGAGATGCTTGGTTGAGAGTGGTGGTGGACTCTAAATATGGAAGTTCTTAGGGAGGATGGTGTTCTAGTGAGCCTTTTGGGGCGTATGGGGTGGGCTTATGGAAGAATATTATGAGGGGTTGGGAGAAGTTTTGTACTCTCCAGATTTGAGGTGGGAGATGACTCCAAGGTTAGATTTTGGCATGATCTTTGGTGTGGGATATGGCCCTTAGGGATGCCTTTCTAGTTTTATTTAGTATTTCTTTTTGATAAGTTTTATTTAGTATTACTTGCGCAAAGGATGCCTTTGCCTCGTTCTTCAGGATGTTGTATTTAGTAAGAATAAGAAAAGGGAAGAAAATTGAAGAAAAGGGAAGGGGAAGACAAGCTGTGGTGGGTCCTTTCCAAGATATGGTTTTTTGGTGTTAAATCATTCTACAAGGTTATAGGTTGTCATGATGGTTTCCATTTTCCTTAGAAGAGTGTTTGGAGGACTAAGGTTCTGTTGAGGGTGGCCTTTTTTGTGTGGTCGGTGGCTCTAGGAAAGGTTCTTACCATAAACAACCTTCGGAAGTGGCGTGTCATTGTGGTTGATAGATTATGTGCAAGAAGAATGGGGAGTCCGTGAACCATCTTTTTCTTCATTGTGAGGTTGTTTGTGCCACTTGGAATGCTTTCTTCAATCGATTTGTGTTCTCTTGGGTTTTGCCTAGATGAGAAATCGATTTGTAAGCTTATTGGTGGATTGCCGGCAGGGATCGCTACTGTGTGGAAGATGATGCTTTGTGTTTATGAGGGTGCCTTACACATGGTGATTATTTATTATGATTTTTTTTTTTTTTTTTTGACCCCTATTAGCTAGGTGACTTTTCTTCTTTACTTCTTGTGTACATGAGGGTGCTTTATGCTTTTAATGATAAAAAAAATAGTTAAAAATTAAATATACTTTGTGTTTATAACAAATCAGAGATAATTTTTTTTTTTTTAATTACAAAATGAATTATGTATATCATATCTTACAACCTTATTTACAAATTTAGGCAATCTAATCTCAAATCTAAATAATAGTATACATATATATTCATGTAGTAGATTAAGTCTTTATTTTTCAACACATTGTATCTTTAAACATCTACTTTTGTTTCTCCTTTGGCGATTAGTTATCATGATTTTCTTGTCTTTTTTGCCCCTACTAGCTAGATGGCTTTTCTTTTATACTTCTTGTGTACCTGTGGGTGTCTTACGCTTTTAATGATATTTTGATTACTTATTAAAAAAAAAAAAATATTATACATATATATTCACATGTGCTTGCGTGTGGACTCTCACACACACATGAACATATATCAAGACTTAAGTTTACAAGGATTCACACTTGATCTATCCCATTAGGGATAAGACTTACTTCAATCTTTTTGAACACTTCAAATGTTCTTATTATAGTAAGGTCTTAGCCAATAGAATGAGGAGAGTTATGGATCGGGTCATTTCCAATCCGCAGAATGCTTTCGTCAAAGGTAGACATATTTTGGATTCGGTTCTTATTGCCAATGAATGGGAATCAGATCTGGGGATCTCGGTCTCTTGTGCAAGTTGGACATGGAAAAGGCTTATGACCACATGAATTGGAAGTTTTTACTCTACTTGCTAAGAAGGTGCGGCTTTGGTGAGAAATGGTGCTTATGGATTGAGCATTGTATCTCATCTGCGCGGTTCTCGGTTTTGATCAATGGTTCTCCATCCCGTTTCTTTGAGAGTTCGCGTGAGGTGAGACAAGGCGACCCTCTCTCGCCTTTTTTGTTTAACTTGGTTATGGAGGCGTTCAGCAGGATGATTAATGTTTCTATCAACAGGGGTTTCATCAATGGTTTTTATGTGGGAGCCGGTGAGTCTGATCGGGTTGTTGTTTCCCACCTCCTTTTTGCTGATGATACGTTGGTTTTTTGTGGGGCTGCCCTTGACCAAATTAGATTTATTAAAGCCCTTCTTATTGGCTTTGAGGCTGTCTCTGGGTTGAAAGTTAACCGGGCCAAATCTGTTTTGGTCCCTGTTGGAGGCACGGGTGAGGAGGGTGAGTTGGCTGGCATTTTGGGATGTGGCACCAGCTCTTTGCCTTTGAAGTATTTGGGTCTTCCTCTAGGGGCTTCTTTAAAGCTTTTGACTATTTGGGAAGACATGTTGGAGAAGATTGCGAGAAGGTTGACCCCTTGGAAACGCTCGTATTTGTCCAAGGGGGCTAGGCTCACTCTCATCAAGAGCACCTTATCCAACCTTCCTACATATTTTTTGTCTCTCTTCCCGATCCCCGCCTCTGTAGCGAATCGCATTGAGAAGATTCAACGGGATTTTTTATGGGGGGGGGCTCAATGACGAGCCTAAGATTCACTTGGTCAGTTGGCATGAGGTTTGTACTCCGATTTCTGAGGGTGGTCTAGGGATTCGGAGTTTGCAGTTGTTTAATCAAGCTCTTCTGGGGAAATGGTTGTGGAGATTTGCCAATGAGGAAGAGGCTTGGTGGAGAAGGATTTTAGTGGCAAAGTATGGGGTGTTTTGGGGCGGTTGGCGCTCTAAAGTTCCTCGTGGTTCGCATGGGGTGGGATTATAGAAACACATTTGTAGGGGTTGGAGGTTGTTTCACTCTCACTTTAGATTTGACCTTGGCTTGGGCCTGAAAGTCAGATTTTGGGAGGATATTTGGTGCGGTGAAATGTCCCTCAATGATGCTTTTCCCGGCCTTTTCAATATTGCTAGCAATAAGGCCGCTTCAATTGCGGATATCAGGGAGAGCATAAATGGTATGGTTCATTGGAATGTTACCTTTATTCGAAGTATTCAGGATTGGGAGGAGATGGCCTTAGCCTCCCTTTTCTTGCTCTTGTATTCGCTCTCGTTGCGTGGGAAAGGGGAGGACCGGATGTGGTGGATCCCATCTAGAAAAGGGAAGTTTGAGGTTCGCTCTTTTTATAGTAAGCTTATACTTGAAGAGTCCAACCATTTCCCTTGGAAAAGTATTTGGCGCACCAAGGTTCTTTCGAGAGTGGCATTTTTTGCTTGGTCAGCCACCCTTGGGAAATCTCTTACCTTGAATAATGTTCGGAAGATAGGTATTATTGTGATTAATCGATGTTGTATGTGTGAATTGAAAGGGGAGTCTGTGGATCATTTCTTTCTTCATTGTGAGGTTGCGCGCTTTTTGTGGGATGTTATCTTCTCTCGTTTCAACATGTGTTGGGTTATGCCTAGAAGCGTCAAGGAGATGTTTGCTAGTTGGGGGTCGGGTGGTAAATCCCGAAGTGCGGTAGTGTGGAAGATGGCTCCCTTGTGTCTTATGTGGTGCTTATGGAAGGAAAGGAACGCTAGATGCTTCAAGGATTTGTCGAGGAACCTTGAGGACCTTGCTCATTTCTTTTTGTACACGCTCTTTGCTTGGACGACAGGCTGGCTTGCCCCCCTAGAGATCAATTTCCCTGATTTTCTTTTTATGTTCTCTTCTACTTAGTCGCTCTCTTGTATTCTTCCTGTGTACTTGGGTTGCGCCCCTCTGCGCTCTTTAATGCATCATTACTTATCAAATATATATATAAAATTATACGCGTTTGTATGAACCAAGCTAAGCTTACACTAGTTTTTTTTTTTTTCATTTAATATAAGAGCTAAACTTTTGTTTATGCTTAGTTCATTTAATAGAAAAAACTGAACTCAAGTTGAATTTACACTAATCGGTTTTGCAGCTCTATCCTTGCGTATCCTGAAATCAATTTATGAGGTATTATATATTAGTGTGAAAGATTTGTAGAAGGAATCATCTAGCTTGGGGAAGGTGGCCCTTCAATTGTAAAAACTATTATGAAAGAAATTTAAGCCGGTTTTGGGAAATGTTTGAACATTTGAAAAATCATCTTATGTAGTAGAGACTTTTGGCCTTCACATTTTTCTATCATAAATTTGTTTCAATCCTAACATAGATATGCCTTTGGGCATGTGTTTTGTTTAAGTGAGAACAATTTTTGTTTGTAGTGCTAAATTTGAATTTATTTTTTGTTTAACTTTGGTATGTCAGTGCAAAGGTGGGGATTCAGAGGAAAAGAGCTTATCTATTTTTGTTACGGAAGATGGGTATGCTTCTTGTACTTTATCTATCTTATTAATTTTTGTCTTTGATTCTTAGCCGATTGCTACTATTTTTTATGCTGTGCATTTTTGAGTGTTAGGGGCTCTGCTTTATGGATGTGTTTCCGTGCTAAATGTGGATGGAAAGGTAGTACAACGGTAAGATGGTTTTCTCATCTGTGTTATTCATGCCTATTCCTAGTTGTGCCCTCTGAAATAACTAAATGCGAGGGTCACTGGCTAGTGTTGTCCCTTTGGTTGCAGGCCTTTGCAGATAGCAGGTCATCATTTGGATTGAAGAAAATAACCAAACTTAAGAATATAAGAGAAATCACGATGGAGAATCTGCAGTTAGAACCACTTTGTGACGAGGTTGTTTAAGTTTCACTTTTTTGTACCTCTTTCTCGTGTGAAATTGTTGTTGATTTAGAATGTGTGAGTGGTTCCTATTATAGCTGTTATTTGTCCCTAATAGTTTGCTTACTTATTTTTCTGCACAATAATACATTGTTCGTTGGTAAACATGTAATGGCAGTAGTTTCCTACTAAGGCACATTGATCAATTTATTGCTGATTGCATGGAAAATTTTACAACACCCATAGCTGGTTTCTAAAACCACCATTGGATATGAGATGGATCTTTATTGGATTTTGATCCAATGATGGTTTTAAAAGCCACCTAAGGGTGTAGAAAAATTGTGTAAAAAAATGAGAGTAAATGTAGCATTCATCGAATTTAAATATCACCTGGTCAGATGGCCCAAGGTTTGCTCTCCTATTTATGAGGGAGGATTAGGGATTTGGAAGTTGAGACTGTTCAATAGAGCCCTTTTAAGGAAGTGGCTGTGGCGTTATGTGCATGAGAGAGAGGCTAGGTGAAAGTTGTTGTGGGCGCTAAATTTGGCTGTGATTGGGGCGGGTGGTGCTCTATTGATCCCTAGGGTCACATAGGGTGGGGCTTTGGAAGCATATTAGAAGAGGGTGGAGGTTGTTTTCTAGCCATAGCAGATTTGGACCAGGAGATGAGACCAAGATTAGATTCTGGGAAGATGTGTGGTGTGGAGAGTCGAGTCTCAAAGAAGCATTTCCAGTTTTATATAACATTGCTTGTGTGAAGGATGTGCATGTTGTAGTTGATATGGATTTGCTCAAGCGGTTCCCTTTAGTGGAATATTAGTTTTATTCGTTTGGCTCATGATTGGGAAGTGGATGTTATGACTTCCTTCTATACCTTGTTGTATTCCAATAGAGCGAGAAGGGAAGTGGAGGACAAGCTTTGGTGGGCCCTGTCTCGCAAAGGGAAGTTTGATGTTAGATCCTTTACAAGATCCTTGCTTTTAAAGACAGTCTTCCTTTCCCTTGGAAGTGTATTTGGAGGACCAATAAAGTGGCTTTTTTCGCTTGGTCAGTGGCTCTAGGAAATATTTTTACCATGGATAACCTTAGGAAGAGACGTCTCATCGTGGTTAATAGGTGCTGCTTGTGCAAACTGAGCAAGGAGTCCGTTGATCATCTTCTCTTCCATTGTGAGGTCGCCAATGTCTTATGGAATGCTATCTTCAGTTGCTTTGGATTCTCCTGGGTTATGCCTTATCGCGTGGCAAATTTGTTTGCCTACTGGTGGATGGGTGGTTGCTCTCGGAGTGTTGTCGTGTGGAAAATGGTTCCTTTTTGCCTTATGTGGAGCATGTGGAGGGAAAAGAAATTTCGAAAACCAAGAGAGGACTTTGGAGGAGTTCAAGTTCTTTTTATTTTTTACTCTCTTTACTTGGACAACTGCTTGTTAGCTCCTTTAGTGATTAGTTTTATTGACTTTCTCATTCTCTTTTCTCCTTTTACTTAGGTGTCCTCTTGTACACTTCCTGTGTATTAGGTTTGTGCCCCTCTGCTCGTTTTGATATATACAATATTACTTATTAAAAAAAAAAAAAAACCTTTTTCTTTGAAACCTTGTATGACTAACTTGTCTGACAGCATTGTTGAATGAGTATGTTACCCATTGTTCTTTATGGAAGTCTTTGTGGTAACAACATTCTTAGACCCTTTTTCTTTGGTCGAGCATGTACAATAGCTAGATATGGCATAAAAGAAATTTGTAATATATTACCTATCTATAAGAAGCATTTCTTATTTTGTTAGTATGCTTATCTTTCAATTTTGGTACTATGGAATACTGAATCGAAGGCAGGTCCCCGACGAGGGTTTCAATATATACACATGACTAGTTTTTCCATTCCACTTACTATGATTTGTTGTTTACCATGTAGCTTGTCCTAGCATGTTTAGTTTGAGGAAATATCCTTAGTTCTTTATCCTTTTATTTTTTTGGATGATGGGAAACTCTCCATGGTAAGGCCACTTTGTGTACTCACCCTTGTCATGCAAACCTCAGACCCGTGCAAAGCGCTCTCTTACATGGATTGAGTTAGACTCCGGCTTCGCCGGCGGACTTGGCCCCAAGGAATTGTTCGCACCCTAGGGGATTCGAACCTTAGACCTGATGAGGATGCCACCATGACCAAGGCTCTTAGCACTTGAGTTTATCTTCAATGATTTATATCCTTGGACGAACTCACGGCCTTCTTTTTCCATACTCTCTACACATGGACAGCGGCTTAGCTCGCTCCTTTAGTTGTTAGCTATTTTGATTTTCTTGTTCTTTTCTCTTCTTCTAGTTAGACGTTTCCCTTGTATACTTCATGTGTACTAGGGTTGCGCCCCTCTGTGCTTTTGATATAAAATATTACTTATCAAAAAAAAAAAAAAAAAATTGATGAATTAAGTTGTAAAAGTTGATTGCCAAATGTCTGTCATGTTTGCTTTTATTTTATGCTTACTGCATGTTATAAGGCTATGAATGTATGCAATGCAAGCATTGTAAAATCATAGCCTCTCTCTCCTATATGATGAAAAATCTTCCTTATACGTTAGACATGTTTGTTTTTCTTTCGAGTCTGAGAATAGATTGTACTAGGTTGTGATGGTCTCACCTGCTACCTTTCCTATATGATGAAAAATCTTCCTTATGCGTTAGACATGCTTGTTTTTCTTTCATGTCTGAGAATAGATTTTACTAGGTTGTGATGGTCTCACCTGCTACCTTCTCAGTAGATTTATTTTGTTTGCCTTACACAATGTACTGAATATAATCTTATTTGTCTTATTTCAGCTAGTTGGTTATCTCGCTGAGCGATCAATAACAGAGGGAACACTGCAGAGAAACGGTGTAATGCAGAAGAGATATGGTGATCAGGTCCATGGCACTACTGAATTGAATGGAAACCTGATATCATATCGTTGACCATCGTTGTGTCTAGATTAGAAAACAATATTTATGTGCGCATTATAATGATTTGAATAACTGGTCCATAGAAGTTCCACGTATAAAAAAGAGCAAAAAACTAAATCAGTTGATGTATGAAGGCATAACTACCATTAGGATCCTGTACATGATATCTATATTATATGAAGAATTTAGTCCATTTGGTGAATTATGATTACATTAGCTACATTTGATGAGTATGGAATATTTAGAAAGTTTAATTTTATTGACTGAGTGAGAGAAAAGGGGTTGATGGTGTGGCTTGTTTGGATCATCTGTCCGGTTTCATTTCTTAGAATCCAACTCCCCAGTAGCATATATGACATTGTTAGTTTTCTGAACAATGAGTTATTAGAATTGATACTTAAGGTGAAGAAAATTAAAGAGGGGAAAAAAGAAAATAAGCTCATCTGTTGACTTCAAAGAAAATGGCACTTTGATTCTTGTCCATTGTGAAGAGAAAAGAGTGTAGTTTTTATCATGTGAAACTGAAAGCATGAAAGCTCAGTTCTATATGGCAAACTCTGGACAAGCTTATTTCTGTTCACATGGAAAATATACAATTCTGGTTGCTTTAGTCTAAATGTGACAACGATTGTCTTTTCTGATTGCTTGTGAAATTTTATTGGCAGATAGCAATTGCATTTACTTATTGGCGAAATAAAATGCTTGTTGGTTGCAAGTATCGGGATGTCAACAAGAAGTTTTGGCAGGTTTGAGCAATACTTGTTACTCTAGCTATCTAAATCAATAATTAACATGGAATGTTTTATACGGTGAGTCTAAAAAAAGCATGCTTGATGTGATAACATGGTATTTTGGGAAGATATCAAATAATCACCTTGGCCGGTGGTTACTTAAAGGCCTCGGTTTTTAATTTTTTTATAATTTCACTACTGAAGGTTATTCCACTTTTGCAATGCACCAGCCTGCCCCAGACAAATCGATAATGGAAAACTTATGAGATTACAATTATACCGTTAAGATGAGAAAGCTAAAAACAAGAAAAAAAGATAAAAAGATAAAAAGAAAAAGAAAAAGAAAAAGAAAAAGAACAAGATAAAAAAGGTCTCTGTAGCTGGCTTGGCGTTACCCATCAATGGTGGCCATGGCCACCCTGGAGGTTGGACCTCCTTCCTGGTCCGCTTTGGCCATGAAGGTACCTCCATGGCCATGGCCCTTTATGGCTTTGGTCCAACTCCTTGGCCACCATGGAGGTGGGGGTTGGACCTCCTGGCTCTCAACAGCCATAGAGGCTGACCTTCATTGCTGGCTCTCGATAGCCATGGAGGTCGAACCTCAATGTTAGCCACCATGGCTGTGGAGAACAATGGAGGAGGTTCAAATCTGCCAAGGAGGTTGACAGAAAATTGTATTTTGAATTGGGAGCATAATTGTATTTGTACATGCTTTCTATTATCAATTTATGGAAAGTGGAGGACACGTATTTCAAAATTTGGATAGCTCGAGGTAATGAAATAAAGAAAGATTGAAAAGCGAGGTCTTAAAATAAGAACTGGCCTTAGTACATGGTGGTTATTTGATATTTGTCCTATTATTTATTATAACCGTCTTTTAGACCGTTTGGTCAACGTCCAATAGGTGAAATTCTTTCAAGGAAATCTCATTTGCTCAAAAGCCTGATAATTGGATGATGAAAGCTTCTAATTGGTGTGAAATATCTGATGGAAGCCATCTGCTGACTATGGTAGTCTAATCAGGAGCCTTTTGTGGAAAGGGACTCCAGAAAATAATTAAATGTTATTATCTGTTTACTTAGGTCTGTGAACTTTTAACTATGTTGCAGTTGGACCTTCTACCTTGTACTAAACATGGACTTGAGATTCTAATGTTTTTTATATTTCCCCTTACCCATGTATTTCTTCTTTTGATGTTTGAAGTAGAAATGAATTGATTTTCTTATTTTTATGCTTTATTTCAGGAAGCAGACACTGAAAAAATTTTTTATGGGCTCGATGATATTCAAGGAAAAAGTGAAATCATCATTGTATGTCTTCCATTCTTCTGTCATATTAGGTGAAATCATGATGATATCACCTCATATTCATTATTTAACTTAATCAGTATAGGTTGAAGGTGAAATGGACAAGCTTGCGATGGAAGAAGCTGGGTTCTTTAATTGTGTGAGTGTCCCAGATGGTGCCCCTCCATCAGTTTCCAGTAAGGAGTTGCCACCTGAAGAAAAGGTGTTTGTCGTCCTTAAAATTCTGAGATGTCAGTTGAATTAATATTTTTATGATTGTTAAGTCTAGTCATGTTTCTGTTAAGAAAGTGTATGTGGCGGTACTCAACCAATATCAACTTGGTGCTTGACCTTGAAGTGTGCCGAAATGTCAGATATACTCCCATGAGGCATATTTCTTTCATCGAAGAGGATTTATTTTCAAAAAATTATCTTAATAGATACAACACATACTCCAACATCTACATCTATATATGTTCATTATTTTGTAAATTACTCCGACCTGGACTTATCTCCTATTTTTATAAATGACATTTTGTCCCTCTAATGTTTTTTCAAGTGTTTTCCCTAATTTTCCTTGTCATTTAACAAAAGTAGTTAGTAACGATTATCTGAGGTTAATGTGGACAAGAATTTAATTTGAAAAAAAGACTATTTTGTAGTTTGTAATGGCAGATGAATGGTTGTAATGGTGTACCTGTAATATGGATTACAACCTTCAGGGGTTGGAATGTCACTTTGAAAACAGGAAGTAAGTCTGGTATTCCTCCAAACCTTGAGGGAGTTTGTGTAATTTATCCCTATTATTTTTATTTGCAGTACCATAAGCTTCACTTTTGCTGCTTGTGTTCTTTTATGAATGAGAAGAATATAGTATAAGCTTCATTCACATGGAGTGATATATCTCCCTTAATTTACATTCAGAAGCTGTCTCTATATATGTGTTGTGCTGCATTCTTGTCATTGGATAGTTGTAATATCAGCCCCTGTTTGTGATGCCTGTTTAAATTTCCATCTGATGCCTTTCTTTGTATTTTGTAAACTAGGACACAAAGTATCAGTATCTGTGGAACTGCAAAGAGTACTTACAGCAGGTTGATTGTTATAGGTTTACTTTTTTAATTAGAACTTGTAATTTTATAAGGCTTTGCTTTTCTTAATTTATTGATATTGATAGGCATCACGCATTATACTTGCCACTGATGGGGATCTACCTGGTCAAGCTTTAGCTGAAGAGCTTGCACGCCGCCTTGGAAGGGAAAGGTTTACATGAATGTTTCCAGATATCATTTTTTACCATAAATCTAAAACAATCTCCAGAAGGCTTCTTAAGAATAACCTTCTGTTGACTGTATGGTTGCAGATGCTGGCGTGTAAAATGGCCAAAGAAAAATGAAGTAGACCATTTTAAAGATGCGAATGAGGTCAGTTATTAATATATGTATATGTACGTAATTAGTGATTGAAATTCATTGAATATTATATTATATTTTGCATTTTATCTTTAACTCATTACAAGTACCCTTGATCACTAACTAAAGGCCTTTCGCAAATAATTGTAATGCATGAAGCACCCAGGCAGAGTAGTGGGAATTTCATATAAAAGATGCATCAATATAAAATTTAGAGCGTGTTTGGTTGGACTTTCAAAAAACGTCTTCACTTTTTTATACGCTGAAAGTACTTTTCAAACATAGTTTTTTTTGGATAAGTAATGTTGATATAAAAAAAGAGCAGAGAGGCGCAACCCAATTACACGGGAAGTATAAAGAGAGAGCGCCTAAGAGGGAGAAAAATGAAAAAGAAAGTCAAAAAAACTAATCACAAATGGAGCTAACCAAGTGGCCGTCTAAGAGTAAAGAGTAAAAAGGAAAAAATGAATAAGTTCCTCTAAAGTCCTAGTGGAATTTTCAAAGCATCTAGCATTTCTTTTGCTCCATAAGCACCACATAAGACAAAGAGGAATCATTTTCCACACAACCGCACTTGGAGAACGCCCTCCCGTCCACCAGCAATCAAACAAGTCCCTAACCCTGCAAGGCATAACCCAAAGCAACCCGAACCGATTAAACATAGTATGCCAAAGAGCACTTGCAATCTCGCAGTGAAGAAGAAGATGATCGACTGACTCTCCGTCTTCTTACACATATAACACCATTCCACTACCAATGTTCCTCTTACGCAAATTATCGTGAGTTAGAATTTTGTCGAGGGCCGCAGTCCACCGGAAAAAAGCCACTCGCAACGGCACCTTAGTACGCCAAATACTCTTCCAAGGAAACACCTCATGGTCAAAGTTGGACAAGGCCTTATAGAACAACTGCACCTCGAACTTACCCTTCTTGGACGAGGACCAGCGAATACTATCCACAATACCAAGGGGGATCTTACAAGAGTACAATTGATCAAAGAAAGGAAGGACCATATCCATCTCCCGATCCTGGACGGGCCGCACAAAGATGATGTTCCACTCGACAACCCCATTTCCGATCCTGGACAGGCCGCACAAAGATGACGTTCCACTCGACAACCCCATTCCTCCGAGTAAAGTTATTCTTCATGTATTTAAAAAGTTGTGACAGAAGGAAGGAGAAGCTTGGAGAAGATCTTGAAGTATTCAACCGAAACACCATGTCGGGAGGAAGAAGATGGTCTGTGGAGGCAAAGGACTTCGAATTGATGGTGAAGGTAGGGGTTTCTGGCGTGAGGATTTTTGAAAGGAGCAAAGGGAAGCAAAGGTCCATCTTTATGTAGAAGGATGAGTTAGCGTGGTTGGTTCGTATAGTGGAGGATTTGGTGGTAGTGGAAGATTCGGAGGTCTTTTGGGATCAATCCAGAGCGGGTTATCCAAGGATTATTGTACAGCGTTGCTCCAATAGGCATGGGTGTTTCCTGACGATAGAGGAATTTGATTGGAGGCGAAGGATTGGGCCAGTCATTATTCTAGAAGGGCGCTTTGGGCAAGGTTGGGATCGTTTCATCTTGGAAGTGCGTTTGGCCAACTTGGCTCTCCGCGGTGTCAAGGCTGGAAAGAAGGGACAGGTGGTGAAGGAGGAGTTACGCTGAGGTGTTGGCAATGTCATTGAATCCAGCGGAGGACTGCTTTGGTCCCTGCACGAAGCCTTTGGTGTTAAATGATAAAATTAGAAACTCATGGAGCGATTGGATAAAGCCTCCAAAATTCCAGAAGTGATTCAACAATTTTCCGTATTTCTTTGCTTTCTTTGGATTTTGGAAAAATTGTTTTCAATATTTCATTCAACACTTTTCAGTTTGGGGAAACTACAAATGTTCTCCAATCGTTCAATTTGTTTAATGTACCCTATCAATCTACCATGCTTGGTTGCAAAGTCCCACTTTTGTTAAGATTTTGTTCAACCCTAACGGAGGGGTATAATGGATATTTCATGTTTTTTTTGATAAGTAAATGTAATATATATCAAAAGCGCAAAGGAGCGCAACCCACATACACGGGAAGTATAAATAGAGTGCGCCTAAGGTATAAATGGATATTTCATCCGACCCAACATAACAAAAATACCTCGTATAAGATAAAAAGTGTAGAAAAAGGCAAAAGTTTTAGAAAAAACGAAAAAAGCAAAAAAAAAAAAAAACTAAATTAAGGGTATAATTATATATAGAAAACTCGTGAACCACTACCAGGCCGTAGGTTGTGCGAGACCCACTGCTTGGCTGTTGGTTACCTCGAAGCGAGTTTTTGTATAAACTAAATTAAGGGTATAATTGTATATTTATAAATTTCATGGGGGCATAATGGATATTTTACATCACGTGTAGGTCATGAGATGCGCTTATCATCTGACTTAACAAAATTTCCTCACGAAGGGAGGGGGGGAGCAGTGCAAATTGAGTGGTAGATTGGTAGGGTATATTAAACCAATTGAAGAATTGGGGGACACTGCAAATAGGGTGGTAGATTGAGGGCAGTAAGTGTAGTTTCCCTTTTTAGTTTTTTTCTTTGAGAAACACTTTCCAAACATAGTTATCCAAATAAGTTTTCAAATATGGACCCCACATGACACTTCTCATATTTCATTTTTGAAGACACTTTTAGAAAACTTATCCAAATGCACTCTAATATTCTTTTACTATAATGAGATTGAGTTAGTTTTTGGGATACTTTTCTGTTTCTCTTGCTGCATGTTGTAGCATATCTGACTTTATGAAGGTCCTCACATGGAAATTTGTTCTGAAGAGACATTTTAAGTTATTATCTTGGTTATTTTGCTCTAATATCTCTATACTTATCCCTAGTAATTTTGCTCACAGGTTCTCATGAATTTGGGCGCCGATGTACTGAAGGAAGTAATTGAGAATGCTGAATTATACCCTATACGTGGATTGTTCAACTTTAGAAACTACTTCGATGAAATTGATGCATACTATCACCGAACTCATGGATGTGAGTTTGGTATCCCAACTGGGTGGAGGTCTTTGAACGAGTTATATAATGTAAGTAGAAACCTGCATTATAAAATATATAAAGTATATGTGCATTTTGTGGCTGTTTAGAGAGCAATTCTCTCGTTTATTGAGATTTTGTGTGTTCTCTCGTTAGCTGTTTAGAGAATTTTTCTAGTATGTCTTTGTAGTTTAGTAAAGTGTCCTTTCCAACTGACCAAGGAGGTGGATGTTAGTTTGAGTGTCGGCGCGTGGGGCCGCGTGTTAGGTGTTTGGTGTTAGTTTTCAGATTGTGTCATGGCTGGACCGAGGAGGTGGATGGTGGAGTCCAAGGAGTTTGAGGTATTGCTCAAGGAAGGGGCTTCAGGAGTGAGGATTTTTGAGAGGAGCATTAGAATCAAAAGGTCCATCTTTCTTAAAAAGGATGAACTAGCCTGGATGGTGAGAATAGTGGATGATTTGGTGGCAGTGGATAGTTCTGAAGTATTCTGGGATCAATCCAGAGCTGGATACCCCAGAATTATTGCCCAGAAGTGTTCTAATAGACATGGTTACTTCCTGACAGTGGAGGAATTCGATGGAAGAAGAAGATGCGGCTCGATCATCATCCCTGAAGGTCGTCGTGGTTTTGGGTGGGATCGTCTCATTAAAGAATTGCAAGTAGCTAATTCTTCTCTCTGTGATCATCGAGGAATCAGTGAGCGTAGAGAGTTTAGGGGAGAAAAGGGAGAAAAGGAGGCGAAGAAACAGAATAGCTACGCGGAGATAGTGCGACTGTCAACGAAGGCAACCCAGAAAGACTCTGAAGTCTGGCAAGAACCAGGTCGGCGAAGCTATATCAACAAGAGCTTAGGTCCGAAGAAGTTCCAAGGTCCAACAATGGCTCAGGGAGTTTCGGGGGGGTTTCCAAAGGAATCTGTTATGGCTCCGATGAAATCCTCCTGGCCGGCGAAATCTGCTCGAGGTCCGGCAGAGCCTCGCGTGAACGATACGATATCTGGAGGTTGCGTAGAGTTGATGAGAAGAGGTCCGGCGAGTGGGTCAGCAAAGTCGGCAGCGCAGACTGTGCAGTTGTCAGTCTCTGATAGCGTGAAGGGAAGGGAAGGGATGGGGTACCATGTTGGGCAGACCTACTCTGAGATAGGCATTGAGCTCCTCAACGTGAAGGAGACGTTGAGAAGTCTGAAGTGAGAATGTGACGTGGGAATGTATAAGATTGACAGGGCGATTAATCAGATGAAGCTTAGTGGGCTTGGGCCGGGAAAGGAGGTAGCTGCAGGTCAGGGGAAGGCTGTATGGAAAGAGAAGGAGAAAACTGGGCCGGGAGGAATAACAAAGAAGACCAATAGCAGGCTGAAGTTGAAGAAGAAGGTGATGTTTAAGCCAAGAGGTGTCGTGGGCTCTGGTGTGGGCTGTAGTTTTAGCCCATCTCAAGATAGTCTTCATTCTCAAGTTGGGCTGGTGATGTCGGAGGCCTCTGGGAAAATCGCGACTGGATCGCGAGTTCTCACACCTTCACCGGCACGCTCGTTGCTGGCCGCCAGAGAGCTATTAGGGGAAGGGGGGGTTGGGTCAGCGGCAGAAAGGATTCCCAGGTTGTCTGTCGGCACTTCCGATGAGAAGTCAGTTCTAAAAAATCCCGCATGCCCGGCGGAGGAGTTTCAGCCCACTGGTAACGGACTAACTCTTCTAACCTATAGGAGGAGGAAGGCCGGGATGCAGAGAAGGGACGAAACATGGATGGGTTCGCTAGAAGCCTCGATGTCGACGTCTGGGCAGTTGAAAGGGCTACTGGGACTGACGTCGGAAAAGCCTCAAAGAGTGCCGGAGACGTTGCTGTCATCGGAGGAGCAACAGATGGCGCCGAAGAGGCAACAGATGGCGCCGGAGAGGTCTATGGAGACCGGCGTGGCTAGGGAGGGGTCGTTTCTGGCCACACGTCAGTTTCTGAGGGGGAGTCCCTCTCGCTGGAAGGTTGGTTTGGCCGTGGGGGAGTGGGCTCAGCAGACTTGTCGGGGGGAGGATAGGAGTTTGGGTCAGTTGGTTTAGTTTGGGCAGGAAAGGAGGGACCCAACACCGGAATTGAAGTTTTTTGGGTCTGATTTAGCCTTGGATGGGGATAGAGTTGCTGAAACAGCAGGTTTGGAGGATTTAGGGTCAGACACGATATCATCCAGCTGGGTAGTTGAAAACTGCCTTAATTTTTGCCCAAAAGTTGGAGTTTCTGATGAGGGGAAAAAGGAGGACTTGGAAGCTCTATTCAATGCTATTGAAGCTTCTAGAAGGCAGTACGATTTGGATTTGGGAGGTGTTTCTGCAGGTGTTCCTGCACTCAAAGGTCTCGGAGAAATTGAGGAAAGTGAGAGGGTTACTTTGGTGGATCATGAAGCTTAATATAGTAGTATGGAATGTGAGAGGGTTGAATGCCCTCAAAAAAAGGTTGCGCATTAGGGGTCTTTTGAAAGAATGGAAGGTAGATGTAGTGTGTTTGATTGAGACGAAGATGGAGACTATCTCCAGAGAGGTGATACATAGTCTTTGGGGAGGTCAACATGTGGGGTGGAAGGTTAAAGGCTCTAATGGTTTGTCGGGGGGGATGTTAATGATGTGGGATAGGAGGGTAGTGGAGTGTAAGGAGGAGTGCGTGAGACATTTTTCTTTGGCTTGCTCTTTTCAAAATGTAGAGGATAAATGGGTGTGGGCGTTTGGGGGAGTGTATGGACCGAATGAGGAAGTGGAGAGAAGGGCACTTTGGGAAGAGTTGGCTGGTTTGATTGGGATGTGGGAGGTTCCTTGGTGTTTGGGTGGGGATTTCAACATTGTACGCTTTCCTAGTGAGCGATCCAATGATTCTTACTACTCCTTGGGCATGATGGATTTCTCGGACTTCATTTCTGAGAATAATCTGGTGGATATTCCGATGATGGAGGGTCAATTTACTTGGTCTAATAATCAAGAAAATTAGAGTTGGTCAAGGATTGACCGGTTCTTGTTTTCTTCGGATTGGGAAGATCACTAGCCAGCAGTTTCTCAAAGAAGACTTCAACGTCTGCTCTCCGATCATTTCCCTTTATTACTGGATTGTGGGACTCCTTGTGGAGGTAAGAAGGGTTTTAAATTTGAAAATATGTGGCTTAAGGCAGAGGGTTTTGTTGATAAGGTTGCGTCTTGGTGGGGGTCATATTCGTTTGAGGGTTTGCCTAGCTTTGTGCTTGCTAGTAAATTAAAATCCCTTAAAGTGGACTTGAAAAAGTGGAATGAGGAGGTCTTTGGGGATATTGGGAGGAAAAAGGAGGAGTTATTGGGAGATATCCAGGAGTTAGATGAGTTGGCAGAATCAAGAGGATTAGATCAAGAGGAGAAAATCCGGAAGACGGACAAGTTGAAAGATTTGGAGAATACTTTGTTGTGTGAAGAAATTCATTGGCGTCAGAAATCGAGAGCTTTGTGGCTCAAGGAGGGGGATCGAAATACTCGCTTTTTCCACAAGATGGCTAACTCTCACCGAAGGTACAACCGGGTGGAAGTGCTTCGTATCAATGGCATCTTATCTGGTGATCTAGTGGAGATAAAAGATCACATAGTGCAGTATTATCAAAGTCTTCATTTGGAACAAAGTTCTTGGCGCTCTAGAATGGATAACCAGCCATTTTTGTCCATCGAGGAGGAGGACAATAGGTGGTTAGAAAGAGACTTTGAGGAAAAGGAGGTTTGGGAGGTGGTAAAAGGTATGGATGGTGATAAGGCTCCGGGTCCAGATGGCTTTTCCATGGCTTTTTTTCAAGCTTGCTGGAGTGTTATTAAGCAAGATGTCATGGCGGTTTTTGCAGAGTTCCATCGCAGACGTCAATTGGTGAAGAGTTTGAATGCAACCTTTATTTCCTTGATTCCAAAGAAGGCGGATGCGGTGGAGATGGACTTTCGGCCCATTAGTCTGGTGGGAGGGGTGTATAAAATTGTGTCTAAGGTTCTTGCCAGTAGGATGAAAACTGTTTTGGGTAAGGTCATTTCCTATTCTCAAAATGCTTTTATTGGGGGCCGGCAAATCCTAGATTCCGTTCTTATTGCAAATGAATGTGTGGATAGTCACATGAAATCAGGGGTGCCAGGTGTTCTTTGTAAATTGGATTTGGAAAAGGCCTATGACCATGTAAATTGGGACATTGTTTTGTATTTGCTGCATAGATGTGGTTTTGGCGAGAGGTGGAGGGCTTGGATAGAATGGTGTATTAAGACGGTAAGATTCTCAATTCTTGTGAATGGTTCTCTGGAAGGGTTCTTTAACAGTTCGAGGGGAATCAGGCAAGAGGATCTTCTCTCACCGTTATTGTTTGTGCTTGTTATGTAGGCTTTGAGTAAGATGGTGAATGCAACGGTTGACCAAGGCCTTTTAACTGGTTTTTCGGTGGGAAATAGGGTCTTGTCGGAGTTGATGATTTCTCACTCCTTATTTGCGGATGATACTTTGATTTTTTGTGAAGATTCTATCGAGCAAATCCGGTATGTTCGTCTCATTCTCTTATGTTTTGAAGCTGTTTCGGGTTTCAGAGTGAATCTTGGAAAGTCGAAGATTGTGGCTATTGGTGAGGTGGAGAATATTAGGGGCTTAGCTAACATTCTTGGGTGTAGTGTTGCCGAATTGCCTATGAAGTATTTGGGCCTCCCTCTTGGGGCGTCTTATAAGGATACGGTTATGTGGAATGAAGTGATCGAAAAGATGGAGCGTCAAATGGCAGGTTGGAAGAGAATGTACCTTTCTAAAGGAGGTCGCTTAACCCTCATTAAGAGCACTTTGGCTAACCTTCCGACTTATTTTTTATCTCTATTTCCGATTCCTGTTAGTGTAGCTAAAAGGATTGAGAAAGTCCAGAGAGATTTCTTGTGGGGAGGAATGGGGGATGAGCCCAAGTTGCATCTAGTAAGTTGGGACCAAGTTTGTACCCCTATTCGTTATGGTAGTCTTGGCATTCGGAAGATGCATTAGTTTAACCAAGCTCTTTTGGGGAAATGGCTTTGGAGATATGCAAATGAGAACGGGGCGCTTTGGTGTAAGTTGATCAAAGCTAAGTATGAAGACCAAGAAGGTGGGTGGTGCACGAAGGAGGTTTCGGGCTCTCATGGTGTGGGGCTATGGAAGCATATTCGGAAAGGGTGGAATTTCTTTGCCAAAAGTACTCGGTTTGAGGTGGGGGAGGGTTCGAAAGTCCGATTTTGGCATGATATTTGGTGTGGGGACAATTCCTTGAAGCAAGCTTTTCCATCTTTATACAGTATCGCCAGACACAAAGAAGCTTGGGTGAAGGATAATTTTATTGGAAGGAATGGGGTTGTTGAGTGGAATGTCATTTTCATACGATTAGTACAAGATTGGGAGATGGATTTGGTTTCTCCTTTTTTTGATCGGTTGTATTCTTGCAAGGTTTCCCTAGGCAGCGTAGATCGTATTTGCTGGGCTCCGTCCAAGAAGGGCAAGTTTGAGGTTAAATCGTTCTATAAGGCCTTGGCCATTTCTAATCAAGAGGAGTTTCCTTGGAAGAGCATATGGCGTACTAAGGCGCCTCAGCGGGTGGCTTTTTTCGGT
The DNA here is from genome assembly GCF_965113065.1 of Corylus avellana. NCBI lineage: Eukaryota > Viridiplantae > Streptophyta > Magnoliopsida > Fagales > Betulaceae > Corylus > Corylus avellana. The sequence continues at coordinate 17,158,516 of NC_142494.1, forward strand.
TGGACAGCAGCCCTAGGCAAAATTTTGACTCATGATACGCTGCGTAAGAGGAACATAGTGGTTGTGGAGTGGTGTTGTATGTGCAAGAAGACCGGAGAGTCAGCCGATCATCTTCTTCTCCACTGTGAGCTTGCAAGTGCTCTTTGGCACACGATTTTTCAGCGGTTTGGGTTGCACTGGGTCATGCCTTGCCGGGTGAGGGCCTTGTTTGCTAGTTGGTGGTCGGGAGGTCGTTCTCGAAGCGCGGTTGTTTGGAAGATGATCCCTCTGTGTCTTATGTGGTGTATTTGGAATGAAAGAAATGCTAGATGTTTTGAAAATTCCACTAGGACCATAGAGGAATTGACTCATTTTTTCTTCTGTACTCTTTACTCTTGGACGGCCACTTGGCTAGCTCCGTTAGTGATTAATTTATCTGATTTTCTTTTTCATTTCTCTCCCTCCTAGGCGCTCTCTGTTTATACTTCCCGTGTATATGGGTTGCGTCCCTTTGCGCTCTTTTATATCATCATTACTTATAAAAAAAAAAAAAAATATGTGCATTTTGTGGCTATAACACTATGCGATTATGGTGGCCAAACCCAAAAAGAAAATCATTGAAGCTTGTAACATGGACGCACTAAAAGGCAGCTGTCCTGTGGTATAGAGTTTTGAAGAAAAAGGCCTTTAGTTCCACAAATGTTCTCTCACAATCCTCAAAACTACGATCATTTATCATTCTCCAAACACACCACATTAAGTAAGAAATGATTATCTTCCACACTGCTATCCTTGAGAAGAGCAACACTGCCCTCCCCAACAATCGAAGAGATCCACCACCTGCCTAGGCATTACCCACTTTAACTCATAATGGCCGAAGATATATCTCCATAAGGCATAAGCAATCTCACAATGGAGTTTGGGGTGATCTACAGATTCCCCATTTTTCTTGCACATGCAACACCCGTTTACCATTATGAGATGCCGTTTCCTTTAAGTTATTCTCTAAAGCTGCTGGCTAAACAAAGAACATGATTCTCGAGGGAAACTTATTATGCCAAATACTCCTCCAAGGGAAGGGGTCACTGTCATGGGGAACAAGGATATTATAGAATGATCTGGCATCAAATAACCCTCTTGGAAGGGGCTTAACTCAATTTGTCCTCACTACCTCTAAAGCTGCCAACTAAACGAAGAACATGATTCTTGAGGGAAACTTATTATGCCAAATACTCCTCCAAGGGAAGGGGTCACTGTCATGGGGAACAAGGATATTATAGAATGATCTGGCATCAAATAACCCTCTCTTGGAAGGGGCTTAACATAATTTGTCCTCACTACCTCATCTCAATCTGAAGGAATACAATAAATTGGAAAACATGGTGAAAACATCCAACTCCCAATCTGGCACCACTACGATTAAATTAATTTTCCACTGATGAGATGCAATAGAAAGCCGTACATGATCCGCCACATAAGCATCTTTGAAGCGAGCTAAACTAAATAATTTTGGAAATGCTACCTTAAGGGCCTGCTTCCAACATCACACATCATACAAAGCTAATCTTGGAACCATCCCCTACCTCAAATCTAGTGTATCTAGAGAATTCCCCCCAACCCTTCCTGATGAATTTCAAAAGACCAACCCCATGCGACCCATTAACCTCACTAGAACACCACCCACCCATTTTTTAAGATTTCTTTGATGATCAGTTAGATGAGTTGGTTAGAACATACTGGCCATTTGGAATCTGGAAAGTGTGTGATTGCTTATCTTTTTATGTCCATAAAGGGAGTACTTCCCTTTATATTTTTTATATAGATCAGTGCAAATAACTAGCCTGAATGGATGTGTGGTATTGTTGATGAGTAGTGGTGGGGATGCATTCTACTCTTGTTCTAAATTTGAATATTTTAAACAGGTTGTGCCAGGAGAGTTGACTATAGTAACTGGGGTTCCTAATTCAGGCAAGAGTGAGTGGATTGATGCTCTCTTGTGCAATCTTAATGAAAGTACTGGTTGGAAATTTGCTCTTTGCTCTATGGAGAACAAGGTAAGGTAGTTTATGGTCAAATTTGACTTCATATTTATTTGCTATATGGGATCTTCTGATCTTGGTTTATGTTTCTATTATGTGTGGGAACTTTTTACTGTGGGGTCTTGTACTTGATGCTTGTAGAGAGTGTCACTTGGACAATCAGAAGAATTGTTTGAAAGCATTGTATATGTTGTTGAATTTATCATATTAAATCTTTGACAAACTCTTCACTGTATTATTCTGTATTTTAGCTGTATGGCACCTTTGATAACTCTTATTCAAGGAATTTCTCTCAAGACAACATATACAAGTACTTTTATGTCACCCAATTACCTGAACTTGGTTGAGATGCTGGTTGATGAATAATTTTTTTGATTGATCCTACCATTGGCACAAACGTTGTCTGTGATAAATTGCTTTCCTTCTCTCCCCCCTTCCCTGGGGGCTACCACTCTTTTGTGGTGTGTTCATAATGATTTATTATTGTCTTTGAACTTAAAAGCTATCTGTTTTGCCATTCCTTCTTTTTAAGATTGTATTAAATGTGCATGAATCATATAAACTTAATAAGTACTGATCTTACTATCTATATCTATATCTTGTTGACAGTCTTTCTGCTACTCCTTTTACCTGTGACATGGTTATGCCAAAAACTCTGGGAGTAGTATAGGAGTATCCTTCTTAGAAAGAAATATATTGTACCTTTTTTTTTGTGTGTGTGTGTGTGTGTTTGAGGTCATACTCTTACTCTTTACTTGAAATTTGTTAATTCTGACTTTTTTCTTAGGGTTCCCAATTGGGTAAAGTATTCTAAGGCATATGTTAAATATTCTTTTAAACTTTTGATACTTGTCCTGCTGCTCTTTGGTACTCTTTTGTATCCTTGTTCATCTCAATCCCTCTCCATTTGGCGATCTTTAGGTTCGGGATCATGCAAGGAAACTTTTGGAGAAACACATAAAGAAGCCTTTCTTTAATGCAAGGTGAGTTTGGTTTAATATCATTAATTATTGCTTAAAATGATGGGGTTTCTAAAATTAGTTGTTTTATTAGTACCAGTAAGGTTACCATTGGAAATGCACAGATTGCCTGGCAACCTACAACAACCTTCCCAAACAAGAGAAAGAAAAAAAAAAAAAAAAAACTCTTGTTCACCTCTTGCAATCTGTCTAGGTTGCTTAGGATGCACTTTAAGAGCACTAGCAACAACTTTTCTTAGATTTTCCTTAAATTTAGGGAACCAAACTAGTTTTTGCTTCCCTATTCAAATAGACTTCTCAATAGCTTCCCACATCCTTTTCCTATACTATTTAAATATTCTTTTAAATAACTGATAGGGGAGAGAGAGGAAAAAGAAAGCTATTTAAATATTCTTTCAAATAAATGCTAGGGGAAAGAGAGGAAAGAAAGGAAAGAGAAAGCCTTTTTTTTTTTTTTTTTTGAATAAAATAATGGTAAGAGAAGCAAAAGTGCTACCCTTCCCTTGGGTTTCCCTAGTTTAGGGAACACCAAGGGAGTTTGTTGCAGGGAGCTTTTTGGGAGTTTTCCTTACATTTAGGGAAGGGAATGAAATTTATGGTGAAGGCACAATGATACATGATGGTCGATGCTTCTTTGTTCTTTAGACTCAGGTACTTTTATAGTAATAATGACTTAACTGGCTTCTATTTTACATCTTCTGTCTCTTGACAATAGATATTTTGTCTACTGTGAATAGTAATTGTCTATATAGTGCGGCTGTATGGAAGATGGTACCTTTGTGCTTTTTGTGGTGTCTTGGAGGGAAGTGAATGATAGATGTTTTAAGGACTGCGGGAGGACTTTGGAGGAGATGAAATCTTTTTTCTTCAACACTTTGTATCTTTGGACAGCCACTTATGTATCTCCTTTAGTACTTGGTCATCATAATTTTCTTATTTTGTTTGCCCCTAATTCCTAGGTGGCTTCTCTTGTATATTTCCTATGTATATGGGCGCTTTACACTTTTGATGATATTTCGACTAGTGGTACGAAGGATAAGAGAGGTCATGAATTTGGAGCGCTCAAATAATTATGATGCTAGAGGTATGAGTTCTAGTCGTGGTAAAAGGAAGGCGAGGGGTCATTCAGGAGTTGTATGAAGTCAAGGATTCTCTCTTGGAATGTGAGAGGGTTGAAATCGAAGGATAAACGTCTGAGGGTGAGTAATCTCCTCAGAGATTGGAAGGTGGATATTGTGTGCCTTCAAGAAACCAAGCTTCAGGGTGTGTCGCACAACATTCTACGCAGTTTATGGGGGCGTAGTCATGTGGATTGGTGTTATTTGGATTATAGTGGGGCTTCAGGGGGCATCTTGACCATGTGGGATAATAAGGTGGTGGAGAAGGCAGAAGAGTGTGTAAGGGTTTACACCATGTCTGTTACCTTCAAGAATGTTGTGGATCTATCTGTTTGGGCTTTTACATGTGTGTATGGCCTAAACTCTGATAGGGATAGAAGGCTTCTTTGGGATGAGTTGGCTAGCATGCTCAGTTGGTGGAACATGCCATGGTGTATATGGGGTGAATTTAATGTAACCCATTTTCCTAGTGAAAGATCGGGTGGAGTTCATATGGATTCTGCTATGATGGAGTTTGATTTTGTTTATGATCCGGTGCTGATAGACCTTCCTCTTGTTGGGGGTTCTTTCACTTGGTCGATTTCTCATGACCCTGCCTTTTGGTCTAGGATTGATCAATTTCTTGTTTCCCCAGATTGGGGAGCCTAGTTTCCAGGGGTTTTGCAGAATAGGCTACCACACCTTTTTTTGGATCATTTCCCAATTCTTCTTGAGTGTGGTGACGTTTCAAGTGGGAGTTGGCCATTCAAATTAAAAAACATGTGGCTTAAAGTGGAAGGGTTTGTGGATCTGGTGAAACAATGGTGGGATTTTTACGTGTTCCAAGGTACGGCAAGTTTTGTTCTTGCACGCAAGCTCAAGTCTTTGAAGTTGGATTTGAAGAAATGGAATGAGGAGGTGTTTGGCAATGTAGGTAGGAATAAGAGGACTCTTCTTGAAGATCTTCGGGTTTTTGATGTGTATGAAGAAAGGCCTTGGATGAGGAGGAGTTATTGAAGAAGGTAGAGGTGTACTTTTACGGAGGAAATGAGTTGGATGCAAAAATCTTGGGTATTGTGGTTAAAGGTGATAAATACACTAAATTCTTTCACTCCATAGCTCCCAGGGGTTGAGACAAGGGATGCATTGAGTAGGATGATTTCTGTTGCGGTTAATGGGGGGGCTATTAGAAGGCTTTTAAGTCGGCAATACTACTTTCTCTCATCCTCTATTTGCCTATGATACCCTGATTTGTTTGCAATGCTCATCTCGCCCAGTTGCGTTTTTGTGGAGTTTGTTCCTGCTATTTGAAGCTGCCTCCGGTTTGAAGGTTCATTTGGACAAGTCAGATTTAATTCCGGTGGGGAATGTGGATCAAGTGGGAATTTTAGCCAGTATCTCAGGGTGCGGGGTTTCCACTTTGCCGATGAAGTATCTAGGTCTTCCGTTGGAGACTTCCTATAAGACTAAGCATATCTGGGATGATGTTATCAAGAAGTTAGAACATCGGTTGGTCAGGTGACAAATGTTGTATCTGTCAAAGGGTGGCAGGGTCACCCTTATCAAGAGTACCCTCTCTAATTTGCCCACATACTATTTGTCTCTCTTTCCTATCTCGGTGAGTGTTGCTAAGTGCATAGAGAAGTTACAACACAATTTTTTATGAAGTGGGATAGGTGAAGAGTTCAAATACCACTTGGTGAATTGGTCGAAGGTTTGCACTTCGATTATTGACGGAGGGTTGGGTATCGAAGATTTGATGGTGTTCAATTGCCTTTTTTTAGGTAAATGGATGTGGTGCTATGGGATTGAGAGAGATGCTTGGTGGAGAGTTGCGGTAGACTCGAAGTTTGGCAACTTTTGGGGTGGGTGGTGTGTTCTTATGCCTAGAGGAGCCTTTGGGGTGGGGTTGTGGAAGTATATCAGGAAAGGGAGGGAGACACTCAAAGTTTTTACTAGACACAAGATGGGGGATGGGACTAGGATTAACTTTTGGCCTGATATGTGGTGTGGAGATACAGTTCTTAAGGTAGCATTTCCAGTTTTATTTGGCATTGCTCGTGTGAAGGATGCCTCAGTTGCGGCTAATTTGTAGTTTTTGGGTGGATCCAAACTGTGGAATGTGAGTTTTTCTAGAGAGGCGCATGACTAGGAGGTGGAGGTCTTTGCTTCCTTTCTCTAGTTGTTGAAGATAAATTGTGGTGGGTTTCCTCCAAAAGAGACATTTTCAAGGTCAAGTCCTTTTACTCCTTGGATTGTACTGAAGGTAGTCGCATTCCCAGGAAGAGTGTAGCGGACGCAGGCTCCTTCGAGGGTAGTATTTTTTTGCATTGTCGGCGGCTCTAGGCGAGATCCTAGCCTTGGATAAATTTCAGGAAGCAGCATATTATTGTGATGAACAGATGCTGCACATGTAAGAGGAATGGGGAGATGGTGGACCATCTTCTTCTTCATTATGAGGTAGCTTCAGCTTTGTGGAGTGCCATCTTTAGTCATGTTGGGATGTCTTGGGTAATGCTTAGATGGGTTTTCGACTTGTTTGCCTATTGGTGGTCTTCTGGAAGACGGAGGAGTTATGCGGTCTTGAAGGTGGTGCGTACTCACCTCTTTTAGTGTTTATGGAGGAAAAGGAACAATTGGTGCTTTGAGTACCTAGAGAGGTCGTTGGAGGACATTTTATCCTCTTTCTTTCATACGTTGTATCTTTGGACTACAACGTTTGTGTCCCCTTTGTCGATTAGTTATGATGATTTTCTTGTTTGCTTTTGCCTTTCTAGTTAGGTAATTCCTTTTGTATACTCCATGTGTGCTTAGGGGTGCCTTACGCTTTTAATAAGACTAGTTATTACTTATCAAAAAAAATATAACTGACAATGAAAATTAGTCTTTATATGGAATTCTCCTACCATCAAAACCTGCAAGTGTTAGTTATCTATGAACCAACTTATTGTCATTCATAGTTCATTTATGTGTTGAATATTTAAGTTACATTTTACAACTCATATGAGTGTCATTAACTTTGTATTGCATCCTTGGCTAAACTGTAGTTATGGTGGATCTGCTGAACGTATGACTGTTGAGGACTTGGAGAACGGGAAGCAATGGTTGAGTGATACATTTTATCTCATAAGGTAACTAGAAATTTGAAGACCATTGTCCAGGCAAGAGGGGAATGTAACCTGTTCTTATATGTTATTATGAGTTATTATGCAGTGGGAGACTGCAACCAAACCTCTTTTGGTCATGGCTGGTTTGTATCAATATTTCTGTTGTGCTTGCCCTGGTTTTTGCATTTATAGATTAGCAAAACTAGTCTTTCTAAAGAGCCATTATCAGTTTGTCACTACAGTTTTGATTTCAAGATGATCAGTTTTCTCAGAAGATGATTTTGCATGGGGCAGTTATGCTAAAAACTGTGGTATATGACTACTACTCCAGAGGAAGAAGATCCTTTTCTATGCATACTGAAGTGCCATTCTATAATCTTATTGATATACAAAGCATTGAATATAATAATGGCAATCAGGATCAACACTTAAAAAAATGGTTTACTGGAAAAGTCCTTGAACAAAAACTTTGATGCTTTTGTGTGCTGAGGTATGATCATATTATTGCCTTTTAGGTTAAGACTGATGTCATTTTATTGCCCATGAAAATGACTTTCATGTTGGTTATGTTTGTGGCTGTGCTATAGGTGTGAGGATGATTCCCTTCCAAATATTAAATGGGTTCTTGATCTTGCAAGAGCAGCAGTTCTGAGGCATGGTGTGCGTGGACTTGTAATTGATCCTTACAATGAGATTGATCATCAGCGTTCTGCAAACCAGTGAGTCTTTTCAACATCTATCATATTGAGCTAGCCTGATAATGATTGTTGTGAAAGATGGCAAAAGGTTTAAACCATGGACCCCAAAAGTAGCTACTGCTGATTAATAAGTGTTTTATCTATTTGGTTCAATTATATGGATTCAATTCATGTTTTGGCATTGGCCATACATTTAGATTGTTAAGTTCTTCATATTTGAGAGGCCTTCTTTAGTTAGGCTGTATGCTTTTTTAACTAAGACCTGTTTTTTAGGTTTTTGTCACATCAAACTGTATAATTCCTGGGATACTTTCAAACCAAGTGGACTATACAGATGATGTAGTTTGTGACTGTATAATTGAGGAAAATTTGGGCGGTGAATATGACTTTGTTTGAGCTTTCACAAATTCATCTTGTGCTATCAGCTCTTGGGATAGATCTCTCAAGCAAATAATGGGGCAGAAGTTTGCGAACTTAATTTATGCCTTTCTGCCCTTCTCCTCATCCTTGTGAAACCTTCGACTAGATTCTAATGCTAATGGTGAATTCATATATGAGAATTTGGCACGACCACATCAGCTCTACTTAATTTGTCAGTTGTTAATTGGTGTTCTGGTGGTTTTCCGCAAATTCATTATTTTCCACTATTCTTCTTCCTTGTAATATTTTGCCTCGAACTCTTTGTAATGCCAAAAGTGCCTAAGCGAGCATTTACATTATAATGAGATGATGTATACTCATATTTCTGGTATCTAATTTTCTGCTTGAAGCACACCCAAAAGAGCGTAATAGAGGGCAGTGCGTCATAGATGCCCCATGTAGGTCTGTATCATATTAATATGTGAAATTTGAGGTTTGTGAAGAGTATGAGTTGTTATCATCCGTGGAATTGTGTACTTCTTTATGACTGCTTGAAATTAGGGCTGACAATGGACCGAGCTGTTCTTAAGTAGCTTGGTTTTAGCTCAAGAATGTACTTGTTCTGCCTTGTTTCTTTAATTAATGAGCCAAACTGAAGTCCTCTTTTAAGCTTATTTCATATGAGCAGGCACAAGCTTGACCTGTGTGGGCTCGTTAACATACAATCTTGTGGCATAAGCATAATATTTTCTTGCTTTCTTGGCTTTTACATTAGCAGTTTGATTGGAAACTTTCATGTGGTATATGTCATAACATACATAAAAAAATGGCAAAGAATTAACTTGTGTAATTTCTGGTTCCGGATGCACAATTTCCCATTACGTCTTGTCGGCTTTACGCCTTTCTCCTTATCTTTTTTTGTCTTTGAACTACAACCTTTAGATATATGACAAATCTTGTATAATAGAAGACTACACAACCTCTACTATCAAGTAGAGGTAGAACAGGTCTTGAGCCATCCAAGCAGCAATCAAGTCAATGCTTAAAGAAAGATATTTTGGCTTGAGTCTATCTTTGAGTCCTTATAGCCATTGAACTGACCCTAGCAGCTCCACAATCAGCTCGGCTCATTCGCACCCTATTTCAAATCAAGTTATGGCTCTCATCCGTCAAGATGGAGTGGAAGCCTTAATTTCTTTGGCTTTAGCATTATCTATGAGTTAAACATGACTTGGATTTTTAGCTTCACATGGGAAAAAACTTAGTGATCAGGCCCTTTTGAGGATACCTTGTTAAAGTAATGATTAAGTGATTAAATTTACTTTTGTTTATCAGCTTAAGCTTTTAGGACAAATGGTGATTTAAAATACCTTCAAATTGCTTGTGGGTCTCACTCTGCCCAGCTTACTGGATGAAACCTTCTCTTTTAAAATTCTTTCTCCCATATACCCTTGCCTAGAAGTAGGATGCTTGAAAGTTTTGTTTCAAGTTCTCATCTGTCATGTTTGCTCTGGCAACCAGTGTGGTAACTAGCAGAATGGTTTTTTAGAGTCCTCGGAACTTGGGGTGTTTTCTTTCTACACCTGCTGCTGTTCTTGATGACAACTGTATTGGTTTCCTGGTTCTTAATGTCTATGCACTGTATTTAGAAGAAGGAACAGGAGCAGTCCCCTTCAAAAGTGTTACGAGTGAACCTCAAATCTGTAGTGATATCTCTTCTCACACCTACTATTCTGCTCTGGACAGTCATGTTATGCTGCATTCCATTGAAAATCTATCTATTTGACAGGACCGAGACAGAGTATGTGAGTCAGATGCTTACCAAAATCAAACGCTTTGCTCAACATCACTCTTGCCATGTTTGGTTTGTAGCACATCCAAGACAGGTTGGCCACCATGATCTCTGGTATGCTCCAGAGTATCTCTTTCTTTTCTAATTTCTCCCCTTGTTTTACAGTTGCACCAGTGGGTTGGGGGTCCTCCTAATATGTATGATATTAGCGGAAGTGCACACTTTATAAACAAATGTGACAATGGGATTGTGATTCATCGTAATCGGGATCCAGAGGCTGGGCCTCTCGATAGAGTACAGGTGAGTATTATATTTGTTGTTGTGGTTATTGCACATTGGAGTCTATTTCGTGACCTTTTTAATTGTACTTGTAGGTTTGTGTTCGGAAGGTTCGGAATAAGGTTGCTGGAACCGTAGGTGATTCCTTCTTGTCCTATAATAGGTATGATTTTAATCTTTTCCTATTGCAGTCTCTTACTGACTAAATTTTTATGGCAAATCATTGAATATATTGTCAGGATTTACTTTTTATCATTGGATTTGGCTTAGTTGTAAAAAAAAATTACAACGCATGTGCTGTAGTTTTTTCAACTGTTCATGTTTAATTTTACTCTCTTTCTCTCTCATAAAATCTTAGAATTAAATCTGAACCATTGAAAAATTACAACATATGCTGTAGATTTTTTACGGCACCTAAGTGTGTAGCATGCTGCCTGGCCGTGGAACTCTTAACTATTTTCCCATGGAACAAGAGGATTAGAGAAGAGAGTAACTAACTGCAAAGGATAGTGGAATATTTCTCAAGGAAATATTCTGGGTGAAAAGTATACTCTAATTGTAAAATAATTTAACTAGTTCTTTCGAGATGTTGGAGGATTGTTCAAACCAATTACAAAAGAAAAAAAAAAATAATGGTATCTGCTCTCTGAAATCATATAGTAAACGATCTTATGATTTTGAATTATAAAGAAAAAGAAGAGAGACACAGAGAGAAACAAACTCCTTGCATGTTATCATGCATAATCCTAGTTGCCACTCTGAGGACACATTCTTCATATCAAACATTTGATGGTTCTTGTTATATCATGCCCCCAATTCTCTCCTTCCTTCTGTTATGTATATTATATGGAAAAAATAATAATGGTGGCAACATTGATGCTACTTGTGTAGGGTAACTGGTGAATTCATGGATCTTGGTCTACCATCTGGCAACGAGAAGAAATGATATGATTACTAAGAAAATGTATGATCGACCGAAATATAAGCCCTCAACTCGAGGCGGGTTTTCTATTGCCAGATTTCCGCCAACTCGAATGGCGGGGTGGCTGCATTCACTTGGTGCATGCATAATTATGGTGGTTAGAGATGAAAATCAGAGGTATTTCAGCATCGACAGTTGATCAGATTATGGTTAACTTGCTATTCCGGAGGGTAGGTTACAATTTTTGATGATTAGAGACTTCCTTTTGGAGATGAATCATTTGATGATCTATTTTGGCTAAACTTGTATAATATGATATAGGTTGTGTAAACTTGTATAATCTTAATCTATTTTGTGTAAAATTGTATAATCTTAATCTATTTTGTGTAAACTTGTATAATCTTAATCTATTTTGTGTAAACTTGTATGGCATCAACTTATGTTCAGCAACCTAATTTATTTCTTTTTCTCATCAATTAGTCAATGTACTCTCAATGTGTGTGGCTTGGTTGGATAAAATTGATCAATGAGCCACTGCCACTAGGAATGGTAGGTGTGTTAATTATAATTTAGTTGGTTATCATCACGTGGATAATGTTGTGGCCAATAAAATAAATACACAGCACATGCTTGATTGAACTCTATAATAAAGGATCTAATCATACAGATTCCATACACCAATGAATGCAACTCCAACATCTCTGACCAATGTTAGTTGAAGGGGAGTCCACCTCTTTTTCAGTATTTTGATTTTCTGCAACTTTTTTCCTATTTGTTAAAAAAAAAAAAAAGTAATGTTAGTTGAAGGAGTAATTCTAAAAGTCACAATTATGTCCCTCTTGTGACACTCTAAGAATGAGGTGGCTTTTAAAATTACTATTTGATTAAAATTCAATAATAATCAATCACAAGGTCAATGGTAATTTTAGAAGTTACATCATTTTTGAAGTAACACAAGAGTGAGTTGTAGCATTACTCCAGTTAAAGAGGGTTTTTCCCCTCCCCTGTCAAAAGTCGGTTTATGGATTGATATTAAAACTCGTAAGAGGTCTAAATAGCAAAAAAATGTCTAGTCAATTACTCGTTTAATAACATAGAGAGGTGTAATATGTAATATTGAACTTATACACGAGTTATAATATTAAGGCTTTGTTTGCTTGGGCGTAAACCTTTTTTCAAAAAATGTTTTTCCTAGTTTTAGGTGTTTGAAGCAGCCGAAAATCTTGATTCAACTTAATACATTTTTAGTTGATCAAGGAAAATAACATTTGTTAATGTAAAATGCCTGCCGTCTCTCTTGCCCTTCACCTCCCCAGACATTTTCCTAGCACATATTTGAAGATTGTATCATTGTTGCCATTGGAGTTCTAGCTAACCTAACCTCTTTTTTGCAACTCTTCCAACATAGAAAGTTAAAAGGTATTTTCATCATCTCTTGCATCTCCTTCTCTTCATGATATGATCTTTAGAACATGTAAACACATTTCTGCTACAGTAATTCTCAAAATCTCTAGCTAATTACTGTATCACAATGCGTGAATATTTTGTTCATCCTCCTTGTTACTTTTTTGTTCTTTATTGTTTCTCTACTTTAATTCTTTGCATTTACTTTTTTTGGCTGCTACGTTTGCGTTTACGTTTTTGTAACTTTGTGGCATTAAAAGTAGACACGTTTCTGTGACTTTTGTGACTTTGTGGCATTTATGTTTTTGTGACTTTCTAGCAATCTAGTTGGAAAAATACGACGGTTGAAAAATATGATCGTTAGAATAGACAAATGTTTGAAAATATGACTGTTAGCAAGATTATAATAATAATAAAAAAAAAGAAAAATAATACTTATAGATAAATAGAAAAGAGAATAAAAATTTAGTTAGAGTGTAGATAGAAAAAAACAATAACTAAAGTAGAGAATTACACTTTTTGGTTCGGTAATTTAAATAATGTCGTTGTAGATGCTCTTATTAGTGAAATGAATCACGCTTAAAACAATTTGGTAAAATCTTTAAGTTGAATATCTTCTGTTTTTGCTATGATATGAGCGAAATTAGCCCCTCATTAGTCAAAAGGACAGACAAGGAGAAGAATTAGGCAACATTGCAACATCAATTGAAATCAACTCCACTGATGGATTTGTCAAGACCCTATTTTCTTCCTAGAAAGTAACATTTTGTTTGGCTTTGAATAATCAGCAATCTAAAGGAGTAGTAAAGAATTTGGATGCTTATACAATCTATCCCATCAACTTGCTCTTTTTAAGTTGAATCCCATGTGGCTTATCTAAAACTAAAAACAGACTTCTTTGATTTATGCAAAAAGTAATAAATGATTGAAAATAACTTTTATAGGACCTTAGATAAATTAGACTTTTTTTTTTTTGTGCCCTCCAATAGCAGTAGGCTGATAGGGCACATCAACGAACCGCTCCGTTTGGCTTATCTAAAGCTAAAAAATGACTTCTTTGGCTTATAAAGAAAGTAATAAATGATGAGAATGACCTTACATAAATTAGGTTTTTTTTTTTGTGCCCTCCAATTGCAGTAGGCTGCTAGGGCACATCAACAAACACTAAGACAATTCAAGACGGAAACAACGGACCACATCTACTATCAACCAAATGAACGATAAATCTAAAACCCATATCAAGAGAACACCATCCACAGCTTCCGTTCCTCCACCCCCATCAACTTCCTCAACGGCCATGTCTTTGTGATCAAGTATAACCTAATGGAAGGCCTTGGATTTGCTTGCTTGTATACTACTTGAATTTTAGTCGTTGAGTAGACTATTTCTCTCATTTCTTTCCTTTGTAAACCTTCCCGTTTACATGCAACAAATACTTCTGTTATACTCTTCTTTACATTGTATTACTTTCATGCAAAGGCTAAAGATGATTAATCATGTTGTCTCACTTTTTTATAGCTAAATAGGAATTGAATCTGTCATAATTGGGCAACACCAAATTGAATAAAGATGATTCATCATGTTGTCTGATCACTTCTTTATAGCTAAATAGGAATTGAATGTGTCATAATTGGGCAACACCAAATTGAATAGAATTACGTAATAATTTAAAGAGATGAAAGCATGAAAGAAAGACACATAATTAAAGCGGTTCAGTCGATGACGTATGTCCACACGTCAAAGCTTATTCTTGGCTACATGTTTTCTTTATTATTTGATGGTATACAAGACTCTTATCGCTACACGTTTCTTTTACTTTTATATTAATAACAATAAATTTAATCTATACAAACCATCTTGCAACTCTTATTTTTTAGTGTTTTTGTTGTAATATTGATGCAAAATATGGTTTCTCAGTGGTAAAAAGCTTAGTGTTTTGCTTGACTCTGTTTCTGTATTTCTTGCTTCGATTAATGCATGGGATGATGTGTGTTTTTTGGACACGAGATAAATAAAAATATTAAACGCCGATATTAAATGTTTTTATCTTGTATTATTCATTATTCACGTGCTTGTAATTGTAGCAACGGGCAAAACCAAGAAAAAGAGCCGTTACAAACAAATAATTTAAATAGTCAAAACCAAAATCGATGCATATTTTGTTAGCTGAAATTCTAGATGACAATATATATTCAAGTCATAACATTAAAATTGGTTATTCAAAGGTATAGCCTATCACTTCTGACTCTTGAAACATTATTCTAGAAAATCCCATCAAGGTTTTGATACTTTTAGAAATAAAACAAAATAATAATAATAATAATAATAATAATAATAATAATAATAAAAGAGGAAAAAAAGTATCTGGCTTAAGTGCTGTTATTAAAATAACAGTATGTATACTGTAGTTTAATCAATGGTCGAGATTGAATTTTTTTAAATCTCTCTTCATTTTTTCTCTCCTATTAAAAACTTCTAAAAAAAAGTCAACTTTGAGATGGATTCGAACAAAAAAAGAAAGAACCTTTAGGAATACGAAAGAGTGAGGAATAACTGGCAGATGTGTTGCATAATTGAAGGGGCAAAAAGGCAAAAAGAATGTTATCTTGCAAGTTCCGTTGAAGATGATGTACAAACAAAAAAAGTGGGCCACGTGTAGGTAGGAATGGATCAGATTGCCGACGAGGACGGGCTCATAATGACGACTACGAAATCCATATATACATTAATAAATCTAAAAGTAAAGACTTCACAGGCGAGCCTTCACATGGGGGACTCAATATAAATACTCAAAAAAAAAAAAAAAATCATTATTTATGTATATTTAAAAAAAAAAAAAAAAATTATGCATCCGATTCACAAAATAGCTAAAGATTTACCGAGAATACGTATATCTAGCTCAACAAAAAGCCATGTAGGAAAAAGGACCTCGCATTTGGTTAGTCAAAGTGGCTAAGAGTTTGTTGAGTTGGCCCGTAGCTCAAATGAAAAATATTAGGTAATTTTTTAGTGTTTTTTTTAATATTTTTTCAATTGTGATGTGACTTTTAAAATCACCAATAGATTAAAAGTCAATAATGATAATTTCAAATTTAACAATAATTTTAAAAGTCACATCACAATTAGAAGAATATCAGATGAATACTAGAAGAATATCTACCATTTTCCATAAATAATATTTTAAATAAAAAAACAAAAATTGATAACTAAAACGCTGAGATGGATGTAAGTACTTTAAAAAAAAAAATAGATAGCTAAAATAGAAAAATCTCATCATTTAGCTAGACATTTGCTCAGTGGAACGTAAGTGCTCTGAGCTGAGCTATCAACAAATATTTATCTATATTAATAATAATAAATAAATAAAAAATCTTGTTTGGCCTTCTTTTGAAAGTAGGAAAGGTATATATATATATATATATATATAGCTAAAAAAAAAAAAAAAAGTAATTATTTAACTAAAATTTAGCTAAATATCTCCTGCGGTATAAAAAAGTATTTAGCCTGCTTTCCTGCCAGCCGGTCTTGGTTGTTATGCTACGCCACGCGGTAGAGCCGCCCTAGGTCATAGGATCTTCTAAGAAACAACGACTCCACCGAACAGATTTCTTTATATATAAGTAAAACCTAGTCTCTCAATTGTTTTCTTCATCTTCTCTTTCTACATATATACACATATATCTTTCCTTGGTTTTTGAAGACCTTTCAAACATGAGTTCAACTGATCAACCTGCAGGTATTTACTCAATAATTGTTTAATATATATTCGGGAGATTTTTTTTTTTTTTTTTTGGGTTTATCTTATAGGATCATGTTCTTCATTCAAGTAGTTTGTTTGATCTTCATAAGCTAGCTTGTTATGGGGATTATTATTGTTTTCTATATATGGGATTATTTATTATATATTGAAATTTGTGAGCAGCATATCCTCCTACTTCTGCACAAGGTCCTTATGTAGTAGCTCCACCTCCAGCAGGCTATCCTACAAAAGATGGCTCCGACTACTCTCAGAATCCTCCCCCGGTGGAAACCAAGCCTAGGGGCGATGGCTTCTGGAAGGGATGGTAAGCTCTCTATTTCCTCTTATTTTTTTTCTTTTATTAATTCATTATTTGTTGATTTACTTAAAGGAGTGGCATTAATTGTGATTTCATTTGTGTATTTGTTTACTGCGCATGCAGTTGTGCTGCCTTGTGTTGCTGCTGTGCACTGGACGTATGCTTCTGAGAATCGATCGAATTGCAGAGAGTTTTTCATACAGAATTTGGATTGATTCTGTCTGATTGGCTTCACTTCATTTTCTTATTGTTTTGTTACTTTTACTCTGTTATTATCACCCCTGTTTTTCTTTCAGAGGTTTATTTCTTCTTCTTCCTCTTCTTATTATTATGTTGTTTATTATTATCGTTATGTAGATAATCAAATTGGTTTACTGCTTGGTTTGGATTGTACACAATACCTCTCTCTCTCTCTCTCAATTTTAATATCCAATTTGGTTTACGGCGCTTCTTGTCTCTCTAACACTCTTCTTTTTGAAGCAATATTCAACATTTTCAACGGTAAAACCCAAGTACATAACTATCAAAATCTTCCAAAAATAGGAAATAATGTTTTGGACACCGAATAAGTCAATTACAAAATCTAACACACGGATATACTTCCATTAATTATAACTACAAGAAAATTGGGTTTTAGCGGCCACAAAGACCATCCCAAAAGTCCAAAAAATGTATGTTGATTCTCCGTCAAAAAATGCACATTAACAACGACAAAAACTATCATTTGTATTAACAATAATAATCTTTAGCAACAACAATGTTGTCGCTATTAATATTGTTGTCCTCGCAGAAAAAATAGGCACACAAAAACACACTCAATATCATGACAAAAGCACTCTCACAAGAAAGATGGAGAAATTTTAACGGATGTTCATGTGTTGATGACCCAATGAGAAGTTGAGGCACAACAAATTGTATCTTATTTTGCTCAGCATAGAAAAACACCCTAGCTCCAAAGACTAAAGTCTCAAATGAGGCACTAATATACAATATATTTCATATATGTTCTTGATTCGAAGTGAATGAATGCTAATGCCAATGCCGAAGATCTTATTATTGTTCAGATTCAAGAAGCTTACAAAGCTACAATTCAAATTACAAGATTTTGTGGCCAAGTACAAGGAAAGTGCCGACAAAAAGCAACGTTTTTTGAAGAATTATTTAAGCAATAAACTATGATCTTTTGGAAGTTTCCCGTTAGGGTGAAAATCCTATGGAGGACAAAGAAAAAATAAGCCAAAGAATATTGTTAGAGAAATTTAACGTACAATGGTTTCTGACAACCGCTCTATTTGTATATGGTGTTTTACTATTCACTTTTATTAACCTTCATGGAAATTATTATCTTCTATGGGAATATTCTGATGTGGGGGTGACCACACTTATTATGGTGTGATCATCCATATATCATCATCTTCCACTTGATCACACTGTATCACTTGTTAATAAACTTTAGTTGAGCGTCTTTACATAGGTACTAATAATTTTGCCCCATGCGAACTTTCATTTGTAAAACCTACGGTCATGACATGGCTTCAATTTGCACACACTTTTGTCTTCTTATCTAACTGCACCTTGCGCCATATGCTCTCTTATCGATAGTATATTAGGGTTGACTTTATTTTGCTATGTATCAAGCGAATAGCATCAATTCTCTGTGGTTGGGAATATAGTTCACACCCATTAATCCACAATTGACGACTTAAGCTGTACAGAAAGCTATGTGTCAACCTGCACCAAACTTTTGATCAAGTGCTTCCTCTAAACCACGCCTCAACATGTGTCACTTATTCATAAAATAAAATAATTAAATATCAATATATAAAAGCAAAATTGCATATTTTTTAATCTATAAAATTATCAAAATATATGAATATAAGGCTACATAGGTAAACCCTAACCTAACCACTTTAATTAAATTGGTCAAACCCCTCAATTCTAACCCTTTAATTTTATATTTCACGTCAAGTTCGCGTGTTATATAAAAAAATGTCGCCCACTATCTCGCACGTCGGGTTTGCCTTGTATTAAGACATAGATATAAGGATATATAGATCAACTGAAACCCGACCTATTTAATTAAACGGGTAAGATTCACTAACCCTAAACCTTTAATTTTGTATCGAATTAGCGGTTTAGGTAAAAAATTGCCAATCCTAACCAAATCTCACAACCCCTGTACTTTCTATTTCAGTTCTCTCTTTAAAATTCTATCCAACAAATTTTTCTTCATTAGAAATTCAAAGCCCATCAAGTATACAAATCAAAAACCAAAATTGAAACACCCACAATCCGTTATAGCAAGAAAATTTCCAAAACTCTTAACACCCAAGAGAAACTCGGCCAATACCCAACAAAATCTCAAAAAATTTCAAAACCCTTATCCTTTCTCCATAGCCAAAGACACCAAATTAAACCAAATTTTCTCTCCAAAATACTATAATCATCATGTAAATTTAAGATAAAGATAATTTCACCTTGGAAGAACAAGTTGTTGCCTCAACCAATTACTTTTATACCTTCTACCCCCCTCTCTCTCTCTCTCTCCCAGTCTCTTCTCTTCTCTTCTAGTGGAAGTGTTTTCGGTGGGGTGGGTCATTCCCCACCACGCGTCAGACTTTTTTTTTTTTTTTTTTTTTTTTTAAGTTTCAATCAAATTTACCCCAAACCCCTTTAACTAATCTGGATGTTACATAGTCTGTGAAATGCTATTTTTCCTTCTTACGTGTATTTTCTGTCCAACTTTATATATATATATATATATATATATTAAATTTACT
The DNA here is from genome assembly GCF_965113065.1 of Corylus avellana. Lineage (NCBI taxonomy): Eukaryota > Viridiplantae > Streptophyta > Magnoliopsida > Fagales > Betulaceae > Corylus > Corylus avellana. Next base: position 17,178,011 of record NC_142494.1, read on the forward strand.
ATTGAATCTATATGACTCACATGTTTTTTCATCTCCAATCCATTTCCCGTCCAACTCCATATATATATACTATTAAACTATATATTCAATAGTAAATTTGAAAAAGAGTTAGACAATAAATAATCGAGAATTAAAATAATAGCAAGTCTCTACATGGTTATTGTTGTGACCTATAAAACAAATGTACAACAGCACATGCTTAATTGATTAAACTCTATATTAAAGAATATCATCATACAATTTTTTTTTTTTTTTTTTAACAGAAAATCTTTCGTTTTTCATTCAAAATAGATCTAGAGCATAACAGCTCTAACATCTCAAAGAATAATGCTCTTACATAACATAGTACAAAGCTATGTTAATACAATGTCATAGATACAATCAGTAAAATCCTACAATTAAAAACTATCTATGATAGCATCCTCCACTAGCCCATGCATGCACGACTTTTCTTCTGAAACAAATTTGCTCCTGTTTTCAAAAGCAGACTAGATCAAAGACATGACTAGCTCAAATTTCTTTAAAACTTTATTTTACCGGCCGTGAGAGATAATCTGTCACACTGAAACTATTCCTCCTCAGCTCAAAGTCAGGGGCAAAAATGAAAAATACATAAATATAAACAAAAAATCGTTCGACCTTAATCAAGAATTCAACTCCAATATCTCTAACTAATATAATGTCAACATCAGTAACAAACTTATTCTTACATCATTCACACACACACACGCTTTCTGATGTGTCAGGTGGTCTGACACGTCAGAAAATCCTCCTGACATGGCATTTTTGACGTGTTTTAGGTGTTAAAATTATGAGTGTCAGAAACGAAAAATTTCTGACGTGTTAGATTTAATACGTCAGAATTTTCTGACGTGTCACTTTCTGATATTTCTGGGCGATGGGCCTGCTGGCCTTCCCAAGGCACATTCCTGACGTGCCACATAGGCACGTTAGGAATATATATATATATAAAATAAAAAAAATAAAAAGATAAAAGAAATTCTGACGTGCCATATGTGGCACGTCAGAATTTCTATTAACTATTATTATTTTTTTTTTTTGGCAAATTCAAACTAAATAATAAGGTGATGGTGAAAATTATTAACAAGAGTAAATAAGATGAATGAAGATATTAATTCACTCAATAAGTAAGATGTGGTTAACCCACACTGATCTAATACTAAATAAAAATTTATTAACATGCATGGTTCAAACCTAAAGGATATATAACATTTTCCTCGTTCGTTTGGAATCTGATTAAAATAATTAAATTAACATTATTCATATTGAAGTTTTGACACACACATATATATATATATATATATATATATATATATATATATATATATATATAGGAAAATATCAAATTGTCATCGTGCTCGTATTATATATAACTGTTTGTTGTGCACTAAAACAACTTTGTAAAATGGTCTGATTGATTGACAAGAAAAGAAGAAGAAGAAGACGAGGAAGAAAGAATTCATGAAGAAGAAAACCTAGTAGATGCAACGACAATTTCATTTTATCTCTCTTTGTTTTATCTGTAAATAAATAGTGTTTTTTCGTGCAAAAAAAAAAAAAAAACATATTTTAATTTTTTTAATTTCTATACTAAGAGAATAGAGAATAATAAATCAAAGAAATCTGGATCGGAAGGCCAAGAGCAACAATAGAGTTATTTAATAAAGATCTGGGAAGATTTTGAGTCTCATTTTCATTTAAAATCTCTCCTAATAAAAAACAAAAGTTAGATAAAATATATATAATGTAAAATAAAAATGATATAAAACTATATATATATATATATATATATATATATAAAAGAAATTCCTGACGTGCCACATATGGCACGTCAGAATTTCTTTTATCTTTTTTATTTTTTATTTTTTTATTTTTTTATATCATGTTTATTTTATATATATATATATATATATATATATATGTCAAAACTTCAATATGACTAATGTTACTTTAATTATTTTAATGAGATTCCAAATTATAGCACGTTAATTTAATGAGGAAAATGTTATATATCGTTTAGGTTTGAACCATGCACGTTAAAATGTTATATATCATTTTGGTTTTGCTATATATATATGCTATCCCAATTAAAGCATGCACGCTTTCTTGTTATGCATGGCTAACAGTTAGAAATTGTCTTGTATTTTTGAATGTTGAAATGGGGTAATAAAGAGGAAGTAAAGTGTTTATTTTGTAGAAAACTATCATTGAATGTTGGGATCATATTATATATTATTTATAAATATAATATAAATAAACCATATATATATATATATATATAAACATTATATTTACTGACGTGTCACTTTGACACGTCAGTAAATATTAAATTATTAAGTTATTTAAATAAAAAGTTTTAAAATTAAATTGAATTCAAATTTATTGACGTGTCAAATATTGATACGTCAATAAATCCTGGTGTGTTATATTTAACACGTCAGTAAATGTTGACGCGCCACTTTTGGCACTTCAAAAAAAATTTTGTTGACATGGCAAAAAATGAATACTGTTTGCCACGTCAAAAGATTGCCCTTTTTTTTGTAGTGACTTGTAATTAACCTGTGATATATTATTGAAAGTTTCATTACCATTTTTATTGAGCTTTTTAAATTTTATTTTTTAAAAAAAAAAATTAAGAAAATTCATAAAAATAGAGAAAGACATGGGATATGTGATTCATTTTAAAAACAACCCTCTAAATTAATAAAATAAATTTTAATCTTCAAATTCAAGTTTTATTTGACGATCTTAATTATTAGAAATATTATAACACGTGGAAAAAGACAACACGCAAACAAAAAAGATCTGATAACGCGGGTGGCCCACCTGATATGACGCGTAAGGAAGCGAGATATACTTCCGGAGAGGGTGAGAGAGTAACGTATAGTATTTTAGCTTCCAATTTTGCCTCCTTCCTTCCCTTTCCGACCGGCCACCTAGTCACGCGGCACAGCCGACAGCTGCCCTCTAGTCTTCCAAGAAACTAAGACTCCATCGAATCACTTCTCTTTATATATAAACCTAATCTCTCATTGTTTTCATCACCTTCATCTTCTCTTTATCTTTCTGCTTGCATATACACATCTATATATCTTTCCTCGGTTTTTGAAGAGCTTTCAACCATGAGTTCAAGTGATCAGCTTCCTACATCTGCACAAGGCCCTTATGTAGTGGCTCCACCACCCGCTGGGTATCCTACAAAAGATGCCTCCGCCTACTCTCAGACTCAGAATCCTCCACCTCCGGTGGAAACCAAGTCTAGGGGCGATGGCTTCTGGAAAGGATGGTAAGCCCTCTATCTATCTCCTCTTGTTTCTTTTCTTTTATTCATTCATTATTATTATTTTTTCAGATATATAATTAATTTGTGTGGTATTTGTTTACTGTGCAGTTGTGCTGCCTTGTGTTGCTGCTGTGTACTGGACGCATGCTTCTGATGATCAGGATCCATACAATTCCAGAGACCAGGGCCGGCTCAATGTTTTTAGAGGCCTTAGGCGAAATTTTGATGTTGAACCTTATTTTTTTAAATATTTAAATATTAATTAAATAATATTTATTTTAATAATATTATTATATTTTTATAATATTATTATTATTTTTATTCTCATTGTTGTTTCATGACTTTTAAGTTTAATTTTTATCTAGTTGCCCAAAAAAATTGATGTAATATATTTGTTTTTTTGGATTAATTAGTCCTATTTTACAATGAGCTTATTTTACATTATGGTCTTATTTTAGACGCCTTAAATTTTTATGGAAAAAATTTTTGGGCTTTATTTAAAAAAAAAAAAAATTAGGCCTTAAGTTAAAATTAAATTAAAAAAATTTTTAGGCCTTATTAAAAATTTTTTTGGGCCTTATTAAGAAAAATTTTGTACCTAACTAACTCGAGGCCCTAGGCGACCGCCTCAGTGGCCTAGCCACTGAGCCGGCCCTGCCAGAGACCATTCTTATTGTTTTTCATACACAATTTAGAATCATTCTTTCTATGTGAAAGTCGACCATGTGATTGGCTTCACTTCATTTTCTTATTTTATTTTATTTTATTTTATTTATTTTCACACTGGTATTATCACCATTGTATTTTTTTTTCACGTGTTGTTTATTATTATTATTATTATGCAGATAAATAATCAAATTTGTTTACCGCTTGGTTTAGATTGTATACACTGCCTCTCTTCCCCCCTCTCTCCCTATCTCTCTCTTTTAATATCAAATTGATTTGATTCAGAGTCTGTTTGGAATTAGGTTTGAAAAATAAAACTTTTTAGTTAAAAATAGCTTTTGAACAAAAGCTTCTTTTTAAACTTTTGTTAAAAGTTTTTTTTTTTTCTTTATTTTTTTTAATTTTTTACTATTTTTAGGTTTTTTGAACTCTTAAAAACATTATTAATTTTTTTTACCAAACGAGTTTTTTTTTTTTTTTTTCTTTAAACGGAATTGTTGAGTATTAAAAGTATTTTTAAGTCCCTCAAAAGTAATCCCAAACAAACTCTTAATAGTCTATCAAACACGTCTGTGACTGCCTGGAGCTGTTCATTTATATCCGGGTAACCATGCATGTCTTAGATGTTTATGTCCGATCGAACATCAGTTGATGTAATTTATTTAAGCAATCTTCAACATCGTTGACGGTAGATCTAAGTATACAACTAACCAAATCCTCAAAAATATGAAATAAAGTTTTGGACACCCAATCACAAAACATAAACACGCGGAAATACTTTCATTGACTGCAAGATATTCGGGCTTTAGCAACAACGAAATTCATCCCTAAAGTCCAAAACATCATTGTTGACGCTCCACCGAAAATGCATGTACATTATCAACAAGAAAAACTATTATTGTTCTCGCTGAAAAAAAAAGCACTTCTTGTCGTTGATATTAAAATTATCATCGACGATAAGGCTTCTTGTCGTTATCAACAGGAACAAGCTTTGACATTCCTGATATTAAAATTATTAGTGACGAGAAGCCTTCTTGCTGATATCTATGATAATATATATTTTTTATAATACTACCTTTTTTTTTTTTTTTTCCAATTGTTGTTTTAGTTTGTACTGATTATGAGTTACGTGCTCGAGAATCTAAATGCGTAACAGGTTTGTGAACTGGAAATTTACCAGGATCGTTCTTCCTTAACCTTCCTATTGTGGGGAAATCAAGAAGAAAACTATTCTAGCGATAGGATTTTCGAGGAATCCTAGACCTCCTTTGGTAGAGCAATTAGAGAAGCTCTCAAACTCCCACAAACACAAGGTTTGAATAAATTGTTGATTGATTTCTCATTCCATAATAATGCAGTATTTAAAGGAACATAATATGTATAAAATAGAGTCCCAATAGGACTTCTATTCAACTCCTAAAGATAAACATAAGCCTAATCTAATTTAAGTAATCAAACATAAAGTAATTCTAATAGAAAATAAACACCGAAAAAAACATAGTTACTGCAACAACAATACTCTGTATTGTTCACGCCTCTCTAGCCCTTCAACTTCTAAGTGGTCTCCAACTCCACACGTAAATCCTCCTTAGGATTGTCCTTGTCCTCAAGGACAAAAGACGGAAAACGTTGTTGAATGTCATCCAAGATCTGTCATGTTGCATCAGTCAGAGAAAGACCCTCCCAATGAATTAAAACCTCAACAATGCCCTTCTTGGTTCGATATTCCAATGCAGTCCTTGGCCGTGGCAGCATATCCCCAACCACATTATCAACATAAGGCAACTTCTCTTGCACCTGAACAGCCATGCCCAACCTTTGCTTCAACAAAGATACATGGAAAACCGGGTGTATTTTGGATCCTGATGGTAAAGCTAGTTTGTAAGACAGCCCCAATTTTCTCCACAATCTGATACGGCCCATAGAATATGGGGGATAATTTCAAGTTCCTCCGCATTTGAACCGACATTTGCCTGTATGGTTGTAGGCGTAGATAAACCCAATCTCCCACCTTGAACTCCCTCTCTTGGTGGTGTTGATCATAAACCTTCTTCATCCGCGCTTGTGCCTCCTTCAAATGCTCCCGAGCTGCTTTAACCATCTCATCTCTGTCCACTAGTTGTTTTTCCACGGCTGTCACCCTAGAAGTACCCGGCACATATGTTAATAAATTAGGTGGCTCTCTTCCATAAACAACCTGGAAAGGAGTGCATCTCAATGATGAGTGATAGCTAGTGTTGTAGCAGAATTCCACCCATGGTAACCACCAAACCCAATCACTAGGTTTTGAGCTAGTGAAACACCGTAAATACATTTCAATGGTGCGATTTACTACTTCTGTTTGACTGTCCGTTTGAAGATGATAAGCCGAGCTGAAATTAAATTGTACTCCATTCAAGCGGAAGAGTTCTTTCCAAAAAATACTTGTAAAGGCTGGATCACGGTCACACACTATAGTCTTGGGAATCCCATGTAGCTTGAAAATATTATCAAAGAAAACTTGTGCGACAGCAGGGGCTGTATAAGGATGACTGAGTGGGGTGAAATGTCCATACTTTGATAACCTGTCAACCACCACAAAGATGGTTGTTTTCCCCTTTGACATTGGTAAGCCGTCTATGAAATTCATAGAGATATCGGCCCAAATTACCTTTGGAATAGGCAAAGGCTGCAGCAACCATTTGGTTGGGTTGTCTCAGTTTTATGATGTTGGCACACATCACAATTCTGTATAAAAACCCGAATATGACCCCTCATTCCTGCCCAATAAAAAACAGTTCATACTCTATGCAATGTTTTGTGGAAACCCTCGTGAGTGCTTGAATGGTACTTCTTGATGATGGTGGGGAGCAGAGGAGAATTTCCATCAAGATATCTTCTGTTTTTGAAGTATATCAACCCACCTTTGTAATCTCATGGCCCGATCGCCTCCCCATCTTGAATTTTTTTTACTAACTCTTGCATCTATGGATTAGCCACAACTTCTTCTTGTATAGGCTCCAACCAATGAGGTATGGGGTGTGAAAGTGCTTTCAATTCCCCGCAATCCGTCCTCCTAGATAGTGCATCTGCTACGGCATTGTCCACGCCTTTCTTATACTCGATTTTGAAATCATAGCCCAATAATTTAACTAACCATTTCTGTTGTGTAGTAGTAGCAATTGCTTGTTGCCACAAGTATTGCAAACTTTGGTGATCTGTGCGGACAATGAAGCGGCTACCCAGCAGATATGGTCTCCATCTCTGCACTGCTGTGACCAATGCAAGCATCTCCTTCTCATATGTGGATAGTTGTAGGTTTCATCCTTGTAAGGCTTGGCTGAAATACGCAATGGGACGCCTCTCTTGCATTAGAACGGCCCCTATACCTTGCCCCAATGCATCACACTCCACAATGAAATCCTTGGAGAAGTCCGGTAACGCTAGGACAGGGGCTTGGGTCATGGCCTTCTTTAATTCATGAAAAGCATGCTCAGCTAGTGATGACCATCCAAAGCCATCTTTTTTTAGTAGTTGAGTAAGAGGTCTTGCTATTTCCCCATACTTTCGAACAAATTTTTTGTAGTACCCCGTCAAACCAAGGAACCCCCTCAAGGCTTTTATGGTTTTTGGAATAGGCCAACACAACATAGCTTCTATTTTTCTCCGGATCCATTGACACCCCCATTCGACTAATAACATGACCCAGATAATTTACTTCTTGTAACCCAAACTAACATTTTTCCCTTTTGACAAATAGCTTGTGTTCTTGTAAAATTGTTAACAAATTGTTTAGATGATAGAGATGATCCTCCCAATTGTCACTATATATCAAGATATCATCAAAAAATACAAGGACAAACTTATGTAGGAATTTGGAGAAGATGTCATTCATGAGCGCTTAGAATGATGATGGTGCGTTGGTGAGGCCGAACGGCATAACGAGGAATTCGTAGTGTCCTTCGTGAGTTCGGAATGCTGTTTTTTCTACATCTTCCAAGTGCATTCAGATTTGGTGATAACCAAACCGCAAATCTAGTTTAGAGAAGAATTTGGCACCATGCAACTCATCCAGAAGCTCGTCAATCACAGGTATGGGAAATTTGTCCTTGATGATGATGTTGTTGAGTGCGCGATAATCGACGCACATACGCTAAGATCCATCATGTTTCTTCACCAATAAGACTGGTGATGAGTAAGGGCCGGTGCTAGAGCGAATAGCCCCCGATTCTAGGAGTCCCGAAACTATTTTCTCAATTTCAGTTTTCTAATAATGTGGGTAATGATAAGGACAAACACTAACTGGGGCCAGTCCTGAGCTTGAGAGGAATATGATGGTCCTGAATTCTTTTGGGAGGTAAGCCTTGAGACTCCACAAAAATTTCTGAAAATCTGTCTAATAATTGCAGCAATTCTAGATTTGTTGAGCTAAGACCCGGTTGTGACATGCCTAGGTTGATAAAGAACAAAATAAATCCTAGTTGTTGATTTTGAACCCCCTGCCAAATCTCCTTAGAGTCCACAATTTTATTTCTTGGCACCGACAGACCCCATAACCCTACTTCCTTCCTCTTCCATGTAAATTTCATGTGCAATTTTGCAAAATCCCATAAAATTGGTCCCAATACCCGTAACCATTGTGCCCTCAACACAGCCTCACAACCCTCCATGGATAATAAGAAAAAATCTATCACAAATTCAGCCCCATTTAGACATGCCTGAACTCCATAGCAACGCCCTTCACTGCGAATTCTTTCCCCATTAGCTACTGCCACTTCAAAATATTCAGCCATCTTTATGTGCAGCCCCAATGCCTAGCAGTGCAGGTGCTCATGAAATTTTGAGTTGAGCCCGTATCCACCAACAACACAGCCCCCCCCCCCCCCCTTCTTTGCATCATCCACGCACTCGCATCGTCTGAGGAGTTAAGACGCCTGTCAAGGCGTTGAGCGAAATTTCTACATCTTCCGTTTCGCCGGGTCTGGGTTCTTGATTTTCTTCTGCCCAATCATCTCTCCTTTCTTCCTCGTCCTCCGGATAAATGCCTTCGATCAAGAACAATTTCTTGCAACGATGACCCGGTCGAAATCTCTCATCACAATTGAAGTACAACCCTTTTCTCGTCTCTCTTTCATCTCTGTTTTGTTAAATCACTTGGTGGGTATGCTATTGTTGCGGAAAGGAGATGAAGCTTGTGGTTGAGAAGGATTTTGTGGTGCATATGGCTTTGGTTTGAAGCAAAAGGAGATTTTCTTTCGGTCAATACACGTGCCTCAAAGAGGCGGGCCAACTCGACAGCTGCAGTCAAAGTTGTTGGCCTGGTAGCTTGCACTTCAGTCCGAATGGTCTCCTTTAACCCACTGACAAAACATCCCACTTGATGCGCTGGAGACAATTTGCCAACTCTGCTGAGTAACTTCTCAAAATGAGACTGATAATCTTTAACGCATCCAACTTGTCGCAATTTTGAGAGATCTCCATAGAAATCTTCAAATTGTGTACGCCCAAATCTAACATGTAGTCCTTCCTTCAGAATTTCCCATGAGACGTCGTCGATATCTTGTTTGAATATTTGGTATCATAATTGTGCCACTCCCTCCAAATCATAAGCGGTTAATAGTACCTTATTTTCTTCCTCCGTCTGCTAAAAGCCAAAGTACTGCTCGGCTCTACAAATCCAACTGGTTGGATCTTCAGTCCCGTCATAGCGTGGGAACTCCAACTTGGTCAATTTTGTATTGATCGACCCTTGTGCATAACCCCCAATCCCCTTATTTTTGCTCGATTTAGAGACAGATGCATCATCATCACCTTTCTTTATGACCAGTTGCTGGATTTGAGCACTCACACCTTCAATTAATTCTTGGAGCTCACGTTTAATGGACCCAACTTCAAACACTAGCCGATCAAAGCATTGGTTTGACATGGCGGACTCTGATACCACTTTGTTACGTGCTCGAGAATCTGAACGCGTAACAGGTTTGTGAACTGGAAATTTACCAGGATCGTTCTTCCTTAACCTCCCTATTGTGGGGAAATCAAGAAGAAAACAATTCTAGCGGTAGGATTTTCGAGGAATCCTAAACCTCCTTTGGTAGAGTAATTAGAGAAGCTCTCAAACTCCCACAAACACAAGGTTTGAATAAATTGTTGATTGATTTCTCATTCCATAATAATACAGTATTTAAAGGAACATAATACCTATAAAATAGAGTCCCAATAGGACTTCTATTCAACTCCTAAAGATAAACATAAACCTAATCTAATTTAAGTAATCAAACATAAAGTAATTCTAATAGAAAACAAACACTAAAAAAAACATAGTTACTGCAACAACAATACTCTGTATTGTTCACGCCTCTCTAGCCCTTCAACTTCTAAGTGGTCTCCAACTCCACACGTAACATTATGAGAAATATGTATATAGACTTAATGACGTTGGGTTGAACTAAGATTATTCTGTCAGCGTATGATAGCAGTAAAAACTAATAATTAAATATTGAAATGGGAATTCAGGAGGATAGAAAATAACAAATAGGGAAGAGAAATACCCTAATTGCTCCAAATAAGCAAACAGAGAAATAACTTTGAAGACTTAAATTTAATTGATAATTCAAACTGAATTAAAAATTAACAAATACTATATGCCTTTATATAGGCTATGCACCTCCTAATTTAATAAGGAGAAGGAAAATAAATCTTAATTGGAAAAGGAAGACCTAATCCTAATAGAAAAGGGAAGACATAATCCTAATGGAAAAATGAAAACACAATCTTTATTCAAAAGGAAATTAAAACACACATGCATAGTTAAAATAACAATTTTGTCAATTTTCTTCTGCATCAGTCTCCCCGAGATGGAAAGAACTCACCCTCGAGTTCAAATCATCTTTTCCCTGATCTTTTGGATGTCCAATTAATCCATTCCATCATTTACTTCTCAACATCAAAGCAACTTGATACTCAAAGAGAAACAATTTGCAAAAATTTATAACATGCATGACTTCGAGTATTATATTTGACATTAATTGCACCAACTTGAGATAAAATAATCTTCACAAACGCTTGATTGATAATTGTCATAAATTCACCATTCATAAAAATTTCCTGAAAACGATGAATTATTTCCTGGCCACAAAAATTCAAAGTGGCCTCCAACATGCTGAAACCAACGTCAAAATTTTGTTTAGGAAAAGTTGACAGAAAATTTTCAATCCAAATAAAATCAACATAATTAATTTTCTCAAGACCCCATTGAGATATTTCACTTTTTGGACTTTCGTCAAACACATGGTGGACATCATTCTCTTCAACAATTTTGATGGTATCAAAAAATAAATTTACCTTTTATAATAGATCCTCTTTGTGAGGATAAATGTCATAGATTGGTGGAGAGACCCAATCTACCAAAAAATCTTCCTCAACAAATTCATCTTCCTCTTCTACATAAAATAGATTTGGTAGATAGGCTTGAGACGTAGTAACAATAGTCAAAGATGTGAGAGTGCCAAAAAATTCTAGAAGTTCAACTCCGAAGCCTAAGTCTTCATGCCACTCATCTTGAACATGTTATTCCTGAACCAGAACCAGCTTGTGATACGGGTTCTCGAAATTGAATTTTGAATTGCGACCGTTAATATCGTAATACATTTCCAAGTTTTGTGCTACTAGATATTGGGTTAACTCTGCAACCTGCGTTTGCAAGTCTACAATCATCACGTCTTGTACACAACGCTCAAGGTAGGAGACTTCCTCATTCAAAACATGTCCACGTCGATCACGTACACAAGCAACAATCATGAAAACTCATGAAATTCATCCCAAGATGACGCTAAGCTCTGATACCAACTAATGTTGGGCAGAACTAAGATTGTTATGTCAGCATATGATAGCAGCAGAAAAAAATAATTGAACATTGAAAATGGAATTTAGGAAGAGATAAAATAACAAATAGGGAAGAGAAATACCCTAATTGCCCCAAATAAGCAAACAGAGAAATAACATTGAAAGTCTTAAATTTAATTGATAGTTCAAATTGAATTGAAAATTAACAAAGACTAGATGCCTTTATATAGGCTAAGCACCTCCTAATTTAACAAGGAAAAGGAAAACAAATCCTAAGTAGAAAAGGAAGACCTAATCCTAATAGAATAGGGCCCAATCCTTATTCAAAAGAAAGATTAAAACACACATACATAATTAAAATAACACTTTTAGCAATTTTCTCCTACATCACTTAACTGGTAGCATTTTGTGCTCTTACTATATCGATCATTATATAATCATTACACGATAATGCCTCATTACAACAAAACATGTACTGCAACCAAATAGCATCATTGCATGGAAATTTTTTGCATAGATATGCTTGGTTGCCGTCTAATGGATTAGTGGGATGTACGTAGCCGGATGGATTAGCTAGTGGGGATTCGTGGAGATTAGTGGGTATTTGGATTAGACCGTGAATTAGACTCCTACTGGAACTCTGACTTTGTAATAATTTATTGTAGAGATTACTTTGTTGCAAAAGCTGTTGAACTTTGATTAAATGGTAATTTCAAAAGTCACCTTATTTTTAGAGGGACACGAGTGATTTATAGAATTACTCGACTTTTTAGTTTTGTAAGATATTGAGCTTTTAATTATCTTCAACTTTCTCTATTAAATCTAATAAGAGCCCTTCTTGTTTATTTAAAACATTTATTGGTGAAGTTTTCATCATTTTCACTTGAATCGATCAGTATGTTTCAATTCTAAAGTTTCAACTAACTTATCTTTTTCTCCAGGAGGGATTTGTAAATTATTGCCTTTTTCTTTTACTTTGCATTGTGTTTTGTAATGACATGTTTTTCCACATTTAAAACATTGTGTTTTACTTTTATCTTTCTTGTTAGTTTTCAAATATTTTCTTGACTTTTTATTCTTTTGATAAAATTTATTAGGTTCAAAAGTATTATTTTTCTTATAATACATTTTTTTTTAATCTTTTAATTTCCTTACTCTTATGTTTTAATTTCTTTTTGACGGGGCTACGGGGTAAACCATATTGTTCAGAGAAATTTTCCATTTTATACGTAGCTTTTCTCCTATCTCTGTTTACTTGTTTATTTATTTTCATATCCATGCACATTTTTAACTATTCTTTACTTATAGACTTACAGAACTTATAATATCTCCATCAAGTGCTATGTGTCGATCTGCACCAAACTTTTTATCAAGTGCTTCCTCTAAACCACGCCTCAGCATGTGTCACTTATTCATAAAATAAAATAATTAAATATCAATATCTAAAAGCAAAATTGCATATTCTTAAGCTATAAAATTCTCAAAATATATGAATATAAAACTATATGGGTAAACCCTAACCTAACCACTTTAATTAAACTTGTCAAACCCCTCAATCTTAACCCTTTAATTTTATATTAAGTTCGCGTCAGGTTTGCGTGTCATGTAAAAAATTGTCAATTACTATGTCGCGTGTCGGCTTCGCCTTGTATCAAGACATAAATATAAGAATATATAGATCAACAGTAATCCGACCCATTTAATTAAACGGGTCAGACTCACTAACCCTAAACATTTAATTTTGTATCGAATTAGCGGGTCAAGTAAAAAATTGCCAACCCTAACCAAATCTCACAACCCCTATACTTTCTATTTCGGTTCTCTCTTTAAAATTCTATCCAACAAATTTTTCTTCATTAGAAATTCAAAGCCCATCAAGTATACAAAGCAAAAACCAAAATTGAAACACCCACAATCCGTTATAGCAAGAAAATTCCCAAAAATCTTAACACCCAAGAGAAACTCGGCCAATACCCAACAAAATCTCAACAATTTTCAAAGACTCATTCTTTCTCCATAGCCAAAGACACCAAATTAAACCAAATTTTCTCTCCAAAATACTATAATCGTCATTTAAATTAAAGATAAAGATATATAATTTCACCTTGGAAGAAGACGACGTTTCCTCAACCGATTACTTAATTTATACCTTCTGCCCCCCCCCCCCCCCCCCCCCCCCCCCCCCCTCTCTCTCTCCCAGTTCTCTTCTACTGGAAGTGCGTTCGGTGGGGTGGATCATCCCCCACCACGCGTCAGACTTTTTTTTAAAAAAAAAAAAAAATTATTTATTTTTATTTTTTTATCAATCAAATTTACCCCAAACCCCTTTAACCAATCTGGATTGTGAAATGCTATTTTTCCTTCTTCCGTGCATTTTCTGTCCAACTTTATCTATATATCCAACTCCATATATATATATATATATATATATATATATATATATTCAATAGTAGACTTGAAAATGAGTTAGACAATAAATAATCAAGAATTAAAACTATGATGTGGCTTTTAAAATTATTGTTCAATTTGAGATTATCATTATTGACTTTTTATCTATTGGTGATTTTAAAAGGCACATTACAGTTGAGAGAACACCAGGATAACACTAGAAAAACACATAGCATTTTCCTTAAAATAATAGAAAGTCTCTGCATGGTTATTGTTGTGACCAATAAAACAAATGTACAACAACACATGCTTGATTAAACTCTATATTAAAGTGTTAAATATATTGTGAATATATTGTGGAGAGCGGAAGAAAGAGAGAGAGCGGAAGCATAACAATGGACTACATTGTATTATTTTCTTCTATATTATGACAAGTTTACTATACATAGCTCTCTATTTATAGAGAGCGAAGTAGTGGACAAAAAACCCTAGACTATGTAAGGAAACATAATAAAGTAAATAATATCAAATATTCTAACAATATAATCATACAGATATTATTATTATTATTATTTTCTAAAACAGAAAATCTTTCGTATTTCATTCAAAATAATATCTAGAGCAATGTCATAGATACAATTAGTAAAATCCCACAATTAAAAACTACCTATGACAGCAGCCTCCGCTAGCCCATGCATGAACAACTTCTCTTCTGAAACAAATTTGCTCTGGTTTTCAAAAGCAGATTAGATCTAAGACTAGCTCAAATTTCCTTAAAACTTTATTTTATGGGCCGTGAGAAATAATCTCTCATGCTGAAACTTTCCTTCTCAGCTCAAAGGCCAAGAGCAAAAATGAAAAATACATAAACATAAACAAAAAACCATAAAATACCCCACTCCCAATGATGACATAAAAATTGAATCAGCGATTGGTGCTGTCAGAATTATAAAGAAGACAATGAATCTTCCTTTAAACCTTAATCAAGAATTCAACTCCAATATTTCTGACTAATTTAATGTCAACATCAGTAAAAAAAAACTTAATCTTACCAACTTGTGAGACATTCTTGCAAGTTTCATTAGCATTTTTATTCAGCTCTTTAAATTTTATTTTTTTAAAAAAATTAAAAAAATTCATAAAAATAGAGAAAGACATGGGATCATTGGGATATGTAATTCATTTTAAAAACAGCTCTCTAAATTAATAAAATAAATTTTAATCTTCAAATTCAATTTTTATTTGAAGCTAGAGCTTAATTATTAGAAATATTATAACACGTAGAAAAAGACGACACGCAAACGAAAAAGATCTGATGACGCGTAAGGAAGCGAGATATACTTCCGGATAGGGTGACAGAGTAACGTAAAGTATTTTAGCTTCACATTTTGACTCCTTACTTCCCTTTCCGACCGGCCACCTCGTCACGCGGCACAGCCGACAGCTGCCCTCCTAGTCTTCCAAGAAACTACGACTCCATCGAATCACTTCTCTTTATATATAAACCTAATCTCTCATTGTTTTCATCATCTTCATCTTCTCTTTATCTTTCTGCTTGCATATACACATCTAGCTATATATCTTTCCTTGGTTTTTGAAGAGCTTTCAACCATGAGTTCAAGTGATCAGCTTCCTACCTCTGCAAAAGGTCCTTATGTAGTGGCTCCACCACCCGCTGGGTATCCTACAAAAGATGCCTCCGCCTACTCTCAGACTCAGAATCCTCCACCTCCGGTGGAAACCAAGTCTAGGGGCGATGGCTTCTGGAAAGGATGGTAAGCCCTCTATCTATCTCCTCTTGTTTCTTTTCTTCTATTCATTCATTATTTGTTTTTCAGATATATAATTAAAGGAGTGGCATACATATATTGTGATTTATAATTAATTTGTGTGGTATTTGTTTACTGTGCAGTTGTGCTGCCTTGTGTTGCTGCTGTGTACTGGACGCATGCTTCTGATGATCAGGATCCATACACTTCCAGAGACCTTTCCTATTGTTTTTCATACACAATTTGGAATCATTCTTTCTATGTGAAAGCCGACCATGTGATTGGCTCACATCGTTTTCTTATTTTATTTTTTATTTTTTATTTTTATCACCATTGTATTTCTTTTTCACGTGTTGTCGTTTATTATTATTTATTATTATGTAGATAAATAATCAAATTTGTTTACCGCTTGGTTTAGATTGTACGTATACACTGCCTCTCTTCCCCTCTCTCTCTCTCTCTCTCTCTTAATATCAAATTGATTTACTGCGCTCGGTTTAGAGCTTGTTTGAAATTGCATTTGAGAAATAAAGCTTTTAAGTTAAAAAGAGCTTTTGAATAAAAGCTTCATTTTAAACTTTTGCACTTTTGCACTTTTGCTAAAAGCGTTTTTTTTTTTTTTTACCATTTTTACGTTTTTTTGGACTCTTGAAAGTATTTTAATTTTTTTTACTAAACGAGTACTTTTTTACTTCAAGCGGACTTTTTGAACTTTTAAGCCCCTCAAACGCAATCTCAAATAGACCCTTAATCTGAAACTGTTCATATCCTGATAACCATGCATGTCTTAGATGTCTATGTCTGATCGAACATCAGATGATGTACTTTTTTTAAGCAATCTTCAACATCGTTGACATGGATCGAGCTTCAGTGCGGTTAAAAAAAGAACCGCAATCTGCTGAATGAGCCAATCACAAAACATAAACACGCGGAAATACTTCCATTAACTACAAGAAATTCTGGCTTTAGCAACAACGAAATTCATCCCTAAAGTCCATATTAAACATCATTAATGTTGATGCTCCACCGAAAATGCACATTAACAAGAAGAAAAACTATTATTGTTCTCGCTGAAAAACAAGCACGTGTTGTTGATGATATTAAAATTATCATCGACGATAAGGCTTGTTGTCGTTATCAACAGGAACATGACATTCCTGATATTAAAATTATCAGTGACGAGAAGCCTTCTTGCTGATATCTATGATAATATATATTTTTTATAATAGTACTTTTTTTTTCCAATTGTTGTTTTAGTTTGTACGAATCTGAGAATTATGTATATAGACTTACTGACGCAGGGTCGAACTAAGATTATTTCGTCAGCAGCAGAAACTAATAATTGAAATTGAAAAGGAAATTCAGAAATAGAAAAAAATAACAAATAGGGAAGACAACTATCCTAAATGCCCTAAATAAGCAAATCGAGAAATAACTCTGATGACTTAAATTTAATTGATATATAGTTCAAATTGAATTAAAAATTAACAAATACTAGAGGCCTTTATATAGGTTATACACCTCCTAATTTAATAAGGAGAAGGAAAACAAATCCTAATTAGAAAAGGAAGACATAATCTTAATGGAAAAAGGAAAACACAATTTTTATTCAAAAGGAAAATTAAAACACAAATGCCTAGTTAAAATAACAGTTTTGTCACCACTAAGGTGGTAATTAAGTTGGTAATGCAGTAAGGGAAAAGTTTCTTTCATCCTAGTGGTTGCGTGTTCGACTTCGCTTGCAATAGTAGATGCGTGAACCAGATGCTATTATGAAGGGGCATTATTGGCTTACATCTTAGTGGGGTTGTGGTGACGGGCTCACATTCCCAGGCAGTAGCTATGGCTCAAACCGGACATTATACAGCGGGTGGGAACCCCGATGGTAACGCCCAAGGGAGGAAATTACACTAGTTGCCCCTTCCCACCTTTTAATTAGAAATAAATAAATAAATAAAAATAACAGTTTTGTCAATTTTCTTTTGCATCAGTCTTCTCAGGTTGGGAAGAACTCGCCCTCAAGTTCAAATCATTTTTTCCTCAATCTTTTGGATGTCTAATTAATCCCTTCCATCATGTACTTCTCAACATCAAAGCAACTTGATACTCGAAGAGAAATAATTTGCAAACCTTTATAACATGCATGACTTCGAGTATTATATTTGAAGTTACTCGCACCAACTTGAGATAAAATAATCTTCACAAACGCTTGATTGATTGTTATAAATTCACCATTCATAAAAATTTCCCGAAAACACTGAATTATTTCCTGGCCACAAAAATTCAAAGTTACCTCCAACGTGCCGAAACCAACGTCAAGATTTTGTTTAGGAAAAGTTGACATAAATTTTTCAATCCAAATAAAATCAACATAATTAATTTTCTCAAGACCCCATTGAGATATTTTACTCTTTAGACTTTCGTCAAACACACAGTGGACATCATTCTCTTCAACAATTTTTATGGTATCAAAAAATAAATTTACCTCCTCCAATAGATCCTTTTTGTGAGGATAAATGTCATAGATTGGTGGAGAGACCAAATCTACCAAAAAATCTTTCTCAATAAATTCATCTTCCTCCTCTACATAAGATAGATTTGGTAGATAGGCTTGAGACTTGGTAACAATAATCAAGGATGTGAGAGTGCTAAAAATTTATGGAAGTTCCACTCTGAAGCCTAAGACCCCGTTTGGTTCGCGGATTAAACCCTTGGATTGGACTAGCTAACACTAGGTATAGCTAGTCCTTTGTTTGGTAACACTCTATTCCTGGGAATAGCTATTCCCATGGGATTACTAATCCTATATACACGGGGTTAGCTAAGCCACTCAAAAACGAGTGGCTTAGCTAATCATTTCTTGTGGGATTAAAATTATCGTGTAAATTGCCCACAAAAACCCCACCCTTCTAGCACCCACGTCTCTCAAGGATACTCTGCAAAACGATCTCCATCTCTCAAAGAGCAACGATCTCTCTTCTCTGCGCAAGCGATCTCTCTCCCCCTCTCTTCTCTTCGATTTCTCTTCTTTGTTTCTTGGTTATTTCATTCTCTCTCTATTTCTTGGATTTTTTTTTCTCTGTAACGTTTCTCTGTTTTTTTTTTTCTTCTTCTTCTTTTTCTTTTGATTCTCTGTATTGTTTCTCTTTGATTCTGTTTAGGCTTTTTTTAAAAATAATAATAAAAAAAATTAATTAATTAATTTATTTATTTTGTTTCTCCATCTCTCTTTCTCTATACTTTCTCAGTTTGATTTTTAATTCAGTTATATATATATATATATAACCTATGTTCAAGCGTACAACCTGTGTTTAAGCGTATATATATATACACACACGCTTGAACATAGGTTATTCATACCTGTTCAAGCGTGTGTGTGTATATATATATACCCAAAATGTTTCTGAGTTTTTTTATTTTTCTTCTGTTTTTTTATTTCTTTTGATTCTCTGTATCGTTTCTCTTTGATTCTGTTTAGGGTTTATTTATTTTTTTATTCTGTTTCTCCATCTCTCTTTTTCTATACTTTCTCAATGTGATTTTTAATTCAGTTATATATATAACTGAATTAAAAATCACACTGATATATATACACACACACTTGAACACAGGTTATTCATACCTGTTCAAGCGTGTATATATATATAAAATTATATATACATGACATAACTAAAAAAAAAAAATTATAGTAAAATTGTTTATGTTTCAAAAAAAAAAAAAAAGAATGAAAGTCCTTAATAATATAAATTGTATTTATATTATAAGGGTATTTTAGGAAATAAGATCACAATACAATTCCATTCACCAACATATTGCACTGTACCAAACGAAGGAATAGGATTAGGTAGTCTATTCCAGCGTTACAACCAAACAAAGGAATATGACTAGCTAATCTATTCCCAGTGGTAGCTAATCCCAGTGGTAGCTAATCATTTTCCAATGGACTAGACAATCTGCGAACCAAACGAGGCCTAAGTCTTCATGCCTCTCATCCTGAACATGTTATTCCTAAACTAGAACAAGCTTGTGATACGGGTTCTCGAAATTGGATTTTGAATTGCAATCGTCAATATCGCAATACATCTCCAAGTTTTGCACTACTAGACACTGGGTTAACTCTGCAACTTGCCTCTGCAAGTCTTCAATCATCACGTCTTGTTCATTGCGCTCAAGGTAGGAGACTTCCTCATTCGAAACATGTCCACATTGATCACGTACACAACCACCAATCATGAAAACTCATGAAATTCATCCCAAGATAACACTAAGCTCTAATATCAACTGGTGTCGGGTAGAACTAAGATTGTTATGTCAGTGTATGATAGCAGCAAAAACTAATAATTGAACATTGAAAATGGAATTTAGGAAGAGATAAAACAACAAATAGAAAAGAGAAATACTCTAATTGTCCCAAATAAGCAAACAGAGAAATAACTCTAAAAGATTTAAATTTAATTGATAGTTCAAATTGAATTGAAAATTAACAAAGACTAAATGCCTTTATATAGGCTAGGCACCACCTAATTTATTAACATGGAAAAAGAAAACAAATCTTAATTAGAAAAGGAAGACCTAATCCTAATAGAATATGGAAAACATAATCCTAATGAAAAAAGGAAAATACAATCCCCATTCAAAAGTAAGATTAAAACACACATGCATAATTAAAATATCAGTTTTATTAATTTTCTCCTGCATCACTTAACTAGTAACATTTTGTGCTCTTACTATATCGATCATTATATAATTCATTACACGATAATGCCTCATTACAACAAAACATGTACTCCAACCAAATAGCATCACTGCATGGAAAATTTTTGCATAGAAATGCTTGGTTGCTAGCATTGATGCTTGGTTGCCGTCTGATGGATTAGTGGGATGTGGCCTAATGGATTAGCTAGTGGGGATTTGTGGAAATTAGTGGGTATGCGGATTAGACCGTGGATTAGCTCCTACTGGAAATCTGACTTTGTAATAATTTACAGCAGAGATTACTTTGTTTCAAAAACTATTGAACTTTGATCAAATGGTAATTTCAAAAGTCACCTCATTTTTTGAGGGACACAAGAGTGATTTATAGAATTACTCGACTTTTTAGTTTTGTAAGATATTGAGCTTTTAATTATTTTATACTTTCTCTGTTAAATCTAATAAGAGCTCTTCTTGTTTATTTAAAACATTTATTGGTGAAGTTTTCATCATTTTCACTTGAATCAGTATGTTTCAATTCTAAAGTTTCAAATAACTTATCTTTTTCTGCAGGAGAGATTTGAAAATTATTGACTTTTACTTTACACTGTTTTTTAATGACATGTTTTTCCACATTTAAAACATTGTATTTTACTATTATCTTTCTTGTTAGTTTTCAAATATTTTCTTGACTTTCTATTCTTTTGATAAAAGTTATTAGGTTCAAAAGTATTATTTTTCTTATAATACATTTTTTTTTTAATCTTTTAATTTCTTTATTCTTATGTTTTCTTCTTGATGGGGCTACGGGGTAAACCATATTGTTCAAAGAAATTTCCCATTTTATACTTAATTTTTCTCCTATCTCTGTTTACTTGTTTATTTATTTTCATATCCATGCACATTTTTAATCATTTTTTACTTATAGACTTATAGAACTTATAATATCTCCATCAAGAATTCTCATACCAATTTTTTCATCAAACTCTGGATTTCCATCATCATTTTGTACTGCATTTTTTTATTTGACTTCTTGATTCTTGAGTAACATACTTTTTTCCACCAAGATTTTATCATTCTCATGAATCCTGATACTAGCATATCTATTACTTGGGTTTGTCTTACATTTTGTTAGCAATCATAGATATGTTTTGTGCTTTTTATTCTGTTTAATTCTAATTCTTTAAACTGATTTTCAATTTAATTGATTTCAGAATTGGATCCAGACTCGGAATCAGATAAACTTTTTGTCTGATATTTATGTATAACTTTTATACTTTGGCAGGCATTACTTTCTTTTTTTTTTCTTTTTTTTTTTTAATCTTTTCAATCTTTTCAACATTTGGTTAAGTTTGTCTACCGCCTTTTCTTCTTTAGTTTTAAAATTACATTATTTTAACTTTATTAATGGTTGTTCATACTTTTGATTTGTATGTTTTGGGTCTACTTTATGCCTTTCTTTTGAGAAAACTAAAATATTGTGAAAAAATATTCTTCTTTTTTGGTTGAGAACGGAGAATTTTGATTAAAAAAATAGCAAGGGGAAAGAATCCCCCAAGTGGAAGTTCCCTGACTGGAAAACAATCCCAAGCCTCATTGGAGATTATTTTATTTGCCTTTGGATACTGCTGCCAGGTCATTCATACATGGTTGGTTGCTAATGCACTTGAGAAAGTGTGTTATTTAAAAGAAAAAAAATGGAGAGTTCATTGACAAATAGCTACTGTAAATCCATTGGTTTTGCAATTTCCCCTTCTCGTAATGATCATTCTATATAGTGATTTTCCAGATGGAAGAGGGGTTTGGCTTACTAAGGAGTGCCTTCATAAAGGCAAAAACCACAAATGAAATAGATAGTTCATAGCTGTTAAAACTGTAAAAACTATCATTTATAGCTGTTAAAACTGCTACCTAGGGCTACTTCTTCTGTTGGCTGTGCTGCAATGTAGTTTATATCACTTGGGAAGGGGAACAGCTTCAAGCTGGTTTATACACACTCTTGGTCTTAAACAGGGCTTTAACATCAAAGCAATACAAAATTTGTTTGGTATTCTGCAAGTGAAGAGCTTCGGATCTTTCCTCTGTTCCTTAATGCACTACAGATAATTGATGTTTAGGGGCGACTGCTTTTGGACGCTAAAAGTCATTGAGTGGACACTATTGATCAACAGAGTCAACACTTCAACGCTAAAGAGTTGGACGCTAATGGTCCGACGCTAATGATCAACTGTTGATCATTAGCGTTGACTTGGAAGTGGATGCTAATGATGACCTTAGTCGACGCTGAAAGTCTTGTATGTTGGACGTTCTAGATGCTAGTGCTCCACTATCAGCGTCCACTCAAAGTGGACACTAATGGGTCTTAAAAAAATAAAAAATCAACCATCAGCACCCAAACAAAAGTGGACGCTAATGGTGGAACCATTAATAGGCCTTAAAAAAAAAATAACCATCGGCGTCCAAACGAAAGTGGATGCTAATGGGCCTTAAAAAAATAAAAAATTAATCATCAGCGTCTAAACGAAAGTGGACGCTGATGGTGCACCTAATGTGTCTTAAAAAAA
Source organism: Corylus avellana (assembly GCF_965113065.1). NCBI lineage: Eukaryota > Viridiplantae > Streptophyta > Magnoliopsida > Fagales > Betulaceae > Corylus > Corylus avellana. The sequence continues at coordinate 17,201,218 of NC_142494.1, forward strand.
ATAAAAAATCAACCATCAACGTTCAAACGAAAGTGGACGCTAATGGTGGCATCATTAGCGTCCACTAAATGGTCCTAACTAACTAAAAAAATAAAACAATTTTAAAAGATGTGTCTATATTCAAAAGATATATAAATGATCCTAGTGAAAAGAATAAAAATTTCATGACAGAAAAATACCAAAAATAACTCAGAGTTGTCAATTAATGAGGAAAGTTTGCAGGCTGCCTAAAGAAGGAGCACGTTGCCTGCAACAGGCACATTCAAAATCAAGTCAGCAGCATTCTCAATTCTAACATTGCAAAACATCTTTATTCTCAAAATGTACATAATAAGGACACTTGCCTCTAGTTTGCAAGATCTTGAGGATCCAAATGACATGCTGTCAGGACATGGAGGACAATGGAGGGGTTGGCAGCAAGGGGAATTCTCCGGGGATGGAATCCCCAAAGCAATGGCGTTGCTGTCGCTGAAATGCTGGTACAGGTGAGGAAACAATAGCAGTAATTGGCTGGTCAGGAATGTTATGGCATTATTGAATAGTTCGCGGATGAGTAGATGCAAATTGCTGTGAATTAGGAAGACATGAGCACAAAAATTACTACATTACTCTCGCCAATGAGTATCCAATGCCTAGATTTAAATATATCTTACTATTTATATCCATTAGTAACTTATCAAAAAACTATTTATATCCATTAGTGGAATACTAGGTAGATGTATCTACCTAGAAATATGTATGGATCAGCAAACTTCAAGTCTCAAACCTACAGACAAAACGCATGTTCATTAAATTTACTTGTACAACAAAAACTGAAAGAAAACTGAATTATATAACAAACTATCTCCATTTGAAGAAACCCATTTTCTGAAACAGACCTAAAAGAAAAATCATCCTATAGAAACAAAGATGTGCATAGATGTACCGCAGGAATTTGTGAACCGATCATTGAAAAGTGATGCATATAATCAAGTGAAAACAGCCTGATTAGAGCATCCAAATTGAAAGGACCAGCATTAACTCGCACATATTATCAATTCGATGAGTCAAAGCTATGAATTTAAAACACGCCAAAAGAAGAAACGTTGAAGAGAAGAATACCAATTCTCAATGGGAAGGGATATTCCACATCCAAAAGAAACCCCAAAAGAAAAGAATTTTGACATGAAAAGAAAAACTCCTATTCTCGTAAATTCATCATAGCTTAAAAAAGCTAGATCAACATGATCAAAATGAACCAAGCAAGCCAATTCCAACACCCATCGTTCAAAACTCAGAACAGGGGTCACAATCATAAATAATCTTGCGTAGAAACGACACAAAAAAAGTCTATCGTTTTAGCAAACCCAGATTGTAAAATCTATCATACATCAAGTCACAACATCAAGTCATCATCCAAATATAATAACCCAAGTGAAGAACATTGCAAAAAAAAAGGAAAGAAAGGTGAAATCGCAACTCAGTTAGCTATTGATTATGTGAGAACTCAAAACCATTAAAAGTAACTCAAAAGGGCTAACCTCATCAAAATCATCAAAAATATGTGAGAACTGTCCCAAGAACCAAACTTGCCAAGGGAGAAAACTATTAAATAACTGGTCTTTCAGCTCCAAAAACTGGTAGCAAATTTATTTTCAAAATGTCTTTCTAAATCCGGAAAATAGAAAAGAAGATTGAAGTATAAAACTACTACGGCTGAGAGGCACTGCAAGCTAGATGCCCTTAAGAAGTGCCTTTGATGTTCATCCCCTTTCTCATGAGCCAATGCACATACTTTATGAACCCACTTTTCAATGTTATGCGTGTAAAACAAAAATATTGCTTATTAATGTTTGATGAAGACAGAAGAAAATGTATCCAACTACACAAAACTTAATATATGTTTTACAATCCATGGCCAGCAAAATCCCAGAACCCATAATAAAGTACTTACCTGCATCTTCTTCCTTGCCAATTCATTCTCATCAGCAATTTGAGTAATCTATCACAATGAACCAATATATAGTATCAGAGACAATGAGAACAAAACCCAACATGATAGAGAAAGAGATACTAAAAATGTTTTTCTTCATGAAACATATCAAAGTGAGAACCTGCTTGGGTGGTTTAATTTTCTTGTACTCTTGTCATCCTGCATACACTTAAAAAGAAAATTTAAAAAGATATTATTACTCTCTTACATTGTTTACTCAAAGTTTTTTGACCTTGATAAATATGCCAAGGGAGATTTACTAACTCAAACGTTCTTGAACCGAAAATTTTGCGAATATCTTAACATAATATAAACCAAATAGAAAGTACCAACAAATACCCAAATATGCATCACCTAATAGAAAGTACCAATAAATATACATTACCAAACAGAAAGTACCAACAAATACTCAAATACACAGTACCAAATAGAAAGTACCAATAGCTACCTAAATACACAGTATAAAAAAATACATCCCAAATAGATGGTATCAAAAAATACATCCTAAATAGATAGTATCCAAAAATTCCCAACCACCTAGTTATTCCAAAGCTCCCTCAAATGTTGGCTTGGCTTGATTCACCTCCAATCAAGCTCCCCCTCCAGACCTAAAAAGAATAGAATTTCATATAATAATCAATAAGCTTTCTAACTATTACTTAATATGTGTGTTTTTGTAAAATTAACGAATAGGTAAAGTTTCTCTAACCCTCCAATACGTGACATTAAGAAATCAACAGTGGCTTGCATTTTCTCCGTTACTTCCTCCAGCCTAGCGGTTTTGGCAAGTGACACTTGTAGAGTGGCCTTTGTCTCTTGAAGTTCACTTTGAGTCTCTTCAAGTCTTTTCCTGCACTCGTCATGGTTGTCAGATTGGGTGAACGATTGCGCTTGAGATGAACTTAAAGGGGTAGGTATAAGACCGCATCCCATTCCTCTGACATGCCCAGATCGTCGACCCCCTAGCACTTTTGTTACTATTTCTTCCATGCACTCCTCCACACTGCCATCCTCCATGGCCTCGCTGCTTGTTAATTCTCGCATCTCAATCTACACAAGTCATAGTTGGCCTTAGTTTAATATATACTTCATGCAAGTAAGTTTATTATTCATGTTCTTCACTAATAAAATTAATGATCGGAGCGTAAACATTTACTTACAAATAGACTTTCACATTTGGAGTTCACAAAAGTCCCATCTTTTTTGAGATGGGTATACTTATATAGATCAACATGATTGGGCTTGACTTTTGTTTCTTGTTCCTACACATAATACATATAATCAAAGTTTACACTAAATAATGTTACTTTCATAAAATTATGCTACGAGATACTTACATGTTTGTAAATGACATTGACAAATGAACAAGTGCCAGATGTATGCTTTGTTTCCAAGCAGCTTCTATTTTTTTTATTTCGTTCAGACTTTTTCTATGAAAAAAAAAAAAAAAAAAAAAACACAATTATTCATAAAATGTCTTCCAGGTATATGCAAATTATATCAATCTTAATTTTCGAATCAATATAATAATATATATTTACCTTCCATGATGTCGCATCAAATGAGTCACATATTAGTTTCCATTGATCAAGACCATAACCTTCCGGCAATGTTTCCCGCCCAAGAGCCTTAGCCCTAGCAATCGCCTCATCATCGTCTGCTTTAACGCCTTCAAAATATTTCTTGTAATGGTCCCTATACAAGTTCGAACGAAGTCTAGCATATGCACGACCCATTTTATTCTCAACAGCTTTGTTGTGCTCGTATCGTCCCATATTCAATTCGAAGTTTGACTAATACATAATAAATAAGAAAACAATGGTAAAAAATGTGTCACATTATTTTTTCATAAGAAACATATCCTTAAACATTGATAGTCATACCTTAACATGGTATAATAGCTTGCACTTTTGCTCAGTTGGGACCTTTTTCCATTCATCGTGATGGAGTTCACACATGTTACGAACAAGTTCCCCAATCTTGCTCGCAAACCACGCTGCATTCTCGCCTATAGGTGCCCGGTGTTTATTTGGGATGTTTAGAACAATAGGACCACTCTTAAGTACGTGGTCACTCAACTTCTTACACTTGGTCTTACCTCTTACCCTTCTCACAGTCGTACTAGCTGTTACGCAAAACATGATAACGTAGTATATTATATTTGAAAAAGTATATTGTTAAATGTCTATAACAAACTAAAACAATACAAAAATAACATTTAATAAATATATAATTCATATGAACTTACAAGATGTAGTAGGGGTGGCTCTCTGTGAATCCAATCCTGCCATTGAGTGAATGGGATTAGAAGACTCGTGCGAAGGATGCCCCTCCACTAACTCGGTGGGGGGCGACATTTGCATACTTGTATCACCAAACTTGGAATTGGGACTCGAACTCTCACGCTCGTCAATAAGGCCCCGGCCTTGACCTTGGCTTGGGCCTCGTACTGCTCGAACAGGTTTGTGTCGTACTGCTGTCATTGTTATGATCAATCTACTAACAACTAAAAAACCAAAAAAATTAGAGTAGTCAAATTATAACCATATAGCATGTTCAATATTTTTGACAAAGATACAATAATCATGCTAGTAATTCATTATGAAAAATGTTCCATCAAATATATTAGTGTTTTACTACACAGACAATTTGCAAAAAAAACACCACAATATATATATATATATATATATATATATATATATATAGAGAGAGAGAGAGAGAGAGAGAGAGAGAGAGCATCAACTTCATAAAATATGTTAATACACTTTGTACTTACACCTAAGGTGAGCTTACGTTCAACACATTTCATCATCAGTTTCATACTCAGAGTCTATATCAATCATTGTTACACACATTAACAAAAAGTCTCTCCAGCAAGCAAAACTCACCAGAACAAAGTTACAAATAACTAAAGCAAAACAACATACAAAACTCTTCCCAATCTTCTGGGAAGACCAAAGAAAACCAGCAAAAACAGCTAAAAGGGTATCAGATTATAATTGTTATTGCAATATAAGCACAGGCCCTGGAGTGTCTTTATTAATATTTCATTTGCTCCAAAACAAGCATATAATTTGAAATTATACTTGAGAATAACCTCAAAATTTTTCCACAAATTAAAAGGAAGCCCTCTATGGGTCCTTTAGGCGTTGTGCTTTGTGGTTATTTTTGAAGTTCAGATATTTGCAATCCTCCTTATTGTTGTTGCTGTACTGTACTTACCAAAAAATTTCCTATCTAATTGATAGAACCCTAGTGAAGAGCTGACACATCACTAGAAATAAAGAACTTGGCAGATCCGGGGGGATTCCAATTGCATTTTATGACATTCAAGCAGATTTATTTTATTTAATGTACTGTTAGCCAGTTGGTTGTTTTGGCTATGCATTATATGCTATGATCTTGTCACTGCTCTGTGTTTGTATCAATTCTGCTCCTTTTTACACTTAACATGCCGGAATGTTTAGAGTATTCCAGTTTATTATTGTTCCAATATCCTTGATATTATAGCATTCGTAATAATTGCAGACGAGGAGGATGGACAATCCAGAATAACAAGAATTTCCAGACGATGTCTCATTGTTAGAGGCTTCAGTGTCTTTCAAATTCAGAGGGATTCCAATTGCATTTTATGACATTCAGTATACAGTTTGGGTGTGGCAAAAACAGCTCCCAAATTATGCAAAATCAACTCAATACATGACAAAAAAAAAGGACAACAAAAACAACAGCAAAAAAAAGAGTCCAACAGAGCAAGCTTAAACCAGAGACCCAAAAACACACAGGCAAGATTTACTTTCAAACAAGAAAAGAAATGTGATAATAATGGAAATCTGACCTCTGCGTCGGCGAGATTTAAGGTCTGAGATAGAATTCGTGCTCCAGTTCAAACAAATCCTCTTACAATATGGGCTGTTGCTCGAAATTGTTTTGTGGGACTCGATTTCTTCAATATACAGTTTGGGTGTGGCAAAAACAGCTCCCAAATTATGCAAAATCAACTCAATACCCGACAAATTACCAAACAGATCGCTGAAAATAAATCAGAAAAACCTAAATTAAAATTATATATACAAAAAAAAAAAAAAAAAAAAAAAAAAAAAACAACAACAACAACAACAGCAAAAAAAAAAGTCCAACAGAGCAAGCTTAAACCAGAGACCCAAAAACACACAGGCAAGATTTACTTTCAGACAAGAAAAGAAATGTGATAATAATGGAAATCTGACCTCTGGGTCGGCGAGGTTTAAGGTCTGAGATAGAATTCGTGCTCCAGTTCAAACAAATCCTCTTACAATATGGGCTGTTGCTCGAAATTGCTTTGTGGGACTCGATTTCTTCAACCATTAAACGATAATACATGAATACATGGTGGAGGATGAGAGAGAGGGAAAGAATAATAACACACCTGCGGGTTCTAGGGTGCTGGCCACGGATTGCAGAGGAGAACAGAGGGAGAACGTGAGAGAAGAAGAAGATGAAGAGACCCAACATGGACGCTATTGACCTTGAAAGTGGACGCTTATAGTGTACCTATCGTCCGCTTCGAAAGTAGACGTTGATTATAAGTGTCCACTTTTCGAAAGTGGACGTCCACTTGGACGCTATTGATCTTCTTCTTTCACCTTTTTTTTTTATATTTTATTTATTTTTTTATGTAGGATTATTAGTGTCCAATGACTCAAATGTAAGTGGACGCTGATAGTTTATTATTAGCGTACGTTAATACTGAGCATTATGACTGATTATTAGAGGTTGCCCCGAATGTGTACATTTCTTGTAGTGATAAAAAAAACTTGCAACCTTTCATGTTGCACCACCCTTCACACCTCTACGGAGGTGGAGAGCCACCTCCACCATCCCCTTTGTGAGGTGGACAAGGTTAGAGCCACCCCCACCACCCCCTTATGGGGCGGAGTCACCCTCCATCTCCTCCTTTTGCGTGGTGGAGGATGGTAGATTTTTTTTTTTTTTTTTTTTAATTGTCTATTTGTGTACATGAAAGTTTGAAGTGTATATAATACTTGTGTCACGTTTTCATTAGTATAAGGTAGACAATATAACAAGTGACAAGTTTTCCAAAAAAGACCAGACGAAAAATCTAACTAAGAAACCTATTTGTCGCTCAAACTCTTCATTACTTTAATTATCCAAAATTAATAATTCGGTTATTATCTTCCATAGAGGCAAAACTCTTGGACTTTAGGGATTATTTCCCTTTAATAAATATTAAACTTTTGAAAGATGTATGGCTCCGCTGCACCCTCCAAAAAAAAAAAATGGTCCTTTGAGAATATAATATCATCAACCCCCAAACTTTGGACATATTGTCTAAATGTAGGCCTAAATCAGTCTCAACAAGTTGGTTCAAAAAATGATATAATTTGTAAAAGAAGTGGGTTTAGTGGTCAAACTAATTATATTTCACGCTTCAAATGTTAAATCAAATAATAGTGAGTTAAATACGTACGCATGAGTTTGGGCTTCTACTACATATACAAATTAGTTACCCATTTTCCTGAGAATTGTGGTTTTTTTTTTTTAAGAAAAATAAAATGAATTGCTATTTATCCAAAAATAAAAATAAAAAGAATTGTTCAAGGAAAGAAATTTGAATGTTTTCATTATAATAATCTCTGCTAGAAATTATTACAAAGTCAGATTTCCTGTAGGAGTCTAATCCACGGTCTAATCCACATACCAACTAATCTCCACGAATCCCCACTAATCCATTAGGCCACATCCCACTAATCCATCAGACAACAACCAAGCCCCATAGACAGCAAAGCTTCAAGGCATCCGTACGTTACTTGATCATGGCTCAGCTCAACCCGGTCTCATTTGCTCCTCCTCATTTTTCTTTAGATTGGAAGTTTCTGCCCGAGAAGCTCCATTACCAATTCTGTCATCCCAGCCTTACTCAACTCTGGCTAGGCATATTTTTCAACAGCAAGAATCCCAAGATCTAAGGCAATCATATTTTTCAAAGCTTTTGGAGAGCTTTGTCTATGCCTACTCCAACAATCTTCAAATCCTCGTTACTCATAAACTCTAAGAGAAGAAGGGGAACGGAGCAACCAGCTTGGTTGACTTGGAAAATGAGACACCGTCAGCCCACCCACAAATGGAAAGTGGTGACTTCAAACTCCTGTTGGCTGCCAAAGGCGTAGCGCCACCAGACGCCAAGTGCTACTATCAGTCCAAGGTGCATCTCCATCTTAATTTGGGTAAGCTAATCCTCGACGTCGGATGAGTCCTTGGTGACGATGGTGTCAAAGGAATTTGAAAATGGTATTGGCACTGTAATGGTCACCGCCATTGTTGAGAGATGAGAGGTGCAATGAGCATGAGAGAGTGAGAGTGAGAGAGGTGAGGGTGTGTGCATGAGGGGTGTAGTAGTGTAGTGCAGGTAAGACAAAATATTATGTTAGCGAGAGAATATCTTTGCGCGCCGTTACGTGTAATTGGAGAGAATTTTTCTTGACCCTTGCGGCTTGAAACCAGAGTGAACCATGGTCAGAGCCAGCAAAGTCAAACGCACCACTTAAGCCCCCATTAGCCGCCTTATACGATTAAGAATCACACAGTTTAAATTTTAAAAAGAGGACATCGGCTTTTAAATATCATCTAATGTCCAAGTCTAAGGTCTAATTGTAAAACTAACGTCTTCCTACACAAAGCAAAAAAAACAGGACCCAACCAGCTTTAAGCATTGGGCACATGATCTCCATGGCAGAGCTCGAGTTCAAGCCGAGATCTTGAGCCGAGCTCTCGAGTCGAGCTCTTGAGTTGATATCTCGATCCGAGCTCTCGAGCCAAGGTATGAAATGTGGTTTCAAGCTCAGCCCATAGGAAGCTCTCGCTCTCGCTCGAGATCAAGCTCGAACTTGTTGAGAATGTCATTCTGAACTAAAATTTAAGATAATTACTTTCTAGGGTTCAAACAATTGGTGGTGCGTCCAAATTTTGAAGATGTGGCAAAATGAAGTTTGAAATTGAGTTGATTTAGAAGGTTGATGACATAATAAATCTAATATTTTTTATTTAATTTAAACATTTTAAATCTTAGGGGTGTCAATGCGGGCGGTTTTTAACCACTAACTACTATAACCGCTAACCGCTAACCACTTAACCGCTTAACCATATTAACCGCTAACCGCTATAACCGCCTAGCGATTAGCGGTTATTGGGTTTACTAACTGTAACCGCTAACTGCTAACCGCCTTTTTTATAATATATTTTTATAATTATAATTATAAAAATATTTATACATATAACATAATCACTTGATCATTAAATCACAATTTTTTTTAAAAAATAATTAAATCACAATTTGAGTATTAATATATTATCATTATAATTTATATGATTATATCATATAATCACTTGATCATTAAATCACAATTTTTTTAAAAATAATTAAATCACAATTTAAGTATTAATATATTATCACTATAATTTATATGATTATATCACATGATCAATTGATCATTAAATCATTTGATTATATAATAACAAATTATACATATATAATATGACAACTCATAACTATACCAATTCATACTAATACAACAATTAAATATATAGATATTTATTTCCAATGTATGTTATAAACTTATAAGTCTATATATGTTATAAGTCTATATAAGTCTACATATGCATATGAATAATATAAATGTATAATATCAATACTTAATCATATGATTCAATAACAATTCAAATACTTTATTCAAGACTTCAAGTGAATCATATTATTAATGTGCAATGATGATATGATTCGTATAATATCAAATTAAGTAATTGACATTGAATTAAACGATGACCAATGTGTTACTTATAAACACAATTTAAGTATTAATGTATTATCATTATAATTTTAGTAATTTATATATTATCACTATAATTGATATGATTAAATCACATGATGACTTGATCATTAAATAATATGATTATATAATAATAAATAATACATATATAATATGACATAACTCATAAGTCATAAGTCTACAAGTTAATCATATGATTCATGTACAATGATAATCACAATTGATTCAATTGAATTAAACAATATATTACTTATAACTACAATTTAATTTAAGCATTATTAGATACTTTAGGAATTTAGGATTTAGGAGTTTGAACATTACCATTTACCATTAGATATTAAGTTCAATTCAAAGAAAAAAGATTATAAGTAAATATGATAATAATTTAAATAATTAATCATATGATATAATTTAATGAGTTTATATGATTATATAATATCAAAGTAAGTAATTGGCATTAGATTCAATAATGTGTTACTTATAATCACAATTGAAGTATTAATGTATTTTTTGAACATTTTTTAGAAAAAGAAATTTAACTATTTTAAAAAAAAAAAAATTAACAATTTTTTGAACAATTTTGAATTTTTTGAACCATTTGTAACAATTTTTTTAAAATTGAATCATTGATAGTTAATAGTTTTACCCTTGAACCTTTAAAAAAAAAAATTTATATAGAAAACAAAACTACGCCGTTTTGCACTTCTATATATTCATCTCTTTCTTCCCAACCCTAAATCTCACGAAAATCATTTTAAAATCACTCAGCATAGCAGCCTCTCTCAAACTCTCACCGTGACACCGTCTCAACTCTCTCAAGCTCACTCGCTGCTCATGCTCGGCTCAACGAAAATGCTGGGCAGTTTCTTTCTCAAATTAGATAGCCAAGGTCAGTGATTTTGGGTTCATTTTCTTGGAGTTTTTGAAGTGCTCTGTGTATTGTGTAGTTGCCCGAGCTACTTTGATTTTTGATTTCCTACTATTTAACAATTCTTTCCAATGATTTCGGGTCGTTTATTGTGTATTTGTTGATTATTGCGGTATGATCAAAATGAGTTTTGGATTCTATTGTGTATGGCAGCCGTATGAGATATTAGGGGTTGATTTGGTTTATATATATATATATATATATAGCTCTGTGTGTGCGTTGAAGACCATGGCAGCCATAGGGGTTGATTTTGTTTTTTTTATATGCTGTGACAGTTGTCTGAATTCTGAACTTTTTTTTTATATGTTGTGTTGAATTTTTTTTTTTTTTATAGGGTTTTTTTTCTTTTTTTTTTTTTTAAAAAAAAAATTTAACCGGTTATGATTTAATATTTAAGAAATTTTTTTTAAAGTACAAGTAAATGTAAATTTTGGGTAAAATATTTTTGATTTTTCAATATGGGCTCTTTTTATAGCAATTGGGCCCAAGAAGACACTAAAAAAACGAGAAAAAAAAAAAAAAAAGCCAAAAAAATGCCCAAAAAGCTCGAAAAAAGAAGCCCAAAAAGCCAAAAAAAAAAAAAAAGCATAATTTTGAAAAAGCGATTAGCGAGCAGTTATCTATTTTACTAACCGCTAACCGCTAACTGCCTAGCGGTTAGCGGTTGCGGTTAGTGAAATCTACTAACCGCTAAGGTGGTTACGGTTAGCGGTTATTGCCATTAACCGCTAACCGCAACCGCCTTGACACCCATACTAAATCATATTTTAACCAAAAAGCTAGTTATTGTAGATGTCCAGTCTTAACTACAACCTTATAATCCCATAATATTGTGACTGGGGCCAACAATTTAAACTGCCCAGTCACAAATATTTGCACTAATCTTAACAAACCTAAACCTAACCGTAACCGCTAAGGTGGTTACGGTTAGCGGTTATTGCCATTAACTGCTAACCGCAACCGCCTTGACACCCATACTAAATCATATTTTAACCAAAAAGCTAGTAATTGTAGACGTCCAGTCTTAACTACAACCTTATAATCCCATAATATTGTGACTAGGGCCAACAATTTAAACTGCCCAGTCACAAATATTTGCACTAATCTTAACAAACCTAAATCGAACTATTTCAAATTGATCTATCCCTACGGTTTTTTCACATAAGCATTTACAAGACAGTAAAAAATATTTAATTACTCATCATTTCTCTGCTACTCAACATATCCACTAATCCCCACGAATCCATCAAGCCACATCCCACTAATCCATCCGGCGACAACCAAGTCCTTTAGACTCCATCAGACGGCAACAAAGCTCCATAGACTGAAATGCTTCAAGGCATCCGTGAGTTACTTGATCATGGCTTAGCTCAACCCTGTCCCATCCGCTCCTCGTCATTTTTCTTTGGGTTGGAAGTTTTTGTTCAAGAAGCTCCATTACCTGTTCCGTCATCCCAGCCTTACTCAACTCCGACTAGGCATACTTTTCAGCAGCAAGAATCCCAAGATATAAGGCAGTCACGTTTACACAACAATCATCTCCGAGCTTTTTGAGAGCTTTCTCTATGCCTACTCCAACAATCTTCAAATCCTCGTTACTCATAAACTCTAAGAGAAGAAGGGGAACTGAGCAACCGGTTTGAATGACTTGGAAAATGAGACACCGTCAGCCCACACATAGATGCAAAGTGGCGACTTCAAACTCCTGTTGGCTACGAAAGGCGTAGTGCCACTGGACGCCAAGAAGTACTATCAGTTCAGGGTGCATCTCCATCTTGTTTTAGGTGAGCCAATCCTTGACAACGGATGAGTCCTTGGTAACAATAGTACGGATGGTATCAAAGCAGTGACGGAAGGAGGAAGGACTGAGGTAGGCCATGGCTCCCCAAAAATAAGGGGAAAAAAAAAAACTTATAAGTAAAAAAAATTAAATTAAAAAAAATAATAATAATGTTTTAATTTTAGTCATTTGGCACAAAAAAAAAAAAAAAAATTGCCGCTATTTTTAAAATTTTTGGCCCTATCCAATAAAAATTTTTGACCCTATTCTTAATTTTTTTGGGCCATACCCATTAAGTTTTTTTTTTTTTTTTTGGCCCTTACTTTCAAATGCCCATGTGTTTGGCCCTGACAGTAGTCTTTAGTTCATAAAAAACAACCAAAATATTTTTTTAAAATAAAAAATTCTAAAGAATCGAAAAAAAAAAAAACAAAACAAAAAAAAAATTGGCTGGTCTCCTCCCATAAAATTTTTTGGTTCCGTCTCAGTGTCAAAGGAATTCGAAAATGGCACTGCCACTGCAATGGTCACCGCCATTGTTGAGCAGAAAGGACAACAGGTTTTAAAAGGGAATAGGACTTCCCTTTGCCTTTCATATTCTCGGTGAATGCAAAGAAAACTGCGGTCTGCGGATGCAAACTAGGCTTTAATAGAAACATAAATATTCTTGGTGAATATTTATGTCATAAATGTTTAAGGAGAAAAAAAATATTCTTATTAATTAATATTTCCTAATTTTTCTTATTTACATCTTGCTTTCATTCTAGTATTATAAAGATATTATGATATTATTCTCTTTAGAAGAATATTATGTCCTTTTCATATAAAAAGAAATACAAAATTATTTTAGTCATTTGGAGGTAGATCCCTCAAATTGATTGATTTATCACTTTATTTCCTTTATTTTATGATTTCAAACAATAGAAATTAGGGGTGAAAATATGGACAAATAATAACTGGTGCATCCGCTATCCATATATACGAGTGTGGATGCCGATAACAAAAATCACTATTCATGTATACGGATATAGATAGCGATTTTAGTGTATGCGGATGCAAATAATAACCGCACTTGCATTTACATTATATATATATATATATATATATATATATATGAAACTACATCAGAGTTTATAAGTGCAATAAACTTCAAATTCATATTCATTGTTGACGATGATTGTGACTTTAAAGTTCATTTTTAGCATATTATTTATCCGGCGAAGCAGGAAGTGATCTAATCTTATCCTTCATAGCTCCAAGCTACGTGCGTGTGATGGTATACCAAGACTAGGTGAAAAAAAGAAGAAAAAAAAAAAGAAAAAGACGGCTTCTCCTTGTATTCTAGGGATTGAGATTCCCTCCAATTAATTAAAATTGGAGATTCTCATGTTACGAAATTGTGGCCCTTCATTGTAAATTCAATGGTCTATAAAATCATTTAAACCTCGGTAAAACAAAAGCCATCTTAAAATCAAAATTTAATGCCTCGATTATACAAAAGCAGTTGATATTTTATAGACCATTGAATTTAAAATAAAGTGCCACAATTTCTTAACATGAGATTCTCTAATTTTGAGCAATTGAAAGGGATCTCAATCCGTATTCTAGGGTATTCTACTCGGGATGGAGAGAAAGAGAGGCAAAGGGTTTCAGTGTGGGCGAGAGACCCCAAAGGATTTATTTCAGAAAGAGAGGCAAAACATTACCGCCTATTTTTTTTCATTAAATCAAGCATTTTTTTTTTTAAATTTTTAAATAGTCTATTTTGCAACCGGCCTCTATATTCAAAGGTCTAAAAGATTGCAGCAAATTACATATCTTTTATTTATTTATTTTTATTTTATTTTGTTTTTATTTATTTATTTTATAAAGGAGTCTATTGTGAACCCTTTATATTCAAAAGTTTTAAAAGATTGTAGCAAATTAAAGACCTTTTGATGAAGGATTCTATTTTGCATCCTTTATATTCAAAAGGTCTTAAAAGATTTTAGCAAATTAAAGACTTTTTTGTAAAGGAGTCTATTTTGAAACCTTTATATTCAAAAGGTCTAAAGGATTTTATCAAATTAAAGACCTTTTTTATAAAGGGGTCTATTTTGCATCATTTATATTCAAAAAGTCTAAAAGATTTTATCAAATGAAAGACTTTTTGTAAATGAGTCTATTTTGCAACCTTTATATTCAAAAAGTCTAAAAGATTTTATCAAATTAAAGACCTTTTTGTAAATGAGTCTATTTTGAAACCTTTATATTCAAAAGGTCTAAAAGATTTTATGAAATTAAAGACCTTTTTGTAAAGGAGTCTATTTTGCAACCTTTATATTCAAAAAGTCTAAAAGATTTTATCAAATTAAAGATCTTTTTGTAAATGAGTCTATTTTGCAACCTTTATATTCAAAAGGTCTAAAGATTAATGCAAATTAAAGACCTTTTTGTAAAGGAGTCTATTTTGCAACATTTATATTCAAAAGGACTAAAAGGTTGCAGTAAATTAAAGACATTTTTTTGTAAATGAGTCTATTTTGCAACCTTTCTATTCAAAATGACACACTACTTCTTGCTTTTAGAGTCATTTATATAAAGTGTATTTATATACCGTCACTTTATAAAAAATGAAATTAATCTACTACTTTTATTAAAAGGCATGAAAAAAAAGATCCTAATTCACCTTACACTTGTATTGACATCGACTCAGCATGGAATTTCTTTACCTCCCTTCATTTTGAAGTTGTAGGGATTTCTTAACCTCCCTTCATTTTGAAGCTATAGGGGATAATGTTTTCCTCTTCACTTTTAGGAATAATTTAGAACTCATAAGAGTTATCGGGCTCTCACCATGGAACATCGATGTCCATCTTTTTTTATTTTTTATTTTTTTTAAAGAAATGGGTAGCAGGTATGACCTACGAAGAAGTTTGTTGGGAATAAATTTACACTACAAGCCCACCAAATTCTGAGCCCAATGGCCAATGATAGGCCCACGAAGATATTAGTAAGCAAGGGCTATTAATTGATAAGAAATATTCCGATTAGAATAATATCAAAATGAAGAAACTCAATTCCAGCTCAAACTCCCATGAATCCTAGCTTATCTCTACAAGATAACTATTCAAGATTATCTCTACAAGATGACTACCCAAGATTATCTATACAAGATAATCGTTCAGGTTTATCTCTACATGATAGCTGTTGAGTTCTATCTCAACTCTGGACTCTCAAACCAACTTAAACAAGGAGAACTAGTTCAAGTCTACTTCAAACCTCAAGCCTATAGATAAGCCCCTACATAAGGTACAAAAACATCTTCTATACCCTTTGAATATTCTCTCTCACAGCTCAATTAGTCCCTTTGAGCATATTAAATGATTGAGCGCCAAAGCACAATCTTTCTCTTAAAAACTGTCCGACTTTGGCATCGGAGTGTCCCCGGTCTCCTGGGGACCCCCTTTGACAATTGCTTTTTTTTAGTGATTTGGAGTGCATGACGACAACGCATTGAAGACACGAAGAAAGTGCATCCACCGTGAAGAAAACGGTTCAAACAGTTTGGCGCTGTCTGTGGAAACGATTATTCGTTTCTCATAAAAAAAATAAATAAATATTTTTTTGCGGTGTGCCAAACCCAACAGTGTTGCATCCAGGCACGCTGCTGGATCAAGCCTAGCAAGACTCACACCTCCAATCTGTCATACTATCACTGACAGCCACTGCCAAAGATCCCCTGCTGGAGATCCACCCACCCCCGCAAGTCTCCACTGGAGACAACCTGGTCAAAAAACAAGAAGACTCATCCTTGGCAACAAGGAGACAACCTTGGGTAAAAACAAGTAACAAGAGACAATGCAGTTAAAAACAAGGAGACAACATTGCGCTAAAAACAAGCAATGGGAGACAACCCGGACAATAAACAAGGAGATTCAATCCCAGAGACAGGGAGAAAACCTTGGGCAAAAATAAGGAGCTATCCCAAGACGAATGGGGAGCAAAAGATAGTCTGTTGAAAGACTTATAAATCATTATTAGCAGATTATTTTACAGGTTCATCCCTGGAGTCAAGGAGAAAACCTTGGACAAAAACTATAAGATTCTCAGAGACAATGAGAAAATCTTGGACAAAAAAGGGGAATCGCCCCAAAGTGAACGGGGAACAAAGGTTAGTTTCTTGAAAGACTTGTAAATTATTGCTTAAAGGCTATTGTGAAGGTTTGGATTATCTTGATGACTTGGAGAGGGACCCGGGCATGATCCCCGGGTATCTCGAAACTAGGACGGGTTTAACCCTCAGGCAAAGGATAGAGTTGGGGGTTGCTCCCGGGAACTTAGACGATGCCAAAAATAGAGCTAAATAGCTCCAACTAACGAGCTCAAAGCACCCTCACTAGGGAGACATGAGTCTCGGACAACGTCAAACAACAAGCCGCCATAAGGCTTTGACTAAATTTTCGTTACCTAAGTACCTTGGCTAAGGGAATTGGGGGTAATTGTTGGGAATAAATTCACACTACAAGCCCATCAAATTCTGGGCCCAATGACCAATGATAGGCCCCCAAATATATTAATAAGCAAGGGCTATTAATTGATAAGAAATATTCCGATTAGGATAATATCGGAATGAGGAAGCTCAATTCTAGCTCAAACTCCCATGAATCCTAGCTTATCTTTACAAGATAACTACCCAAGATTATCTCTACAAGATAGTCGTTTAGGTTTATCTCTATATGATAGTTGTTGAAGGTTTATCCCTACATGATAGCTGTTGAGTTCTATCTCAACTCTGAACTCTCAAACCAACTCAAATAAGGAGAACTAGTTCAAGTCTACTTCAAACCTCAAGCCTATAAATAGGCTCCTATACAAGGTACAAAAACATCTTCTCATAACCTCTGAATATTCTCTCTCAGAGCTCAATTAGTCTATTTGAGCATATTGAATGATTATGTGTCGAAGTATGATCTTTCTCTTAGAATTTGTCTGACTTTGACATCGGAGTGTCCCCGATCTCCCGGGGACCCCCTTTGACAATTTTTTCTTTTGTAGTGATTTGGAGTGGATGACAATGACGTATTGAAGTCCCTGAAGAAAGCGCATCTAACGTGAAGAAAACTGTTCTAACAAAGTTTAAAGGTTTTTTTCTTATTTGATTTTTTTGGTTCCAGATGGGCATTTTGGACCAAAGAGAGGGTTAAAAGTGCTCCCTTGGCTCTTCCATCTCCCATGGTTTTTCAAGAAACTACTTCAACGGCTGAGGAGGCGAGCCTTGCCACGCCCTCAGTGGTTAAATGATTCTACTGGCATGGAATTGTCAAGGGTTTGCTCGTCCCCCGGCAATCCGAGCTTTACAGGCACAGATTAGGAGGAACAACCTAGATCTGATTTGTTTTGTCATAAACAAAATTCCAGTGGATTCTGTTCAGCAGACACTAATTGGACTCAAATTTCATTTTTTGTTACACTTCCCAGCTATGGGTTTAAGCGGTGGCTTGGTTATATCTTGGAAGCAGGGAGTCGACATAGAACCTGTTTTGGTACATTCGGATCCTATTTTTTGTCCTTGGCTATTGACTTATACCCATGGCCTTCATGCCTGGTACAACTGCGCAGCGTATTGGGATAATCTTACATCTACTGGAAATGCCTTTGGCGGCCTATAGGTGACTTCAACTCTATTTTGAATTCCGGGGAAAAACGAGGGGGGAGAGATTTTGGTACTACTTCCCACAGTGAATTTGCTTCTTTTGTGAATCACAATGGGTTAGTTAATCTTGGTTCCAATGGGAACCCCTTTACTTGGGATAATCGTAAATATGGGAGAGCTACTATCAAAGAACCTCTGGATAGAGGTTTGGCTAGTCAAGCTTGGGTCCACATCTTCCCAAATTCCATAATCAAGCATCTTCCGGTAGCTGCTTCTCATCATAATCCTATCACTCTTTCTATCGGTAGTAGTTACTCTCACTCCCCCAAGCCTTTTTCATTTTGAGGCCTTTTGGGTTAGAGAACTCTCTAGCCACGCCGTGGTTCCCGGAGCTTTGGAAAACTCTTTTGGATGGCTCCCCTGCTTTCAACCTCTACCAAAAATGGAAGAACGCCAAGAGAGCTGTCATCTAGTGGAACAACGATTACTTTGGAACGATTCAATCCAGAATTACCTCTATCCCCTCTGATTTGGATAAAATCCAGCAAGCCCTTAATTCTGAAGTAAATTCAGCCAAATAAATGGAACTTCAAGATAACCTTCAAGAACAACGTGCAAGAGAAGAAATTTTGTGGAAACAAAAATCCAAAGAGCAATGGCTCACTTGTCCTGACCTGAATACAAAATTTTTCCATGCTTCTACGGTGAATCGCATAAGGTATAACTCTGTTTCATTTCTTAATATTGTGATGGTACTGTTCTGAATGATAGAGAAGCGATTGGTCGTTATTTTGTGGATTATTTTAGCACCATTTTCAATTCTTCTAATCCTATCTTGCTGATTTAATCTCTCGTGTTATCACTAACTTGGACAACCTCATGCTTTGTAAAATTCCTGAGGAGAGAGAGATTTACCAAGCCATTACCCAACTAGGACCTAATAAAGCTCCATGACCTGATGGCATGACTAGTCTGTTCTACAAATCCTACTGGCCCATAGTCAAAGTTAGTGTGGTTACTTTTGTTCAATCTTTTTTTAAGGGGGGTTTCCTCTTAAAAGAGATTAACCACACTAACATTGCACTTATCCCCAAGATTGACAATCTTTCTAGAGTCAATCAATTCAGACCTATTAGCCTTACCAATTTCAATTATAAGATCATCTCAAAATTTTTGGCTAACCGGCTCAAATCCGTGCTCCACAAATTTGTCTCTCAAAACCAATCAACCTTCGTCCAAGGTCGATTCATTCAAGATAATAATGTGATGGCTCATGAAATTTTTCTTTCTTTGAAATAAAAGAAAGACAATGGATGTCTAAAGGCCTTAAAACTTGATATGGAAAAGGCATTCAACTTCATGGAATGGCCTTTTCTAATCAAAATTTTGGAATTGCTTGGCTTTAATGCTATTTAGATACATTGGATCCATCAATATCTATCCACAACATCTTTTTCTGTTTCGTTGGATGGGCCCCCATTTGGAAAATTCTCTTCCACCCATGGTCTAAGGCAAGGTGATCCTCTACTGCTTTTCCTCTTTATCATAGGATCGGAAATTCTCTTTACATTTATACTTAGAGAAGAAAATTAGGGACTTATCCATGGCATCGAAATTTTGAGGCTCAACCCTCCCATATCCCACCTCCTTTTTCCAGATGACCTTATGATCTTTTCAAAAGCAAAAATCTTGGAAGCTTCTTCCATTAAAAATTGCCTTGATTGCTATTCCTCTTGGTCAGGACAAAAGGTCAATTTTGAGAAATCTTCTATCCTTTTTAGCAAGAACTGTAAACCCTCTCTGCAAGCTACCATTCAAACATCCTTTGGCCTTAACCAGAGAACCACAAAATCAAGATATCTTGGCATTCCTCTCTTCTTGCATCGTAAGAAAAATATTGCCTTTGAAGACTTAAAGTCCAAGACCTCTTAGTCCATTTCTAGTTGGAAATAAAAGTTGCTCTCTCAAGCGGGTAGAACTACTTTGATTAAAATTGTTGCAAATGCAATTCCAATATATGCAATGTCCTTATTCCTCTTCCCCAAATCCTTTTGTATAGACCTTGATGCTATGTTGAGAAATTTTTGGTAGGGTTTTCCACAAGATAAGGATAAAAACCTTACTCTTTTATCTTGGAAAAGTATTTGTACCCTTAAATCTATTGGAGGCCTTGGTATCATAACAATGGAGTTTCAAAATAGAGCACTTCTTTCAAAGTTGGGTTGGCAGATTTATTCCAATCAAGATCTCTTGTGGGTCCGGGCTCTCAAAGCAAAATATCTAAGGAATGATAATTTTATGGACATTTCCATAAAGAATAATGCCTTTTGGCTTTGGAAAAGCATTCTTAACAACATGCTTCTCATTGAAAAAGGGGCATGTTGGGTTGTTTCTAAGGGTATTGGTCTCAACATTTGAACTGCTCCATAGGTTCCTTCCATTCCCGGTTTCAAACCCTCCCCTAATTCCTCTATTCTTTCCCCCCCAAACCTCTATGTCTCTGACCTCATAGATGAGAATATCAATTATTGGAATTCTCCTCTCATACACAACCTATTTGATCAATTCTTAGCTTCCCAAATTCTAAACATTCACATTCCCATCAATCCTAGAGTTGACAAACTGGTTTGGAGTCCATCCCCACAACAAAATTTTCTGTCAAATCTTCCCATGAGCATCTTATCCAATCCCAAAACTATAGACCTTTTAGATTGAAGCCTCATTTGGAGCTTAAAAATTCAGCATGGACTCAAGCTACTGCTTTGGAGAATGAGCTGGAACTCCCTTTTAGTAAGGGAGAATATTGGCAGGTTTGCTCCTGATCCAGGTCTTGGAATTATCTCATTTGTCACAATCATGTGGAATCTCAACTTCATCTTTTCTTGGCTTGCCCCTTGGTAAAGATCACATGGAGAAACCAAAAATGGCCACTAGATACTGCTGCCTTTTGTAATCTATCCATATCCTCTTGGATAAGGATTTTACTTGGGGCTAATGCACTACTTGGTATCCCTTGCAATGATGTTTTTGAATTTCTACTAACTGCTGTCATTGTGATTGATCTGATCTGGTTTGCTCAAAATCAGCTTACACACAAGAATGTCATTCCAGAAATACCCAAAGCTTTGAAGACAAATACCAATGTGATTCGAAATCATCTTCTAGCATGGAAGACATCTTCTTTTGGTCTTTCTTTTTGGTGTCCTCCTCCCTGTGGAACATTGAAACTGAATTTTGATGTGGCTACAAAAGATGACTTAGCTGTTATTGCTACAGTACATAGCAATGACAAAGGTGATATTCTCTTGGCCTTCACCAAAAAGCTGAACTCTCTAGATGTTAATAAAGGAGAAGCTATGGCAGCTTTAACGGGAATGGACCTTGCCCTATCCAATGGCTGCTCTTAATTAATGCTGGAAGGTGACTCTTTGGATACAATTATGGCTATTAATCAGCCCTCTCTTCTCTGAGACTGGTCCTTTGCTCCTATCATCTCTAACATACAACTAAAACTCTAGCATTTTCAAGATTGGAATGCTACAAAAGTTTCAAGAATTGCAAACTTTCGTGCGCACCATCTCGCCAAGTGGGTTGCTACCAACCTTGTGTTTGGAAGCATTCCCAATACTACTCTCCATCTTCTCTTCTATTAGGATAAATAGTGAGAAGGATCCCTCTATATAACCCTTCCATTTGTTTGTAATTTGCTTAGGAAAAAAAAAAAAAAGTTCACAAAGCTACAATTCATAAATTGCAATATTATGTGGCCAAGTATAAGGAAAGTGCTGACAAAAAGCAGCATTTTGTGGATTTGACGAAGAATTTGTATCATTTATAAGCGTGGGGAATTGATAAGGATGACTAAGGTGGCTAAAAAGTTTAAACACTTCTCAAACAAAAATCAAACGTTCAGGCTATAGGTCGAACGATAGCCTAGGGTTAACCTCGAACGTTCCAAGGAGATGTCAAGCGTTCAGATTAGGATTAGCCTCGAACTTTCTAGGGAGGTGTTGAACGTTTGACAAGGGTTAGGAAATGATGAAAATGTCAATTTTAGTTTTGGAAAATTGGTTTATAACACTTATTGAATTTCTTTTAGTGTTAATTTAAAGTGTTAATTACATTTTTAGTACTTAGCTATAGGTTTGCACATTTTTATTTATTTTTTCCACATGGAGTTCAAATCTGATTACAAATAGTACTTGACTTATGGGAAAAGACCAACTTAGTGCCTCCGTTAGGTTCCGTTAACCCAAACTAATGGAATGCCACGTGTTCTAAAAAATTAAAAATTTAAAAAATAATTCAAAAACTGAACCCTAACAAAGAATTGAAAATTTATGGGGTGTCCTGGCCACCCCATTTTGGCCATTAGGGGTGGCTCAAGGTGGCTGAAACCACCCCCAAAGGCCTTGGGGTGGCTAAGCCCACCCCCATTTTGGCCATTGGGGGTGGCTGAAATTTTCATTTTTTTAGGGTTTATAATTATTTTTAATTTTTTAGAACACGTGGTATTTCTATGTGATGATACGTGTGACGGAACCTAATGGAAGTAATAAATTAGTCTTTTCCCATAAGTCAGGTACCATTTGTGACAGGATTTGAACCCCATGTGAAAAGAAAAAAAAAAAAAATCTGCAATCTTAGGTACTAAAAAAGTAATTAACCCTAATTTAAATCATGAGTGTTGGTTTTATATTTGACAAGAAAATTGAATAAAGTCTAATTGTATTTATTTTATTATTTTAGGGTATTACAATACGTGGTGGGAAACAGAAAACACCAGGGAAGTAGAAATATTACACTTCACCAAGAAAAACATTAAAATTGAATATGGGTTTTCAATAACAACGGTTTTTGACAAGTGATAACATTGTGATTTTGCTATATTTGGAACAAAGGAGTCCCCATTAAAGAGAAAATGGAAGCCCAGTTTCCAAGAGATTGAACATGATGTTCTATTGTTCTTGAAACAAAGGATTGGACCTTCAAAGATCGCATCTACGCTCTGATACTATGTTATGAATGAGAGATAGAAAATGAATAAGGTAAACAGTTAAAGAAAAACTTTGTACAAACTATATGTATTTCTTGATGTCTGATCAATTACATGAAAGGGTATTTATTGGAAAAAATTGGGAAACATAATACCGTTCGAATTAACTGTGATGATTCTATACATGGAATATATATATATATATATACCAACAACGGAGGGGGAGGAAGCGCAATATGCAAAGTAATGTAGGGAGTAGGGGAAGGTGATAGTTTATGCAGAAAATAATTTAAATCAAAGCAGTAAAACCAGCCATGAGGTGGTGATGACAATAGTATAATAAAATTAAAGAACTGAAATTAAAACAGTTTGAGAAGCTGAAATCAAAACTTGAAATTAATATTGATAAAATATCTTACAAAAGTAAGTGATAGGACTTACTGAAATAAGTGATAGAAGAAGAGGAGATACAAGAAGAAATCAAAATATGAGAGCAGGGGAAGGGCTAGAGAGCTTTTGAAGTAATGGGTAATAAGCTTCTGTCTTACAATGGGGAGAGGGGAGCCGTTATATAGGCAAATTACAAGTAATAAAACAAAATACAATCATGGAGCAAATAGTAAAAGTAGATTCCGCAGCACTGTGTAGTCTGCGGTCAAAAGTAAACAGTAGAAGTATGCGCACTGTAGAGTTGGCGCCAATCTGGAACAGTGAAAGTTGTCAATCTGGAATAGTAACTATCGGCACTGTAGTGTCGGCAGACAAAATATGAATAGTAACTGTAATCCTACACAGTGTGTCGGCAGCAACAATAAAAGTGAATAGCACTTTAGCATAGTAATCTTCAAATATTGGTGAATAGTAATTTGGAAAAATCTTTCAGAAATTTCTTGAGGGGAGGAGAAACTAGCCGTTATGAGCCAGTCTGCAAATCTGAATAATAGCAAGCCATTATGGGGCCAGTCTGAAATCTGAGAAACAAAAGCTAGTCTGGAGAGAAAAGGTTGTTATAAGCCAAGATAATCAATCTTCATCATCGGAGATGGAATCAAAAAAGGTTTTAATCCATTGTTTCTTTTTAGAAATAGTTGAAGAGGAGGAGACAGGAATTGGAGGTGGAACTGGAGCTAAGGGTGGCAAAGTAGTTGAAATTTTTTGAACTAAATTTTCAACCTTTTTGACAATGGGGTTAATTCTAGGGGATTTTTCCCAGGTTTTAGCTTGAAACCAATGTCTTTTAATTTTTTCTTCATTCTTAGCATAACTCCATCTTAGAAACCAAGGAATTCTGAATTTCTTAGCAAAATGAAAGTATAAGTGGGAAAATGGGATTATAATCATTATAGCAGCCGTCACAGGTGATATGGACTGAAAATAGATGGTAAGCATGAATAAGCTGAGGAGGGAGAACATTTAAAGTAAGACCAAATTGACTCCACCACGGGTTAAACCAAGCAGGGAGAAAACCATTAAATTTCTTATTAAAACTGATAAACCAAAAATGTTTAAATTCAGAATTTTGGAAAAGCATAAATTGGAACCAGGCATCAACATAATCATAATAAGAATAGGGAATATGAGAATTGGAGGAAGGTCTTAGAGAGGAAGGATGAGAATTCCAATCATCGATAGAGATGAAATTGACAAAATATGCTATAGTACCAACAATCGTTTGAGGATTCTTGGTTTTTCTAAAAAGTGGTCTGAACCGAACAGAATTGGTTTGGATTAAAATATCAGTATAATATGACAAGTCTTTCAAAGGATGTTCAAGAATCTAGTGAAAATTTGGGGGAAAGTAAGAATGAGCCAACTGCTCTGGAGTCTTAGAATGATCTTCAAAAGAAAATAAATACTGAGAAAAGGGGAGGGCAATAAAGGGAATGAGAATATTAGCAAGAGGGGGACTAGGTTCCTCAGGAGGAGCCATAGTTTCTGGTTTAGAGAAATGACTAAAAGCATAAGTATTTGACTGAGAATTGAGTAGCAATAGGATTATTAGGAGGAGGGGGATGAGGAATAGTAGACTTATGCTTTTAGTCATTTCTCTAAACCAGAAACAACAAGCCCGAGTCTACTATTCCTCATCCCCCTCCTCCTAATAATCTTTTTGGCTGAAACAACAAGCCCGTTATGTTTGATGGTTTCTAGAAACAAGTTGAGATGTTTCCAGTGTTCATCAATGGACTTTGAGAAAACAAGAACGTCATCAATATAAACAATAGTAAAATGGCTGAAAGGTTTGAAAATGTCATTCATTATATTTTGAAATTCGCTAGGGGCATTCTTTAAACCAAAAGGCATGACATTCCATTTATAATGTCCAAAGGGGGTAGTAAAGGCAGTCTTATACCTATCACTATCCTTAATTTGGACCTGCCAAAATCCTGACTTCATATCAAACTTAGAGAAGACAACAGCATCACTAAGACGACTGACCAAATCTTTCCTATTGGGAATAGGATATCTAATCCATTCTAAAACATCATTGAGGGGCTTGTAGTTGATAACCAATCTAGGAGCACCTCGTTCTAACTCAGCATTCTTCATAACATAAAAACCAGCACATGACCAAGGAGACTTACTCTTACGAATAATTCCCTTAGTAAGCAAATCAGCAATTTCTTTTTGGCAAAATTTTAAAGTTTCGGCATTCATTTAAATAGGCCTGGCTTTAGTTGGAATTTTGTTTTCAGAAAATTCTTTAACATAAGGTAAATAAACAATATGCTTTTTCCTATGCCAAAAGGCATTAGGAAGTTTAGAGCAAACAGAATCAATAATCAGAAAATTGAAAGCAGAAATCTTTGATTGTAAAAGCTTATCAGAAAGTTGTTCAGCAATTTTTTTGTATCTTAATTCTTGTTTGAGAAAATTGAGTTGTTTATTCTTGGCAGAAATCAAATTCAATCAACTATCATCAATATCAAATTGGGAAGCAAAATGAAATTTTACTTCAATTCCCATCCTAACAGTTGTAATACCAGTATTATCAACAGTTAGAGGATAGAGCATGGCAATAAAAGGAAGACCAAGAATCACTTTATCAGTCATATTTTTGACAAGAACAGCAGGAATATGGAAACATACATTATTCTGGCAGACATGAACATTGTTCAATTCATACTTAATATGCAATTTGTTTCCACTAGCTGAATTCAACTTCTCAGTAGATTTTTCAAAATATTTGCTGGGAACAAGTCCTTCTTGAATGCAATTTAAATCAGCACCAGAATCAATCAATGCAATAACATCAAGGGTAAAATCAGGGGAAACAATAATATGCATTTTAGAATACCATTTGGGAGGAATGACTTTGTTAATTAAATTGACAAAATTAACATTATCAGAAACAGGTATGGGTTTAACCTTTTTTAAACCAATAATATCCTTCTTGATGTTTCCAATCTCATGTTGCAGATCTGAGATGGTAAATACTTTGGATTTTTGTTTAGAAACTCTTTCCAAAGTATCTTTAATGGGGATTTTAGTATTATCTTGTCTTTCGGACTTAGTCAGAATGGAACAAGTACTAGTAGGATTTTTAGAAAAATTAGAGGTAGAGTGATGACCAGTAGAAACAGAAAATTGAGATTGGAGAAATCTTTCTTCAAATTGCAAATCAGGAGGAGTAGGTTTTGGATAAAAATTCTTTGTTGGATTGAAAGATTTGGATCCGTCAAAGATCCTTTGGAGTTTTGGCTCCAAGTCAATCTTGCCAAAGTTTTCTTCAAGAATTTTAATATCAGAATCAGTAGAATCATGAGAAGTTTCAGAATCAAAAGAAAAAGTTTTTCTAATGGCAAAGTTTTGTTCAGAAGTACTGGCACGAGTTGTTTTTAACTCAGTCAATTCAGAAAGTAATTGGTTAACTTTCTCAAGGTTCATTTGAGAAGTAGTTTTCAAACCAGAAGATTTCTTTAAATCAGGAAGAGAAATCAGAGGTTTTTCAATCTTAGAAGGAGTGGAAGAAACTTTTGAATCAATAGAGGGAATTTTCTCTTCAATCCAGTCTAATTGTTATCCTATAATGTGAAGAGATTGAGTAACAAAATTATTTTGCTCGATAATTTTCCTATCGTTATTAATAGGATCCTTATCATGGGTTTTGAAAGGGGAACATTTAACAATAACTTTATTACGTTATTAATAGGATCCTATATATATATATATATATATATTCTACAAGCTTGGTGGGTGAGCTACATAATTCTTGGTTAGAGTTTTGTTTCTCGATCAATTGATGTGTGATAGGTGAGTGAACGTCACTTTTGCTTTCCTTTTTTAATTAGGTTTCTTTCCTTAACACTTTCCTTTCAAATTAGAGTGGATATTTATGAACCAAACTTGCCAAGGAGGTGATTGAATTATGCCAAACCTAACGCCTTAGTAAATAAATCTGCAAGTTAGGGGTGTCAATGCGGGCAGTTTTCTAACTACCCACTAACCGTTAACCGCTATAATTGCTAACTGCTAACTGCTTAACCGTCTTAACCGCTATAATCGTCTAGCGGTTAGCGGTTAGAGGTTATTGGGTTTACTAACCGTAACTGCTAACCGCTAACCGCCTTTTCATATAACATATTTTTATAATTATAATTAGGGTTAAATACCTAATACTCCCCAAGGGTTTCATTCCTTTATTTATTTTCTATTTTTTCCCTCTAAGGTTTGATTTTTATCATAGGAAGTACCTGTGGTTTTGATAAAGACCTAATTGGTCCTTCCATCCGTTGACCGTTAGTTGATTTAACGGAAGTCCACGCCACTAACATGTGGACCAATTAAAATTTGACACCTGGCATAAGTGGCCACGTCATCAGTGATGACTGTATATTAACTTGCCACCTAATTTAAAAATAAAAGAAAAAAAAAAAAACAGATAACAAATTTAAAATGTTGGGTTTTATTTTGTTAAATAGTTATTCAAACAATTAAAACAAACAAATAGATTTAAGATTTAAAACATAAAAACCATTGAATTAAAACATACTGATCGAAAATCAATTATGAGGAGAGGATGAAGGTGCCACAGATGAACATCTGCTTTTCACCCAAACCCTAGGCTTCGGCTTCCTCCCCAACCCAGCCCCAGTCTCCGGCAAATTTGCTTCCTCCCCAACCCATTGTTCGGCGATGAACCCCACTCTCCGACGACAAACCTAACGCCCCTATCTTCTCCGACAGATCGTTCTTCCATGGCCAAAGCACCGCACCAACCTCCGGCCACTATGATTCCCCCAACCTCCGTTCAGACCCTAAGGCCCTTCTTCCACAA
Source organism: Corylus avellana (assembly GCF_965113065.1). NCBI lineage: Eukaryota > Viridiplantae > Streptophyta > Magnoliopsida > Fagales > Betulaceae > Corylus > Corylus avellana. The sequence goes on from NC_142494.1 coordinate 17,229,633, forward strand.
TTCGTGAAACCCACGATCTCGTCAATCTCAGCCCGGAGCCAACGAGCCCATCTACATACCCTGACTCGTGGTATGTTATTTTGGGTTGCTTTTACTAGTTTCCAGTTAAATAGTGAAGAACTACACATATATTTAAATTGTTGGTAGGGCCTCTATTGCACGTGTTATTGGGTTGTTGTTTGGGTGGTGGACACATTCATTGATATTCAACTTTTATGCCTACTTCATTCAATGTGTGTTCTGTTAAGAAATACTTTATTCAATGGTCCTACTATATGTGTTAAGAACTTTTGTTGTTTTCTGCATGTAAAGTTTTTTATTCTTGTTTCTATTATCTTGAATTTTGGAATTCTGTTAACAAATTTTATGAGTAATTTATTCAATGGGCCTACTGCATGCATGTGTTAGGACCTTTTGTTGTAGACTGAACAGTATAAAGTTTGTTATTCTTTTCTGTATTATCTTGAATCTTGGAATTCTGTTAAAAACTCTATGAGTAATTTACTCGAGAAACTAATTACTGCATGCATGTGTTAGGACATTTTGTTGTAGACAGAACAATATAAAGTTTCATATTCTTGTTTGTATTATATTGAATGTTGAATTTACTGTTTTAGGGTTCTTAAGGTTTAACTTGTATGTAAGAGTCCAGTTACAGAAATGACTAAAATATCTGTTTGTTGTCAATGTACAGAAAGGGCTGCATCTATTGTTGATCTTTTCATTCACCATCATTGATCCTTTAGTGAACTGGATTTGGAATATGTGGGAGGTGATGTGATGCCTGTAGAAGGTTTAGATGCAGACAACCTACGTTTTGGGGATATAACCAACATATTTGAAGTGTACTTGGAGTACAACTATAAGGACATTCCAAGGTTGATGTTGTTACAAATATGACGATGAAAACAATGACTACATACGTGGACTTACTAACGACAAAGACATCATGAAAATGCTCAAAGAAGTGGCTAGTGTGAAGAAAAACAGATTGCATGTATTTGTGACTGATACTGTAGTTGAAGAAGTTTCAATTGAAGTAAGGTCTCCAGTGATGATGATTTCTCAATTACCCGCATAAGTTTATGTGGAAGAGCCTGCAGAAGAGCATCCAAAAGAGCCTCCACAAGAACATGTGGAAGAGCATCCAGAAGTACATCAGGCTGCAAAGCAAAAGGGTAGTAAGCAAAAGTCTGCAAAACAAAGAGGTAGGCCTAAAAAACGAATTCATAATGAGGGGGAAGAGCATACGGACTTAAGTGACATTGAAATAACAGATGGCGAGGAAGAGGGACATTTCTTAGAAAAGGATAAAGAAAGTATACGTCAAGCTAAGGAGGATACAATGAAATGGTTTCGATCGTGGTATGAAATAGAGACATCTAAGAATATTGGGGATATTTCAAACGAGCCAGATGAAGATAATGGCAATAGTGATGGTGGCATCTCGAGCATAGATAGTGATGATGTGAGTGAAGGGTCACCGAGATGTGTTAGGAGGAAGTATCCTCACTGGATGGAAAAGGCTGACTTGAAAGAGATAGTAGAATTGTATATTGGGCAGGAGTTTGTTGACCCTCGTCAGTTTAAGGATACATTGCAACTGTTTGCAGTTCAAAATTCTTTTGATTACACCTACGTGCACAATGAGAAAACAAGGATTACCGCCATTTGTAAGAAAACTTGTGGAATACATGCATCGTGGTCGAATGACAAAGGCTATTTTCAAATCAAGACTTACATTAAAGAGCACAATTGTGGGACTCACTACTATGACAGGAGGGCATAAATCAAGTGGGCTGCACACCGATATTTGGTCAACTTTCGGGACCAACCGAATTTTAAACCAAGTGCATTGAAGGAAATGATCAGAATGGATTACAATGTCGATATAATTTTGTTGGGTTGTCACCAAGCAAAGAGGATGGCATTGGGTATTTTGACAGGAAAAAAAGGTGAGCAATATAAACATGTGCGAGAGTACGCAAATGCATTAAGGAAGTGGAATCCTCGAACATCAGCTTATATACAACGGGATGGAACATTCTTCCAACGAATGTATGTGTCATTGGCAGCCTGCAAGCGGGGTTTCTTGGAGGCGTGTAGACCCATGATTTGTGTCGATGCTTGCTTTTTGAAGAGCAAGTTCGGTGGGCAGATGCATGCAGCCGTTGCGTGGAATACAAATGATGACATTTATCCACTAGCATATGTTGTATGTGAGTGTGATGATCAACATACATGGACATGGTTTCTGAGCTGTTTATTGGAAGATATTGGCAATCCGCGAGTACAGAATTGGTCATTCATGTCTAATTGACAAAAGGCATAAATTAGTTGAATATTATGTATTGTTTGATGAACAATTAACATGTTTTATTTTGTGTTGGTAATCAGGGACTGCTTAATGCCATGGAGGATTTTATGCCTGGTCTAGAGCATTGATTTTGTCTCAGGCACTTGCATGCAAACTTTAAAAAACATGGGTTCGAGGGCAAGGCATATAAAGATGCTTTGGATGGTGCAGCTCGGGTAGCTAATGAGTTGCAATTCAAACACTACCTATCAGTCATTAGAGGTATGAGTGAAGATGCATTTGACTACATTAGCAAGTTTGATCCACGGATGTGGTCAAGGCACGCATTTAGTAATTATAGTTGTAGTGATATATTAATGAACAATACTGCCGAGTATTTCAATGCATGGATCCTAGAGGCAAAAGATAAGCCTATATTGGGATGTATGGAATTAATAAGGTGGCAACTAATGGCCAGGTTCAATAAAAAAAGGGTTGGAGCAGAAACTTCAAAAAATGTGATTTGCCCTAAGCTTGTGAAAAAATTGGAGAGAAACAAGTGGGAGTCAAGAAACTACATTTGCCATTGGAGTAATAGATTGCAGTTTGAGGTCGACCATAGTCATGAGCCTAGGAGGATTGTTGATCTAGGGAGAAGAACATGTGGTTGTGGTAGATGGCAACTCAATGGTATTCTATGCCCCCATGCAATTTGTGCACTTTATGTACATAAGCAAGTCCCTAAACGGTATGTCAATGAGTGGTATTCGATGGATACTTTTAGAAAGTCATATGCCCTCGATATATATCATATCCGATACCATCAGCTTACAATGAGTGGCCTATTGATCATGATGTGGAACCTATACTGTCCCCTATACCAAAAACACAAAGAGGTATGCCTAGAAAGGTGAGAAGAAGAGGAGATGATGAAAATAAGCCTATTGAAATGACCAAGGTGACTCGTAAGCGGTATGGTGTACGTTGTGAAAATTGTGGTCAAACAGGTCACAATGCTAGGAGTTGCCGCGAACCAGACAATACAAACAAGAAGATTTGGCTCAAAAACGTTGTGAAGCAAAGCCAAACAATGAAACTGAGGTTAGTTATTTTAACAAACTAACCCATGCCCGTGTCCTTCACTGTGATGAGGCACCACAATACATCAGTTACAAAGGTTGTGCTAATTTGCTTCTTATAGCAAATCTATGTCCTATATTATAGCAGCAGCAAGAGAACAATAATTTATCTTCTTTTTTTTTTTTTTTTTTTTGATAAGTAATAATTTATCTTCTATTTATCATCATATTAAAAAAAAAAAAAAGAGAATAATATAAATAGAAGAAGAAGAAGAAGAAGAAGAAGAAAAAGAAAAAAACCAAAAACTTATTTTTTTTGATAAGTTTTTAATTTAATTAATGTGCTGAACCACGTGCATAAAAAAAACAAAACTTCTATGACAGTTTTCAAGTTCCTATTTATCTTCATTACTTTAATGAACAAACAAAGTCCTCCAAATTCCAACCAACAACTTAGGACAATAAACCCTAATATAATATAATCCAGATGATCCTATATTCTAACAATTCCAGTTTAGAAGCTTACTGAATCACGACCACACATAGCAGGAAATACCCATCTTCTTGAAAATAACATGGAAGGAGACCCAGCACCTTAATAAATCGAAGGCCAATTCATGCAATTTCTACGCTTTCTAGGAACATCAAATAACAACAAAAATTTTAAACAACCAATTGCATGCAAACTTGAATTTTTATTACATTAATTCACAAGAGAATCCATCAAGCATCTATAATTCCTAAAGTCTCAACCATATCAATATCAATATCTAATAACAAATAGAATCCAAAACTAATCTTAATGCTCCACATGCTATTCAAGACAACCTTTAATCCGAGAATCACAGCCCGTATCAGTATTCACTCAACAAATGGAATCCAAAGCCAACATTTAACAGTCAGCATTCATAATGGATTTGCAATGGAAACAAGATTGCTTACACTCGAATCGTAGGTGGTGCAACTCTAGAATCGTCTGCTAGGGTTGTCCACAGTCATTGAAGTCTTCAAAGGTGCAGGTAAATTGCAATAACATACAATGAATATCTCACTACAACCCACTGACGAAGACCCAACTGATGAATTCGTCTGCACATCAAAATAAAACTGACTAAAAATACAAAAAAAATAGAATTGACTTAAAATACAAGAAATAAAACGGACTTAAAATACTAGAAATAAAGCTGACTTAAATTACAAAAAAAGAACGGAAAAAAAATAATGAGAAAAAAATAAAAATTCGTAAAATAGATGCAGATTTTTCGTAAAATTCGTAAAAGAAAAACAATGTGTAGATTTTTTGTAGAACATACCTTCTCAATGCTGTGGGAAAATTCCTTTCGTTTGAGGCGTACGTCCAACTTGATGCCATCACGTACACAGATCGAGCAACGGAAGCAAACTTTGGTTCTGAGATTGAAGGAATCGTGGGTTTCTTGGATTGTGGAAGAAAGGGCTTAGGGTTTGTCAGAGAAGATTTGGGCGTCGGGTCTGTCATCGGAGAGTAGGGTTCATCGCCGAACAGTGGGTTGGGGAGGAAGCAAAGTCGTTGGAGACTGGGGTTGGGTTGGGGAGAAAGCCGGAGCCTAGGGTTTGGGTGAAAAGCAGATGTTCGTCGTTGGCAGCTTCATCCTCTCCTTAGAATTGATTTTCGATCAATATGTTTTAATTCAATGGTTTTTATGTTTTAAATCTTAAATCTATTTGTTTGTTTTCATTGTTTTAATAACTATTTAAAAAAAATAAAACCCAACATTTTAAATTTGTTATTTTTTTTTTATTTTTTATTTTTTAAATTAGGTGGCAAGTTAATATACAGTCATCAATGATGACGTGACCACTTATGCTAGGTGTCAAATTATAATTGGTCCACATGTCAGTGAAGTGGACTTCCGTTAAGTAAACTAACGGTCAATGGATGAAATGACCAATTTGGTTTTTATCAAAACCACAAGTACCTCCCGTGATAAAAATCAAACCTCAGAGGAAAAAAAAAAAAAAAAATGAAACCCTAGGAGGGTATTAGATATTTAACCCTCATAATTATAATAATACTTATACATATAACATAATCAATTGATCACTAAATCACAATTTTTTTTGAGATAATTAAATCATAATTTGAGTATTAATATATTATCACTATAATTTATATGATGACATAACTCATAAGTCATAAGTATGAAAGTTCATACTAATACAACAATCAAGTATCTAAAGACTTAGTTCTAATAGATGCTATAAACTTATAAGTCTATATATGTTATAAATTATAATTATATATTATACATATATGCAATTGTGCATATTGAATAACATAAATGTATAAGATCAATACTTAATCATATGATTCAATAACAATTCAAATACTTATTAAAGTGAATCATATTATTAATATAAAATATTAATGATAATGTGATTAGTATAATATCAAATTAAGTAATTGACATTAGATTAAACAATTTGTTACTTATAACCACAATTGAAGTATTAATGTATTATCATTCTAATTTATATGATTATATAATAACAAATTATATATATATAATATGACATAAGTCATAAGTATATCAATTCATACTAATATAAAAATTAAGTACCTAGAGACTTAGTTCCAATGTATGTTATAAATTTATAAGTCTATATATGTTATAAATTATGATTATACATATATGCATATAAATAATATAAATGTATAAGACCAATAGTTAATCATAGGATTCAATGATAATTTAAATACTTTATTCAAGTTAATCATATTATTAATGTACAAATCCTTGTTAAAACTAAATGTTCTTTTAAAGACTTTTTACATGTTAAAACTAAATTTTAACATGTTATAATTTATATTTAAGGAATTTTTTTTATAGTACAAGTGTAAATTTAGGGTAAAGTATTTTTGATTTTTCAATATTAGCTTTTTTTATAGCAATTTGGCCGAAGAAGACACTAAAAATGCAAAAGTTTTTGACGTGTTAATTTGACACGTCAAAAGTTTTTGACGTGTCATCCTAAAACGTCAAAACATTTTGACATGTCTAACCAGCACGTCAAAAAAAAAATAAATAAATAAATAACATTTGTAAATAATTAGGTAATAATTGATATCAAAAATATGTATTAAAAAACAATTAATTTTAATTGGCATAAAAAATTAAATTTGATTGGATAGGAAAATTAAGTTTATCATATTAATTAGTATAAATTACTTGGTATATATGTATACGTATATATATATCACATGCATGCCAATATATATATATATATATATATATATATGCATGCATAATCATTTTATATATTGTATACCAATTAATATAATTATCACATGCATGCATCTAATTCAACCATTTCATTAATATTAATTTGAACATGATATTATCATGCATATATATATCAGTCTAGTAATATTAATATGATAGCCATATTAATTTTTTAAAAATATATAAAACATACTGAATACATTTATTTTATAAGACCCACAAACCTCACATGAACTCGGCTAATTATCTATACATCTAGAATATTAATTTATTTATTCTCTAATTAATTGTAATTGTGTTGTATGGATATATAATGTGGACATATAAGAAGAAAAAAAATGATATAATAGAATAAATTATATTTGTAATAGAAATTATATGATAGAGTAAATATAATTTTAATACAAATATAATTTAATATATAATCATAACAAAATTAAAATAAATATAATTTATTATATTTTAAATTATATAATATAATTAAATATTATATTATATGTTTTTGACGCGCCATGTGTGGCACGTCAAAAACTTTTGACGTGCCATGCATGGCACATCAAAAATATTTTGACGTGTTGTAGTTAAAACGTCAAAACATTTCGACGTGTCTAACCAACACGTCCAAAAAAAAAAAAAAAATTAACAGTTTATTGTAATTAGGAAATAATTGATATAAAAAATATGTATTAAAAAACAATTAATTTTAATTGGCATAAAAAATTAATTTTGATTGGTTATCAAAATTAAGTTTATCATATTAATTAGTATAAATTACTTGGTATATATGCATATGTATATATATATATCACATGCATGCCAATTAATATCACATGTATTATATAATTAATTAATGTACACTAATTAAACATAATCATGCTATATATTAATGTATGCCAGGAAAGGTGGTTAGATTAGACGGTTAGCTAACAAAGTTGGGTGATATTTTGTTGTTATTAGAATGATAATTATAATTAGGTATTATAATTATGAATGGTGAATGGTTATAATATATATCTATATAGAGTTTCTGACGTGCTGGGTTTTGGCACGTCAGAAATTTCTGACGTGCCAAACCCAACACGTCAAAAATTATTTCTGTTTCAATTTTTTTTTTTTTTTTTTTTTTTTTTTTTTTTTTTTTTTTAAATCTGGTTTATTTTCTGTGTTCATTATATATATAGAGTTTCTGACGTGCCAAAACCCAGCACGTCAGAAATTATTTTTGTTTCAAATTTTTTATTTTTATTTATTTTTAAATCTGGTTTATTTCTGACATGCAAGTTTTAGCACGTCAGAAATTATTTCTGCTAAAAAATTCTTTTATTCTCAATGCAGTAATATAGGAAAAAAAAACTTTTTTCTGACGTGCTAAAACTAGCACGTCAGAAATTTATGACGTGTTAATTATAGCACGTCAGAAATTTCTGACGTGTTAAATGTTGGCACGTCACTAAAAAAAAAAGGCGAGATTTTTAACTTTTTCCCTCTTTTTCCTATCTTCTTTCCCTCTTTTTTTCCCTTTATAATTCTTTTATATATTCAACTTCTTTGGTCATTTTTCTTTCATTTCCAGACTCAGCTCTCTCTCTCTCCGTAGCTTCTCTCTGCAGCCGGCCAGCTCCCTCTAGAGGGAAGAAGAAAAAGGAGAAAAAGAAGAGGAAGAAGAAGAAAAATAAAAGCAGAGGAGAAGCAGCTCCCTCTAGAGGGAAGAAGAAAAAGGAGAAAAAGAATAGGAAGAAGAAGAAAAATAAAAGGAGAAGAGAAGCAGATCTGCAAAAAAGGAAAAGAGAAGAAGAATAATAGAAGATAAGAAGATAAGAAGATTTTTTGGGTTTTTGAAGATTTGTTGAGTTTCACGTTTGGGTTTTTGATTTTTCAGGTTGATTTTTTTATTTGGTTTTTGATTTTTTGGGTTTGAGTTTTTGAAAATGAAGGAAAGAAGAGAGAGTAAGAAAATGGAGAAAAGAAGAGAGGGAGAGAGCTTGGGGGGGGGGGAGTAACGAAAATGGAGAAAAGAGAAAAGAATAGAGGGAGAGAGCTGGGCCATGGGGAGAAAATGGAGAAAAGAAGAGAGGGAGAGAGTTGGCCAGCTCTCCACCGTGGGGTGAAATATATATATATATATATATTATTTTAATTGAAAAATAATTTAAATTAATAAATTTTTTAATTGAAAAAAAAAATGGCCAAAATTTTTGATGTGGCAAAAAAGCCACGTCAAAAAATTTTGACGTGCTGAATTTTAGCATGTCAAAAATGTTTTTACGTGGCAACACTGCCACGTCAAAAAATTCTGACGTGGCAGTGCTGCCACGGCAAAAAATTCTGACGTGGCGATACTGCCACGTCAAAAAAAAAATTTTTGACGTGGCACTGTAGATCAAAAATCTGAAATTTTTGACACCACCCGTTTTAACGGTTGAAAAACATCAAAACCCGCACGTCAAAAGGGGTTTTTGACGTGTCAATACTATTGACACCTCAAAAAATATCAGTAAAAAATTCACCCGATTTTTGTAGTGAGTGATCAAAATGCCCAATTTTAAAAAAACGGTTATAGCGGGCGGTTACATGTTTTACTAATTAACCGCTAACTGCTAAGTGATTACGGTTATAGTTAGTAAAATTTAATAATCGCTAAGACGAGTACAATTAGCGGTTTTTACCAATAACTATTAACTATAATTGCATTGACACCCTACTGCAAGTTGTTGATTGGTAGGTTGGTAGGTATGTGAAAATTCAAAATTGTGCCGTTACGTAGCTTTTTTTTCGAATGAGTTGACCGTCAATCTTGATATGAATTATTCTTCAATGAAACACATAATTAAAAGCGATGTAAATGGCTACTTTGTTGCCATACCACGTGTTGGTATAATGGTATGTATGAGCATGACAAATTGATAATGGCGCGTTAAGAAAGCAATATATAATTAATAAAGGATGTAGGTTTTCCAATGGAACTTTCCTTTCTAGTCTTCGCTATACCTCCAGCCTCCACGTACATGGGCCACCGCGACGCCAAGTCCTCTTTCTTATACCACGCCACGCGGTACAGCCGCCCTAGCTGCTCCTAGGATCTTCAAGGAAACAACGACTCCTCACCAAATCGATTCTCTTTATATATAAAACCTAATCTCTCATTGTTTTCTTCATCTTCATCTTTCATCTTCTCATAATCTGCTGCATATCTTTCTGCTTGCATATACACATCTATATCTTTCCTTGGTTTTTGAAGAGCTTTCAAACATGAGTTCAAGTCAGCTTCCTACTTCTGCACAAGGCCCTTATGTAGTGGCTCCACCACCGGTTGGGTATCCTACAAAAGATGCTTCCGCCTACTCTCAGACTCAGAATCCTCCTCCTCCGGTGGAAACCAAGTCTAGGGGCGATGGCTTCTGGAAGGGATGGTAAGCCCTCTATTTTCTCATATTTCTCTTCTTTTATTCATTCATTATTTGTTGGATATATTGTGATTTATAATTAATTTGTGTCGTATTTGTTTACTGTGCAGTTGTGCTGCCTTGTGTTGCTGCTGTGTACTGGACGCATGCTTCTGATGATCAGGATCCATACAATTCCAGAGACTATTCTTATTGTTTTTCATACACCATTTGGATTGATTCTTTCGATGTGAAAGTGGACCATGTGATTGGCTTCACTTCATTTTCCTATTGTTTTGTTCTTTTTATCACCCTTGTTAATTATTATTATTACGTAGATTATCAAATTGGTTTACTGCTTGGTTTAGATTCTCTCTCTCTCTCTTAATATCAAATTGGTTTACTGAGCTGTCCGTGTCCGGATAACGATGTCTCCAAATTAACATCAGCTGATGTACTTTTTTGAAGCAATCTTCAACATCGTTGATGGTAGATCTAATGAAGTACACAACTATCCAAATCGTCAAAAATATGAAATAAAGTTTTGGCACCAAAATCATGAGCCAATCACAAAACATAAACACGCGGAAATACTTCCATTAACTACAAGAAATTCGGGCTTTAACAACAACAAAATTCATCCCTAAACTCCAAAAATCGTCGCGGATGCTCCATCTAAAATGCACATTAATGACAACAAAAGCTATCAATGTCGTCGCTAATAACACTTTTGTCCTTGCCAAGAAATAGGCACGTATTATCGTTGATACTAATTCATATTATCATCGACGATAAGGCTTGTTGTTGTTGATATCAAAATTATCAACATGAACAAGCTTTGACGTCATTGATATTAAAATTATCAGTGACGAGCAGCCTTGTGGCTGATATTTATGACAATATATATTTTTTAGAATATTACTTTTGAGAAATATGAGAAATATGTATATAGACATAATTAACTAGTAGCATTTTGTGCTCACTATATAATTCATTACATGGTAATGCATCATTACAACAAAACATGTGCTCCAACCAAGTAGCGTCATTGCATAGAAAATTCATCACAAACATTGTTTCTAAACAAAAACATGCGAATATATACCTTACAAAAACACACTCATATCATTACAAAAGCACTCTCACTAGAAAGATGGAGAAGTTCTAACAAGTGTACATGTGTTGATGACCCAATGAGACCTCGAGGCACAACAAAATGTATCTTATTTTGCCCAGTATATAAAAACACTATTAAGTAATATATTGTTGTGCGTCTTCTCTCCCCATCCGGGACAAACCTCAGTAAATTGATTTATCTTTAAAACACAATACCAAAGAATAAAGTCGATCTCAAATGAGGCACTGACATACAATAGTCACCGAACATTAATTCCACTAGTTAAGCCAAACGTTCAATCCTTGTTGACCGAACTATCGATCTTGAAGCCGAACATTTGATCCTTATTGACCAAACGATCGACCGTGACACAGAATGTTCGATGAAGGCTACAATCTACATGATTATGATTTTTATTACTTAATTAATTAGGTTCAACGTGCAAGATTAGGATTTCTATTATGACAGTGTCTGACTTTATTTTGTGTATTGTAGAAATTTAGAGGTTGAGATGTCTAAGAGTGAGGAGACTCACCCGAGGTAAGTAAATACTTGCATAATTGTTTTTATTCGAATATACGATACATTCGTGAATTGAGTATATATGTTTTACTTTCCAAATAATATGTCATGAGCCTACTCATTTTTATAACATGATTGTAACTATTTCAAATGGTATTTGCTTATTGTATGATTTACGATAAATGAACAATATTTACATTATATGACATGATCGTGGGCTATGGGCTTGACCATATGGTTATAGAGATTTATTTTTATTGTTTGGCCTTTGATCCAAAAGTTATTTCACTTATTTGTGATACATGCACCATGTAATACGTACGGATGGGTCACCATTACCACTTTACTAGTAACGTGGGTCACCCGAGGTTGAATTTGGTTGAGCTGCTAGTATATAATAATATTTGGAGCACTGGTATTGTACTACTCTTGGGACAGCACTTACCATACCAATAAGGAATTAAGGGCTCAAACAGACTATACAAAGGAAAGCTATAATTAATATTGTTAATATATAAATATATGTTGCATGATTTCCCTGCATTAAAACTCAGTGACTTGTCAGCGGAATTATGTCAACATACTTCAAAATAAATCACATTTTTGACAACATAATAACAGAGGCAACACATATCTACTTTTGCTAAAAACCCGGGTTTAATATTCAATAATCACAAACTGTTTCTTAAGGCTCGATCATTACATAAACCAATTTCATAAAAAAAAATTTGCTTGCTAATTCGTGGACATACACAATGACTCTTTTCCACCTATCAAGGATGGAACTACACCAATGCATGTCACTCTCTTTCTCTCTCTAAAATCTCTCTCTCAAAGTTCAGGGTTATTGGAATGCAAGAATAAGGGACATAAGCTAAAGGGGGTGGTGTATTATTTATAGGCGTGGGGAATGGATAAGGATTAGCTAGTAAGGTGGCTAAAAATTTAATACACTAATTCTCAGACAAAAATCGTATAGGTCAAACGTTGAACGTTCGCCTAGGATTAACCTTGAGCTACATAATTCATGTTAAGTTCGTTGGCTATCATCACATGGTTATTGCACTGTGGCCAATAAAAGAGATTTACAGCACTTTCTTTATTAAACTCTATATTAAAGAATCTAATCATATCCATACACCAATGAATTCAACTCCAACATCCGCAAAAAAATAAAAAAAATTGTGCTTAGTTACGTTTAGGAATGCGCAAGAGAGTAAGGCCTCATTTGATTTGCGGAATACGTATTTTGTTAGAAAAAGGAATAGGTATTCCTGAGAATAAAAGATGTTGGAATGAAATAATTATTCCAATTTTTTAGTTTGGTAATAACACATATTTAATAATTGGAATTGAACCAAAATTACTAAATAAATCCATATGATTTCTAATTTTTTTAAAACTCAAATTAAAAAGAAAAAATAGTTGAAGGTGTGGGTGGTAGACCACGTACCCCCAGCCGGTGCCATCGGGGGTGGCCAAGACCACCCTGACGGCACTTGTGGGTGGCTGCGACCACTCCCGAAGGGCTCCGAGGGTGGGCTTGGCCACCCCCAGTTCCTGTTGTGGGTGGCCAGCCACCCATAAGATTTTTTATTTTTTATTTTGTTTTTATTTTTTATTTTAAGTTTGAGAGAAAGATTTTTAAAAATTGTTTTTTTTGGAAAACCTTGTCCATTTTCTCAGGAATAACTATTCCTCTTATTTTTTTTAGAGGAATAAATACTCTTTTATGTAAGGGATTAGTTATTCCCACTATAAACAATTCATAGGAATAGACTCCCATCAAACAAAATAATGACTATTTCATCATAATAGACATTCTATTCCAGGGTCTATTATACAAATCAAATGGGGCCTAATTGTTGGAGAAAAAAATCTAGTATGGGTCCCACTCAAGTAAACTAATTCAGATAAATTACAGTTACGTAGAAATTTGCAATAACTTAGCTACTTTAGGAGATTATTTCTCAACCACCTTCCATTATCTCTCAACCACTACCTGAACGTGGACAAACTATGATCTATCGCCACCATATGAACGTGGAACGTGTAACGACTAAAAGCAGTTACATAAAACCCTATATAAGGGACGCAACACATTAGGTAAAGGGATTGATCAAATCCTTTCTCTATAACCCTTAACTCATGCTATATTTTGATTACACATAAGTGTTAACTTAAGCATCGGAGTATTACGGGCTTAATTGATCAAACACCACGGGCTTAATTGATCAAACACCGTAACATATAAATAAGGATAGTTCGAGAAACCCTAATGCCTCCCAATTCAACTCAAGAGCTACTAAAAGCAGTTACATAAAACCCTATATAAGGGATGCAACACATTAGGTAAAGGGATTGATCAAAACTTAGAGTATCTCCAGCAGCTTAGCTAAAAGGCCAATATTAGTTATATTTAGCAATTATTGTTCTTTTTTTACGTCCAACAGAGTAGCTTGCCATTAGTTAGAATAACTACATTACTACTGTGAATAGCAATTTGGAGCTATTCACTGTAGCACACTAAATGAATAAAATATTGTTTATTTTTCTTTTGTTTATTGTTTCTTTATTTCACCTCTTTTCACTCAACATCTTTTATTTCTTCTGAACACCTCTTCACATCTGTTATGTCTCTCCCTCCAACACAAAATTTATCTCTCACTCATAAAATTTCTTCACACAGTTGGATGAAAAAATTGAATGTAGAACAAATTTATTTCATGGAAACACACGGATGTAAACAAATCAATTGCAGTTTGATGAAAAAATTTATTTATGTTATTAATTTTAAGAATTAGTACGTGCATGTGAGATGAATGTTCCTCATATGTGTTTATTTTTGCTTTTATGAATGATTTCTATATATGTACATGTGTTTGTTTTTTCCTTTAATTAATTGTTGGTAATAATATAATAAAAAAAGAATGACAAATAATATTTTAAAGCAAGTAGAGAATGAAATAAAGAATCTGTTGGAGTATGTAGTGAAAAGACAATAGCTAAAGTAAATAATTGTACTTTTTCATTAGATAAAATACCTATTGCTGTTGAAGATGCTCTTACAAACATAATAGATATAAAAGACTAATAGAAATAAACTACTTCTAATGATACGATATTACCTTTAATGATAATGTATAATCTCTAATATTTAAATTATAAATATAATTCTATAAAGATAACTTATTATTTCTAAGTATTTTAATCTTAAAATATCTCTATTATTATACTCGTAACACAGAGTCTCTCTTGTCATTGAACCGATGAATCGTTTGATATTCTCACTATTTTGCAATATTTCATCGCCGATCATCGCGGATCAAGCAGTACCAAAAACTATACTTCAACACTAAGAAACACCATCAACCACCATCAACTTTTGATACATAATTGAAGGGACGGGACAAGGGACAAATGCCAAAAGGATTTCTTGAAAGTTCCGTCACATCTAAAACATTGAAAAAGTTGACATGCAAACAAAAAACTTAATAATATAGTCCATGTGTTGGCCAGCATGTATCATAATTAGGGGTGTCAATCCGGTCTGATTTTTCGGTTTTTGGTCAAAACTCAGAACTGGAACCGAGGTACCCCGATTCTTGGTTTTGGGAAACCGGAACCGGAAACCAGGGTTCTGGTTACCGGCCGGTTCCGGTTTTACCCGGTCTGGTAACTGGTTTTTTAAGAAAATTGGTTTTTGGGCTTATTTTAGTATTGGGCCTAAAATAAGCCTATTTTTTTTTTTTTTTTTTTTCATAAGTTGGCCTATTTTAAAAAAAAATCTATTAGTCTTTTTGTCTAAATTAAAGGGGGCTTTGTTGTGATTGTTCTAAATAATTAAAAAATAAACCTAAAAAAGCCCAAAAATCGGGTACCAAAAACCGGATACTGGAACCGGAACTGGGACCCCGGTTTCCCGGTAATTTTTGAGACCCCTAATCAGCATGATGCATAAGAAAGAACTAATATCTATATATATATAGTAGTGATTTTTGGCACACCGACGTGCTTGAACAGTAAGCACGCCGGTGTTAAAATATTGAACCTAAACTTAAGTGTAAAATATATATATATATATAAAATGGAAACCCGGTTCCGGTATTCCCGATACAAATCGGGTAGCAAAAACCGGGTACCGGTACCGGAACCGGGACCCCGGTTTCCGGTAATTTTTGAGACCCCTAATCAACATGACGTGTAAGAAAGAACTAATATATATAGTAGTGATTTTTGGCACACCGACGTACTTGAACAGTAAGCACGTCGGTGTTAAAATATTATTTTATTTTATTTTTTTTACTGTTCAAATATTATTTTAATAATATTTTATAATATTTTAACAGCAGCGTGCTTACTATTCAAGCACGCCGGTGTACCAAAAATCACTTCTTTTATATATATATATATATATATAGAGAGAGAGAGAGAGAGAAATGGGAACATAAAGTACTTAGCTCCACCACATTTGTCTGCTTTCCAAATGGAACTTTCCTTT
This sequence comes from Corylus avellana, assembly GCF_965113065.1. NCBI lineage: Eukaryota > Viridiplantae > Streptophyta > Magnoliopsida > Fagales > Betulaceae > Corylus > Corylus avellana. The sequence goes on from NC_142494.1 coordinate 17,245,794, forward strand.
CTAGTCTTTGCTATATACCTCCAGCGCGCTTCCACATGTGCCACCGTGGCGCCAAGTCCTCTTTCTTATACGTGGCCACGCGCTACAGCCGCCGTTGCTCCAATGGATCTTCTAAGAAACAACAACTACTCTACCTAATCGGTTTTCTTTGTATATATATAAAACCTAATCTCTCATTGTTTTCATCATCTTCATCTTCTCTTTATCTTTCTGCTTGCATATACACATCTATATATCTTTTGTTGGTTTTTGAAGAGCTACCTTCGAAACATGAGTTCAAGTGATCAGCTTCCTACATCTGCACAAGGCCCTTATGTAGTGGCTCCACCACCGGCTGGGTATCCTACCAAAGATGACTCCGCCTACTCTCAAAATCCTCCTCCTCCGGTGGAAACCAAGTCTAGGGGCGATGGCTTCTGGAAAGGATGGTAAGCCCTCTATCTATCTCCTCTTGTTTCTTTTCTTTTATTCATTCATTATTTGTTTATCAGATATATAATTAAAGGAGTGGCAAATATACATTGTCATTTATAATTAATTTGCGTCGTGTTTGTTTACTGTGCAGTTGTGCTGCCTTGTGTTGCTGCTGTGTACTGGACGCATGCTTCTGAGGATCCATACAATTTCAGAGACTATTCTTATTGTTTTTCATACACCATTTGGAATCATTCTTTCGATGTGAAAGTGGACCATGTGATTGGCTTCACTTCATTTTCCTATTGTTTTGTTCTTTTTATCACCCTTGTTATTATTATTATGTAGATAATCAAATTGGTTTACTGCTTGGTTTAGATCGATTCTCTCTCTCTCTCTCTTAATATCAAATTGGTTTACTGAGCTGTCTGTGTCCTGATGTCTCCAAATTAACATCAGCTGATGTACTTTTTTGAAGCAATCTTCAACATCCTTGATGGTAGATCTAAGTACACAACTATCCAAATCATCAAAAATATGAAATAAAGTTTTGGACACTGAATGAGCCGATCAAAAAAGATAAACACACGGAAATAATTCCATTAACTAAAAGAAATTCGGGCTTTAACAACAACAAAATTCATCCCTAAAGTCCAAAAAATGGTCGTGGATGCTCCATCTAAAATGCACATTAGTGACAACAAAAGCTATCAATGCCGTCGCTAATAACACTTTTGTCCTTGCCGAGAAATAGTGATACTAATTAATATTATCATCGACGATAAGGCTTGTTGTTGTTGATATTAAAATTATCAACATGAACAAGCTTTGATGTCATTGATATTAAAATTATCAGTGACGAGCAGCCTTGTCGCTGATATTTATGATAATATATATTTTTTAGAATATTACTTTTTGCCAATTGTTGTTTTAGTTTGTACTGATTATGAGGAATATGTATATAGACATAATTAACTAGTATCATTTTGTGCTCGATCTTACTACATCGATCATTATATAATTCATTACACGATTTAATGCATCACTACAACAAAACATGTGCTCCAACCAAATAGCGTCATTGCATAGAAAATTCATCACAAACATTGTTTCTAAACAAAAACATGCGAATATATACCTTACAAAAACACGTACATTCATATCATTACAAAAGCACTCTCACTAGAAAGATGGAGAAGTTGTAACAATTGTACATGTGTTGATGACCCAATGAGACCTCGAGGCACAACAAAATGTATCTTATTTTGCCCAGCATATAAAAACACTATTATGTAATATATTGTTGTGCGTCTTCTCTCCCCATCCGGGACAAACCTCAGTAAATTGATTTATCTTTAAAACACAATACCAAAGAATAAATTAAAGTCTCAAATGAAGCACTGACATACAATAGTCACCGAACATTAATTTCACTAGTTAAGCCAAACGTTCAATCCTTGTTGACCGAACTATCGATCTTGAAGCCGAACATTTGATCCTTATTCACCAAACGATCGACCGTAACACAGAATGTTCGATGAAGGCTACAATCTACATGATTATGATTTTTATTTCTTAATTAATTAGGTTCAACGTGCAAGATTAGGATTTCTAATATGACTGTGTCTGACTTTATTTTGTGTATTGTAGAAACTTAGAGGTTGAGATGTCTATGAGTGAGGAGACTAACCCAAGGTAGGTAAATACTTGCATAATTGTTTTTATTCGAATATACGATACATTCGTGAATTGAGTATATATGTTTTACTTTTCAAATAATATGTCATGAGCCTACTCATTTTTATAACATGATTGTAACCATTTCAAATGGTATTTGCTTATTGTATGATTTACAATAAATAAACAATATTTACATTATATGACATGATCGTGGGCTATGGGCTTGACCATATGGTTACAGAGATTTATTTTTATTATTTGGCCTTTGATCCAATGGTTATTTGTGATACATGCACCATGTAATACAGATGGGTCACCATTACCACTTTACTAATAACGTGGGTCACCAGAGGTTGAATTTGGTTAAACTGCTAGTATATAATAATATTCGGGGCACCGATATTGTACTACTCTTGGGATAGCACTAACCATACCAATAAGGAATTAAGGGCTCAAACGGACTATACAAAGGAAAGCTATAATTAATGTTAATATATAAATATATGTTGCATGATTTCCCTGCATTAAAACTCAGTGACTTGTCGGCGGAATTATGTCAACATACTTCAAAATAAACCACATTTTTGACAACATAATAACAGAGGCAACACATACCTACTTTTGCTAAAAACCCAGGTTTAATATTCAATAATCACAAACTGTTTCTTAAGGCTCGATCATGACATAAACCAATTTCATAAAAAAAATTTTACTTTCTAATTCGTGGACATACACAATGACTCTTTTCCACCTATCAAGGATGGAACTACACCGATGTCACTCTCTTTCTCTCTCTAAAATCTCTCTCTCTCAAAGTTCACGGTTACTGGAATGCAAGAATAAGGGACATAAGCTAAAGGGGGTGGTGTATTATTTATAGGCGTGGGGAATGGATAAGGATTAGTAAGGTGGCTAAAAATTTAATACACTTCTCAGACAAAAATCGTATAGGTCAAACGTTAACGCTCGCCTAGGATTAGCCTTGAGGTACATAATTCATGTTAAGTTCGTTGGCTATCATCACATGGTTATTGCACTGTGGCCAATAAAAGAGATTTACAGCATTTTCTTTATTAAACTCTATATTAAAGAATCTAATCATATCCATATATACACCAATGAAGTCAACTCCAACAACCGCCAAAAAAATAAAAAATGTGCTTAGTTACGTTTAGGAATGCGCAAGAGAGTAAGGCCTCATTTGATTTGTGGAATATGTGTCGTTAGGAAAAGAAATAGATATTGCTAGGAATAGAAGATGTTGGAATGAAATAATTATTTCAATTATTTTAGTTTGGTAGCAACACATATTTTATAATTGGAATTGAACCAAAATTACTAAAAAAATCCATATGATTTCTAATTTTTTTAAAACTCAAATTATAAAGAAAAAATAGTTGAAGGTGTGGGTGGCCAACGACGTACCCCCGGCCGATGCCATTGGGGGTGGCCAAGACCACCCCAACGGCACTTGTGGGTGGCTGCGACCATGCACCCCCGAAGGGCTTCGGGGGTGGGCTTGGCCACCCCCAAGGCCTGTTGTGGGTGGCCAGCAACCCATAAGATTTTTTATTTTTTATTTTTTATTTTTAAGTTTGAGAGAAAATTTTTTAAAAAATGTTTTTTTGGAAAACCTTGTCCATTCTCTCAAGAATAACTATTCATCTTATTTTTTTAGAGGAATAAATACTCTTGTATGTAAGGGATTAGTTATTCCCACGAAAAACTATTCATAGGAATAGACTCCTACCAAACAAAATAATGAATATTTCATCATAATAAACATTCTATTCTAGGGTCTATTATGCAAATCAAATGGGGCCTAATTGTTGGGGATAAAATCTACTATGAGTCCCACTCAAGTAACCTAATTCAAATAAATTACAGTTACGTAGAGTTCTGCAATAACTTAGCTACTTTAGGAGATTATTTTTCAACCACCTTCCATTATCTCTCAACCACTACGTAGACAAACCATGATCTATCAACCACCATATGAACGTGGAACGTGTAATAACTGAAAGCAGTTACATAAAACCCTATATAAGGGACGCAACACATTAGGTAAAGGGATCGATCAAATCGTTTCTCAATAACCCTTAGCTCATGCTATATTTTGATTACACATAAGTGTACGTTAACTTAAGCATCAGAGTGTTACGGGCTTAATTGATCAAACACCGTAACAGATAAATAAGGGTATGTAGTTCGAGAAACCCTAATGCCTCCCAATTCAACTCAAGAGCTTAATATTATTAATATTTGCTTAATTTCATTAATAAACATGGTCTCTTTAAATAGAGACTTACAAAACATAATAGAAATAAAAGAATTCTAATGATAATATATTATCTTTAATGATAACGTATAATCTCTAATATTTAAATTATAAATATAATTTTATAAAGATAACTTATTATCTCTAAATATTTTAATTCTAAAACACCTCTATTATTAGACTTGTAACACAGTGTCTTCCCGGTCTTTGAACCAAGGAATCATTTGATATTCTCACTATTTTGCAGTATTTCATCGCGGATCATCGTGGATCAAGCAGTACCCAAAACTAAACTTCAACACTAAGAAACACCATCAACCACCATCAACTTTTGATACATAATTGAAGGGATGGGACAAGGGACAAATGCCAAAAGGATTTCTTGAAAGTTCCGTCACATCTAAAACGTTGAAAAAGTTGACATGCAAACAAAAAACTTAATAATGTAGTCCACGTGTTGGCCACCATGTATCAGCACGACGCGTAAGAAAGAACTAATATATATATATATATATATAGACGTGGGAACATAAAGTACTTAGCTCCACCACATTTGCCTGCTTTCCTTTCTAGTCTTTGCTATATACCTCCAGCGCGCTTCCACATGGGCCAACGTGGCGCCAAGTCCTCTTTCTTGTACGTGGCCACGCGCTACAGCCGCCCTCGCTCCAATGGATCTTCTAAGAAACCACAACCACTCTACCTAATCGGTTTTCTTTGTATATATATAAAACCTAATCTCTCATTGTTTTCATCATCTTCATCTTCTTTTTATCTTTCTGCTTGCATATACACATCTATATCCTTTGTTGGTTTTTGAAGAACTACTTTTGAAACATGAGTTCAAGTGATCAGCTTCCTACATCTGCACAAGGCCCTTATGTAGTGGCTCCACCACCGGCTGGGTATCCTACCAAAGATGACTCCGCCTACTCTCAAAATCCTCCTCCTCGGGTGGAAACCAAGTCTAGGGGCGATGGCTTCTGGAAAGGATGGTAAGCCCTCTATCTATCTCCTCTTGTTTCTTTTCTTTTATTCATTCATTATTTGCTTTCCAGATATATAATTAAAGGAGTGGCATATATATATATTATGATTTATAATTAATTTGTGTCGTATTTGTTTACTGTGCAGTTGTGCTGCCTTGTGTTGCTGCTGTGTACTGGACGCATGCTTCTGATGATCAGGATCCATACAATTCCAGAGACCATTCTTATTGTTTTTCATACACAATTTAGAATCATTCTTTCGATGTGAAAGTCGACCATGTGATTGGCTTCACTTCATTTTCCTATTGTTTTGTTCTTTTTATCACCCTTGTTATTATTATTATGTAGATAATCAAATTGGTTTACTGCTTGGTTTAGATCGATTCTCTCTCTCTCTCTTTATCAAATTGGTTTACTGAGCTGTCCGTGTCCGGATAACGATGTCCCCAAATGATGTACTTTTTTGAAGCAATCTCCAACATCGTTGATGGTAGATCTAAGTACACAACTATCCAAATCGTAAAAAATATGAAATAAAGTTTTGGACACCGAATGAGCCAATCACAAAACGTAAACAGACGGAAATACTTCCATTAACTACAAGAAATTCGGGCTTTAACAACAACAAAATTCATCCCTAAAGTCCAAAAAATCATCGCGGATGCTCCATCTAAATTGCACATTAATGACAACAAAAGTTATCAATGTCGTCGCTAATAACACTTTTGTCCTTGTCGAGAAATAGGCACATATAGTCGTTGATACTAATTAATATTAGGTTTAAATACTCCATAACCCCTTAGGGTTTCTCAACTTTATTTTTTTCTCCCTATGGTTTTATTTTTATCACAGGAGGTCCTTGTGGTTTTGATAAGTGACCAAATTAGTCCATCCGTTAGTTGACCGCTAAGACTGACACATGGACCAATCAGACGTCGACACGTGGCACATATTTATTATTTTTTTAAAAAAAATAAAAAATATATATATTTTTTTTAAAATAAAAAAATGTATTAAAAAAAAAAAAAAAAAAAAAGGGAAACAAATTGGGGGTGGCTCTTGGCCATTTGGGGGTGGCTCGGCCACCCCCTTTGGCCATGGCAGTGGCCTGGCCACCCCCTTGGGCTCCAAGGGGGTGGCCGAAACCACCCCCAGTACCCACTGGGGGTGGCCGAGCCACCCCCATGGAGCCCTAGAGGGTGGCCGAAACCACCCTCAATCACCATTGTTTCTAAACAAAAACATGCGAATATATACCTTACAAAAAACACACTCATATCATTACAAAAGCACTCTCACTAGAAAGATGAAGAAGTTCTAACAATTGTACATGTGCTGATGACCCAATGAGACCTCGAGGCACAACAAAATGTATCTTATTTTGCCCAGCATATAAAAACACTATTATGTAATATATTGTTGTGCGTCTTCTCTCCCAATCCGGGACAAACCTCAGTAAATTGATTTATCTTTATAACACAATATCAAAGAATAAAGTCTCAAATGAGGAACTGACATACAACAGTCACCGAACATTAATTCCATTAGTTAAGCCAAACGTTCAATCCTTGTTGACTGAACTATTGATCTTTAAGCCGAACATTTGATCCTTATTGACCAAACGATCGACCGTGACACAGAATGTTCGATGAAGGCTACAATCTACGTGATTATGGTTTTTATTTCTTAATTAGTTAGGTTCAACGTGCAAGATTAGGATTTTCTAATATGACAGTGTCTGACTTTATTTTGTGTATTGTAGAAACTTATAAGAGGTTGAGATGTCTAAGAGTGAGTAGACTCACCTGAGGTCAGTAAATACTTGCATAATTGTTTTTATTCGAATATACAATACATTTGTGAATTGAGTATGTTTTACTTTTCAAATAATATGTCATGAGCCTATTGATTTTTATAACATGATCGTAACTATTTCAAATGGTATTTGCTTATTGTATGATTTACAATAAATGAACAATATTTACATTGTATGACATTATCGTGGGCTATGGGCTTGACCATATGGTTACAGAGATTTATTTTTATTATTTGGCCTTCGATCCAATGGTTATTTGTGATACATGCACCATGTAATACGGATGGGTCACCATTACCACTTTATTAGTAGCATGGGTCACCCGAGGTCGAATTTGGTTGAGCTGCTAGTATATAATAATATTTGAGGCACTGGTATTGTACTACTCTTGGGACAGCACTAACCATACCAATAAGGAATTAAGGGCTCAAACCGACTATACAAAGGAAAGCTATAATTAATGTTAATATATAAATATATGTTGCATGATTTCCCTGCATTAAAACTCAGTGACTTGTCGGCCGAATTATGTCAACATACTTCAAAATAAGCCACATTTTTGACAACATAATAAGAGAAGCAACACATACCTACTTTTGCTAAAAACCCCGAGTTTAATGTTCAATAATCACAAACTGTTTCTTAAGGCTCGATCATTACATAAACCAATTTCATAAAAATTTACTTGCTAATTCGTGGACATACACAAGGACTCGTCGCTAAAAGCCCACATGTCGTCGCTGATGGTCATCAGCGATGACTATGGTCGTCGCTCCTTGTCGTTGCAAGTAGTCCGTCGTTAAAGACTAAACAGCGACGACATTGCATGTCGTCGCTGATAAGTATTAACAGCGACGACTTTTGTCGTCGCTAATAACTGTAAAAGGTGGTCGCTGAAAATGCTTGATAAAGTCGATGGGGTCGCAGATGTTTGTGTCATCAGCGACGACATTGTCGTCGCTGATGACACACGCATCAGCGACGACATGTGTCGTCGCTGATGACACACGCATCAGCGACGACACATGTCGTCGCTGATGACACACGCATCAGCGACGACAAATGTCGTCGCTGATGACACACGCATCAGCGACGACAAATGTCGTAGCTGATGACAAACATATCAGCGACGACAAATGTCGTCGCTAATGAGGCACATATCAGCGATGACAAATGTCGTCGCTGATGATGCAAATTTCAGGAACAATATTTAGCATGCATTAGTAACAGCAAATGTCGTCGTTGCTGATGATCGTCGTCGTCAACATCAAATGCTTTTCTTTTTGGCCGATTAATGTTTTAAATTGTTTGGTATGAATGATCTAAACATAACAATATATTAAAGCTTACTTAAGAACTCTTTTTCTAATTAAATATGCTAAAAGGTCTGAAACAGAATTAATTACAAGTGAAGAAGTCTCAAAAATGGCTTGAGAAAACTACATAATTGTCAAGTTTTAAGCAAGTGCCAAAGAAGGCATACATCAACAACAATGTTCATTGAGAAATTAAACTTCATATATAGCTAAGCAGCAAAAAAAAAGATTACAAAAAAAGCTTTCCAGATGTAAGAACTGATAACCTGTACGACTCATCAATACCATATGTAACTGCACAGAGAAGAAGAACATATATTAGACAAGAAAACTCACTTAAAAACTACAAGCGTGTCTAATATAATAACCATATAGTTGGACAAACAGTTGCTACTCAAACATGAAAAAACGTAGTAAAAAAAGAACATTGTCCATCATGTATCACAGCATAGAGGAATTTCATACCATAATTGATACAGTAAATCATGGCAAGACAAAGCAACAGGTTCCCAACCAAACAATGAAGAAATTGCGGGGCTTGAGACTTGGGACAATGGAAAGCCATATGAACAGGCTGCTAAAGTTGAAGAACAAGATTTATTTGAATGGAAAAAATCTTTCCCTATATGGCACCTTGAGAAAAACCAAATCAAATATCTAAAAATAAAATCAAATATCTTTCCCTACATGGCACAAAGAAACACACATAGTGCAGGCGCCAGGCGTGCAGCTCAACAAACTAAGAAGTAAGAAATAAAATATTTGCTTATTTTCCATTCTTCCTCACTTTTCTAAGCAACCTAATATATACAAAGATCAGATCCGAAAAATCATACAAAATACAAACCTCAGCGGCAGCTTATGAGAACCACAAGCAGACTTAATGTAATAATTTAAAAAAAAAAAAAAAAAAAAAAATTCCTGTTTGATTACTGAAGAAAACGAAATGAAAGATGATAGGGCATATTTACAATACCCAGTTTCTAACCAAAAATCATTATGAGAATCCAAGTTCTTATTTCTTTCCTCCAAATTTTATCATCAACGAAATGACCTACAAGATGAAGAATTGCACTGCCAAGACTTTTACTCCACAACCAGCAGCAGTAACGGTGCAAGGAGAGAATGATGTTTGTATATGTTTGGTTTTGGTAAGAAAAAAAAAAAAATCTAACACCAAAACGCCCTGAGTGACTAACGCAAGTGTAGAAATGCCTCATAAGCTGTAAATTTAAATAATTTCCTAAGATAACAGCAGAGGTTCCCAGAGAACACAAAATAAGTAAATCCAAAATGAAGTTTCCTTATAATTATAAACAAGACCCAAATTCCTAGTTTCACTTTCCTAACTTTTTTTTAGATAATTAATAAACCAATCTCAATAAAAGAACACATTCCTCACTAACATCCATTTGCAGCCATTGCTGATGGAAAAATACAATTTTCTAGTTTGCACATTACAATTACCTAAAAGGAGAAACAATCAACTGGAGTTGATAGATACTTTAACACATCAATCAAAATCAAACTTCCATCCGAAAATCAATCATCCAAATTCCATCAAAGTAGTAAATAAATCACAAAATGAGCAAAATTCTTACCAATTTTCATGTTTCTTTAAACATTCCAATCAAAATGAGCAATATTCAGACCTTGTGTTCCTATAACATATAGAAAAGAAAACAAAGATGTCATCAGTAATAAATTAGTTGTTCGGGTTCAATTAAAGCATAACGAAACATATCTATCACACAACTATTTTACCTAAAACATGTGACATTAGGAGATCAAATTGGCGCTTTGATTCTTGTCTAATTTGCTCTATTTGTTCATCCATTTTTCTATCTTTTTCCACTAACTCATTTTGCAGTTCCTCTATTTGTTCATTTCTTTTTCTATCTTTTTCCACCAACTCATTTTGCAGTTCCTCTATTTTTCTATTTGTTTCCTCCAACTCAAGGTTGAGTTGGGTGCCATATACTTGCGAAGAAGAAGATGGAGTAGGTATGACAAATTTTCCCATCCCTCTAACATGGCCAAAACGTTTCCCACCAAGAGCTTGTGTAAATATTTCCTCTTCATCTACTTCTACCTCTTTGTCAGCCAACTTCTCTACCATCAAATTCTTCAGAAGCAACCAAAATCAACAGGTTAGCCGTAAAACAATGTGAGACAAGATATTAACAGAGAGCAGAAATTTCAACTACTTACGTATCGTTCTTCACACTGCGGAGTCACAAATTTCCCGTCTTTATTTGTGTGAGAGATCTTATAAAAGTCAATTAGATTGGGCTCTTCTTCATCCTCTCCTGCCTACACATAATAGACATATAATTAACATATGCTCTAAACATAATTATTAAAATAATGTAATAGTATAAAATTACATTATTACATTATTTAAAGTGTCCTTTAAAATTACATTATTACTCTTCTTCAAAGTGTCCTTTGTTTTTCCTTTAATATTCAGCAGTGTACCTAAGAGACTATCACATATGTTCTTCTCAATATGCATGACATTCAAATTGTGTCTCAGTTTCAATGTTGACCAATAAGGCAAATTAAAAAAAATACTCTTCTTCGTCCAATTCAACTCACACTCTTCACGCGTTCTCTTCTTTTTTTTGGTCTCATCTTTTCCAAACGGCAAATTTGGTACATTCTCTAATTGTTGTAACAATTGATCTCCAGATAATTCATTAGGTGCCATTCTATGCTCCTCAGTACCGTCAAAGAGAGATTTTTTTGTGCGCCATATATGCCCCTGAGGTAAGAACCGACGATGAGCCATGTAGCATGACTTACCTCCAAACTTCAACCTTTTGGACGCTGTATCCTTGTTACATACTGGACACGCCAGGTGTCCCTTAGTTGACCACCCAGACAAGTTTCCATATGCAGGAAAATCATTTATAGTCCATAATAATGCTGCATGCAACTTAAAGTTCTCCTGCGTCGATGAGTCATATGTAAGAATGCCTTCATTCCATAATTCTTGCAAATTATCCACCAATGGTTGCAGATACACATTAATTTCATTTCCAGGTGCCTTAGGTCCAGGGATAAGTAAGGACATCATCAAATACGGATCTTTCATACACCTCCACGGAGGTAAATTATACGGCACAAGTATTACTGGCCACATCCTGTATGATGTACTCATATTACCAAATGGGTTAAAACCATCGCTTGATAAACCAAGTCGCACGTTGCGGGAATCATTAGCAAATTGAACATGTTCTTTATCAAACTCTTTCCACAATATTGAATCTGCTGGATGTCTTAGATTTCCATCATCTCGACACCCATCTTTGTGCCACCTCATATCTTTGGCAATATCTTTCGACAAAAACAACCGTTGCAACCTCGGTTTTATTGGAAAATACCGTAAGACCTTATGAGGAATTTTCTTACCTGTACCTTTGACATTTGCCCATCTTGACGTATTGCATGTTGGACATTTTTCTTTATCTGCATGTTCCTTTCGGAAAAGCACACAAGAATTCTTGCATGCATGTATCTTCTCATAACTTAAACCCAAGCCTCGCCTCAATCGTTTTGCTTCATAATACGATCTTGGTAATGTCTCCCCATCTGGGAGAGCCCTCTTTATCAAGTCAATCACCATATCGAACGCCTTGTTACTCATATTGCAAAAATTCTTTATATGAAGTAGATTCGTAGTGAAAGCAAGTGTTGAAAATTTCTTACAGCCTGGATAAAGTTCACGTCGAGCATCTTCCAACAGTTGGTCAAAATTTTTCGATTCATAACCATTGGTTGTTGGACCTGGAGTCACTACAAAAATTATGTGGGTTAGTAACAGTGGTTTAGTAACGTGTCACTAGGGTTAACACGTTACTAAATTTTAGTAACATGTATATAGTAACGTGTCTGGCATGTTAGGAATTTGATTGTTGCTAAATCCCGTTTAGTAACGTGTTAAGACTGACACGTTACTACTTAGTAACGTGTCAATTTACTGACACGTTACTAATACTTAGTAACGTGCCATAAATCGACACGTTACTACTTAGTAACGTGTCGATTTACTGACACGTTACTATACTTAGTAACGTGTCATAAACTGACACGTTACTACTTAGTAACGTGTCAATTTTTGACACGTTACTAAGTATAGTAACGTGTCAGTAAATTGACACGTTACTAAGTAGTAACGTGTCAACAATAGTATAGTAACGTGTCAAAAACTGACACGTTACTACTTAGTAACGTGTCAGTTTTTGACACGTTACGAATTTGTGCATGAAAAAAAAAAAAAAATTTTAAATTAATTTCTCCAAATTTTGTTTATTTGTACACACCTGATCATACATCATAAATTGCTCTCACCATACATCATCAATTGCTATCAACATACATCCATTTCTCAAGTCCTATCCCAACATTCCCCACAACATATATCCATTTCATGTCCACAAAAATTGATATATATATATATATATACAACAACATTGTTGTATATTACGTCATTGTCCACATCTCAAGTCCTATCCCAACATTCCCCACAACATATATCCATTTCATGTCCACAAAAATTGATATATATATACAACAACATTGTTGTATATTATGTCAGGCGTCTCACAAATAAATTATAACTATATACATATACATTAACAAAACCTTAAACATACAAGTTAAGTGATTCTCGAGTACATTACGTATAAACACCCCAACAAAAAATCTGGTGAACACCATCATAACGGGTCGATCTCTCCGCACTCACTGCAAATGATTACACAACAATTAGTCAGCAAACAAACACTCGAACAATCAATCAGGAATCATCAAGTCCTAAGCGACTAACTTCGTCAAACTATACAAACGTCATACTCAACAATATTTAACAGTAGTGAAGTGAATAAACAGACGATAAATAACTTCAACGCTATAGCTACACTGCCAACACACACCTTAGAGTACAACGCTATAGTTTCAATGATAATCCAAACTGTGAAAATGATCTAAAATTACAAAGCATATATATGATCTACGCGTATCCAGCATTTCCACAACCACAACACATATTAATTTGTATTCCTAATTCCAAGTATTTTGAGTTAAGTATATACGCTATTTATAAATATTCGATAATAACTGGCGCGAAAGAAGTCATATGTATACATACGGGCTTGCTGAACCAGTGGTACAATGTCTTGATAAGCGAGACTTTTGTCCACTCGGGGTCCGTTGTGGGTGTTCGTTTTGATTGTCATCCTCAGCTTCTAGCCTTACGTCATCTACACATATTACCGTATAAATGTGTTATACACATGCATGTATTCCAAAAACATATGAACAAAGTGTGATTACCAAACAAATTTATTAACTATTAAATTGATATCCATTTCAGAAGTTACTCGTATTACTTTAAGAGAAACAAAAACTAATATAGTTTTACCTGGTCCGCTAGCTACTGAGGACCTCACAATCGCACGGACTGGGGATTCTAAGTCTGGCGGAGCTCTAACATTGGTCACCTCTGGCTCGGAGACATGTCTCGAGCTCTCAAGCACACGAAGTCGGGCCTCATACGCCGCCATCTGTGCAGCCATAAGTGCACTAAACTCCGCAGTAATCTCAGACCTCTGCTGTGCCAACTGTGCAGCCATATCTATCTTGTGCTGCTCCCTTTCAGCTCCGAGTGCTCTTTCAATCATTTCCGGGACATTTGAGCTTCTTGGGTTCTGTGAGGATGGTTTATAGTAAGAGTAGATGTTGCCGTGCGTAGGAAGAATATTCTTACTAACCCCCCGAACACGACCCGCATATTCTGGCTTAGAGTTATGCACTTGGGCGTATACGTCGTTTGGTGCCCACCGAATGGTCCCATGAGGAGCGTCTGCCAATTCTGCAGGATCGGTTTCCACTAGCTCCTCCATCAACAACTGTAAGTTACATTACATCAAATCATTGTTATTTATGTTGTCCATCACAAATAAATTTTCTATACACAAATACAAATAAAAAGATGAAGGGTGTAAACAACATACAACTCTCTCCTCGACCACCCGATTTGGGAAGCTACCGTCTGTCTTTCGGTGAGTCTTGATGTAAGCCTTCGCTCGAGTAAGAGTTATGCCCGTATTAATTACCTGCAATTAAAAACCCACAACACAATCCATATGTTAGTATGTATATTAAATTAATGATGACATATATATGTATATAAATGGTAAATGACAGACATACCTCCTCATTGCATAACCTTGCCAAGCTCTTCGAGCCAGTGCAGTGTGGTGTGTTATTCTTGGCTTGTATCTCTCTCATATGCTGAGCAAAGTCCTACACGTACACAACACATATACGTTATTAATTTGTGACACATCTTTATAATATTAAACTGTTACTGAAACTACACAATTGAAATTAACTTAGTAACCTACTTGATACGCGGGATCACACCATTGCTCCAACAATATATCCACGTCTGTCGTGTTGTAGTCTTTAAGGAGCTGGGACATCCTTTGCTTCACTATCGTAGGCGTCTCACCTCGTTGAATATGGATTCTCGCTCTAAAGTCATGTCTCCAACGCCTCAACTTGTCGCCCATGTCACGGAATGCGTCCTTCTTGATCGCCACAATGTCAAAGCCAGGCGGGATATAAAACTGCGTCTGCATAAGTTTCAAATTGAGAAATTATGACATGTACATCAATTAATCGTTAGTACCAGTGAGTCAAATAACTGCTATGTACAGTTGACTGTAAATTGAGAATTTCGTAACGTTTCACATACCATCAATGAGCTCCACAAGTCCTCCTTCGTGTTGTCGGGTACCTTCAACCAGTCGTCAGATATCCTAAGGAAAGCCCCGCCCCTCACAGTCTTGCCCGTCACCCGTCTAAATTTTGACCCGCTTAGTCCTACTGGCTGCCACGATCCATTATACTCCATCACAATCCTTTTCCCAAGGGGGATGTCCCATACCTTGCGCGACGTATTTATATGCAACACTTCAATATTATTCTGTGAATCTGCATTGATGTTTAACACACAAAAATTAAAAAATACCGACATTAATCGGAAGTGAATGCTTATAAATAGAATAAAATATATAAACAAATACATACTTATTTCAACATTGACTACTATACATACCTATCGTCCGAACCTCGCTGATACCCAACACTTGCCCAGCAAGTCCAGCAGGCTGGCCGTCCAATAAGTCAGCTGTCTCCACCTCAATGTCCTCATCGGCCTGCGTATCACTATCATCCAAGCGTGCTATGCTGTGTGGTGGGCGATCAAAAAAGTCGTGCAGCAACCGACCCAGCTGGGTCAAATTTGCTGGCGGGGATTGCAAATCCGGAGATTGCCCGAACTGGGTAAGGCCTGTCCGACGGGATGGGTCAAGCAAATCTGGGTCTACTTGACTCGAGGAGCCTGGAATATCTTCATTATTGTTGAAGATATAATTATGTGTCGCAGGGGGTGGCTCGTCTACATGCTCTGGAAGTATCGGTCGATACCCTGGCTGCTGACGCAGTAGCATAGCAATGTCCTGCGCCTCATTGTCATTAGGGTCGAACAGTCTCAACCCACGTCCACCCGTAGTCTGTCGCGTAGAAGACGGTGTCCCTCGTCCTCTTTTTGTCCTCCCTCGATTACTCATACTACCCTGCGAAATAAACGAGCGCGGGATTAGTAATCTATACAATGTATTAGATATACAATAAATGTTTAAATATACACCAACAAACCAATGAATGACAATCAATGTATAAATATATAACAAAGCCAAACATGTACACAATATTGAAATATAATGTGATAACATACGCTTCGATCGGTGCTAAATCTTGTCGAACGTATTCGACGTCATCATGCGGATCATCATGATTTCTGTTCAATACTAGTGGCTCACTCTCGTGGTAGTTGACATGATCATCATGAGGCCCTTCGCCCTGACCAACGTCGTATATGTTTCTAGGTTTTGTCCTTACAGCACAAGCCCAATCTGGGTTCCTTTCATCTTCGACGTAAAAAACTTGTTCCACTTGAGATGTCAGCACATACGGTTCATCAGTAATCAACTCTCCCGTATGGACAAGGTTTTTAAAGTTCACAAATGTTAAGCCATACTTGTCCACCTTATATCCCCTGTCCAATGTGTTGTCCGCCCAATCACACTTAAACATAACATACTTCGTCCTATCGTAATACTCCACCTCAAGTATTTGGGTTAGCTTCCCGAAGTATATTTGGCCATCAACAGTTAGCACGCACACCCCACTGTTCTGCGACCTCTTTCCCACATCATGTGCAACCGTACGAAACAACTTGCCGTTCACAACATATTTATTATACTGGACTCCTGAGATCATCGGCCCTCTACAATGTATTACTAGTTTCTGACCCATTTCATTCCTACGTTGATCGTCCAAACGATCGACCTGCGAGTATAATATAATTAAAGTCGCATAGTTAGTTTGTTGAGGGAATAGAAATAAGAATCAAATACAAGAAATTTAATAGGCACACATGACATTAGTCTTACGTAGTCACGGTACCAATGGCAAAATTGCTCAACATGTTGGGTTTCCAACTGATCATCCGTGAGTCGCCCCCTAATTCTCGGTTCCCTAAGTGTATCCATGTGCATCCTACAATTTCAAATTAAATATGAAAACCATAAGATACAACTAAGGGTGTAAGATAAATGAACATTCTATGCTATAAACCGACTCACATCCGTAATTGGAGAAACTCTTCCGAGTTAAACATAATATAACGGTGGATTTGAGTCAATGTGCGTTTGTCGAGGTCGACTCGTGTCCCAGCCCCCTTAGACCCATCCGGGTTTCTTTGCGGCCTATTGTGAAATGTCGGTACGTTATCTAAATAATGAGAGCAAAATGTCACCAACTCAGTTGCAATATACCCCTCCGCAATGCAGCCCTCAGGAGCCGCTTTATTTCGCACATTAGATTTAAAACCCCCAAGGCTCCTACATATCAAAGCAGTCAATCATTGGATTTAATTGTTTTAAAATAAATGAAGAGAGAAAAAATGTAAGTCTTGCGTCGAATTAACTTTACCTCTCTCCCGGATACATCCACCTATATTGTACAGGTCCACCGAAGCGGCATTCACGGACAAGATGCACGACAAGATGAACCATGCTCGTGAAAAACCCAGGTGGAAATACCTGTTCCATCTTGCACAAAGTGATATAGACATCACTCTCAATACGATTCATATCCTCCGCAGTCAATGCCGTCGAACAAATGCCTCTGAAGATTGCAGACAGTTCAACAAGAGGTCTAACCACTTTATCTGGCAGTGACGTAGCACGCAATGCAATAGGAAGAAGTTGTTGCATCAGTACGTGATTGTCATGGCTCTTCATTCCCGAAATCGATCGGTCTTTAAGATGTACACACCTGAAAATGTTCGAGGCATATCCGTCGGGTACCCTAACATTTCGAAGAACTTTCAAGAAACTAGTTTTATCTTCATTGGACATCGTGTGACAAGCTGGGGGCATATAGATTATCCCATCTGCCGTGAACGGATGAAGTGTAGGTCTCAAACCCAATTCTTGCAAGTCTTTACGTGCTTCAAGGTTGTCCTTTGTTTTCCCTTTGATACCCAATAGTGTGCCTATTATGTTGTCCATCACATTTTTTTCTATGTGCATAACATCAAGATTGTGCCGTAATAAATTATCTTTCCAATACGGCAACCTAAAAAAAATACTTTTCTTCTTCCACACAACATTATCATTATGAGTCCTCTTCCTATTTGATTTATCAATGGGCTTTGACTTACCAGCGCTCTCATCCCCAAATACCATCCCTTCTAACTGTTTTAGAATTTCATCTCCACTTGGCACATTGGGGGCACATTTTAGTTCTTGGCTACCGTCAAAAGTTCTTTTGTTCCGCCTCCATGGATGATCCATGGGCAAGTATCGCCTATGCCCCATAAAGCAAAATTTTTTCCCGTATTTTAATCGTCTAGACTTTGTTGCATGCATACAGCAAGGGCATGCCTTTCCACCCCCGGTGGGCCACCCGGACAAGCTTCCGTATGCGGGAAAGTCATTAATTGTCCACATCAACTGTGCTCTGAGCATAAAATTCTTTTTCAGGGAGACATCAAATGTTTGTACCCCTACATTCCATAGTTCATGTAATTCTTCAATTAAAGGTTGCAGGTAAACATCTATATCTATTCCAGGTGAACTTGGACCTGGAATAATCAAAGATAATATAAAAGAAGTTTGTTTCATACACATCCAAGGAGGCAAGTTGTATGGTACTAGCATTACAGGCCAAATACTGTAGGATGTGCTCAAGTTTCCAAAAGGATTAAACCCATCTGAGGTGAGGCCAAGCCTTACATTCCTGCTGTCCGCTGAAAAATCCGGATATAAATTATCAAATGACTTCCACGCTTCACCGTCGGCCGGATGTCTCAACACACCATCTTTTGTGCGGCCGTCTGCATGCCATCTCATATGGAGCGCAGTATGCTGCGACATAAACAACCTTTGTAGCTGTGGTATGATTGGAAACCACCGCAACACTTTCATTGGACGTCGCTTACTCGACGTTATGGGCTGCCCATCCTCGTCTAAATAGATTTCATCCTTCCATTTAGATTCTCCACATTTAACACATAATTCTAAATCCTTATTGCCCTTCCAGAACAACATACAGTTATTACGACAAGCCGGTATCTTCTCATACCCGAGTCCCATATCCCTTAGAAACCTTTTCGCCTCATATGTATTACCGGGCAAACCCCCATCATCTACAGGAAGCAACTGATTGATGAAATCTAGGAAAGCTGAGAATATCGTATTACTAACTCCACCCACACACTTCAAGTTATACAAATGTACAGTAGCACTCAATTTACTGTGTTTGGTCTTCTCATGAAGTGGCTGGTTCGCGTTTTTAAGTAAGTGCTCGTACTTTCGTACGTCACATTCATCGGCTTCATCATGCACAATGTGTTCTTCCTCACCTTCCACCTCGACCTGATGCTCACAATTGTCTTCCCTGACTTCGTGCATGCCAAATAAATCACGCAACAGGCTGTGCATATTTCCACCTTGTTCTCCGCTTTCACCCGCATGTACGGTCGGACGGTTCAAATGAGCGTCTTCAACTGGAGCTCTTACAGGCCTCTCGCCGTGAAAAATCCATTGTTGGTATTGTGGCCACATTCCTTTCCCCCCTGTCAAGTGCTCGTAAACCAACCCTGGCGGGTGTTTCCTGTTGTTTCGACACATCTTACAAGGGCACGCAATAAGTCCATTTGGAGTTCTACAATTCCTAACTGCAAAGTCTACAAATGATTTACACCCGTCTCTGTATTCCTTCGTACCCCTAGACTTCGTCATCCAACTCTTGTCCATAGCGTTACTACGTACATTAAGTAAGTCGAAGTTAGTTTTGTAATAACCATATCGAAAATATTGCCCACTAATTAATTTAACTACATTTGTTATTTATGACGACCCTAAACAAAAGCACTAAATTGAAAATAAAAAAATGAATGAATGTGGAATGAAGATACACTAGCCTCAACCATTCAAGTAACTTTTACAGTATTCAAGGAAAATACACTACTCTCTTCCAACATCGATCGGTGGAAGAGAATAAAAAAATTTAATGGATCACATGCTAGGATTCCCATTTAATAATATTTGTCTTAATATTTGTCTTAACTTTAAATATTAGAAAAAATAGAGGTTGTATTGGCATTTAACTGCATTTTCTATAATATGTTTTCAACAAACCGGATTTGGTCATTCTAATATATATATATATATATATATATATATATGGCGACAAACAGAAGTAAACCTCGAAATATGCATGCCAATTTATGAAATCAACCAAAAGAGGAGAGGATCTATTTATGATTCGGATCAAATTTTATTATATTTAATGGTATATATGTTTAAATGACATACAATATATACACTATTAAATACGAATATCAGGAAATCAAACAAAATATATATATATATATATATATATTATCGACGTGCCTGATTAAAAACGAAAGTGTATTTAGTTGAAGATTTAAGGTCATAAGTTTGTTAGATGAAGAATGTTCCAAATTTAAGGGCAAGACAGTAATCAATTTGTTGTCAATGAAAACTTGAAAACCAGAAAATTGGGAAAAAAGGTCATGAGCATAATAAAATTTCAGCCTGAAGTTCTTTGGATTTTTCTTTTTCTTTTCATTTTATTATTATTTGAGAGGGAGGGAGGCTTATGCCCTTTCCATGAGTCCAGCTTATGACCAAGCAGAGGAACAAGAAAAACAAAGAAACAAAACAAAACAGGGCATACAAGTAGGAAATAACCAGGCAACTTCAACCCAAATACAAAGCAAAAAGGTATAACATATAGAAAAATATAGCAAATTTGATCATTAACATTCATACCTGCAAAGATGCCAACAGTTGTCAGATTTGCAATCGCTATTGTCTGATATATTAGGTATTCAGTCAAGAAATGACCAAAGGCATATATGATAAGAAGGTAGCCAAATAAAGTGGCTTATTTTCAAGGTTAAATGCACAAAGAAAGCAAAGGGTGCAAGTTAAAAGCGTCCAAACTCCAAATGTCCTTCCATGAACTCCAGTCACTACAAAGAGGGGAAGAAATTGAAGGAAAAAAAAAAAAAATCATCAGGACCATGTAGAACACATAAACCACAACATGAAATGGAAAAAAAGAAAATTAATATGGCATAAGAACATAGAAAAGAGAAAGGGGGGAAACTATTCATTGCCCTTGCAAGGTCCTGGAACAAATCTACAAGCTAAGAAACTTTGTTCTTGTTATTATAATCGAAATCCAACATTCCACGTCTTTCTCCAGATATTTTTTCCTTTTCTTTTTATTATTTCAAGATTGGCAAGAAAGACATTTTTTGAACCTGAATCACAAACAAGTCGTAGTTTTTTTCTTTTAGATATATAATAATCTCATAAAGCAGCCAGAAAGAACCAATTGAATTTCAACCCACAACAACAAAACACAGCACACGAATAAGAACATGGTTCTCATATCTTTCTGCCTACATATCAACCGCTGTTGAAACCAGCAAATTTTGTCAGCTTTGCAAATTGATCAATCAAACAGATCAATTCCACAAACGCAAAGCAAACTCAGAGAACCCAAAATGGAGTGCAATTAAAGAAAGCAACCAACCAACAGGCAACAACTACAATACAAATAAAAATATAAAATGGAAAACCCCTTTTATAATAAAATGGACTGCAATTGTTTTTTGAGCAAACAATTTTGTAAAAGAAAAAAAATTCAACTACTTGAATGCATAACTAATTAATAATCTATAGAAAACTACTTAAACCTTAATTAATCAAGGTGATTTTTTTTTTCCTTTTCCTTTGCTTTCCTCAGCTTTCTTAGCTGCCAAACAGTAATTTTAAGATTCCTAAATCAATCAAACAATAATATCAAAAAAATCCCCTAATATGCCATTCAAACAATAATGGTTGCAGGAAATCAAACAAAAGCTAAACAAATTTGAGAAATTAAAATGGGTTTCTTTTCACTCCTATATCAAATTTCTCAAACATCAAATTTGAGAAATTTGAGTATATACCTGCAGTATAGTATTGGAGAGGGGGAGAGTGTCGGAGAGTCACCTGGGTTCGACGCCGCCGGAGTGACAGAGGCCGCCGGGATGGAGACAACGCCGGCCAACGACGTAGAAGAGAGGAAACGAGCGGGGGAGAGAGGAGGCAGGGCGCACACGTGGGAGGAGCTAGAAGCAGAAATGCAGCAACGCCGGAGGAGAACCAAACGGCCGGAGGAGGAAGAGAGAAAAAAAATCACTGTTTGGGAGGGGATACACGGTGCTGGCGCGCTGGACTGGAGGGAAAGAAAAGGAAGAAGAAAAAGAAGAGGGAAAAAGAGGAGAACTTTGGAGGAGAAGCAGCTGGTACTCGTGCAGCAGGGGAAAAAAAATTCAAAAGAAATAATATTTTCCAACTTAGTAACGTGCCACACATGGCACGTTACTAAGTTGCTAAAATAATAGTTTTTTAATCTTTTTTTTTTAAAATATATATATATATATATATATATATATATATATATATATATATATATATATATATATATATATATATAGTGTCAAAAAATGTATATTGTGTCGAAAAATATATATATATAGTGCCGGAAAAACACTTGTTGGACTAGGATTTTATTCTATAAAAAATTGTGTCGGAAAAACTTCTTCCATCCGGATGTATAAAATTGTCATATACAGAGACTAAAACTATATTGTTTCGACTTGAGGAAACGAACTTAAATAAATACATAATCACATAGAAATATATAATTTGTCTTTTACATAGTATAAGAAGAATTTTAAAACTTTTGGGGCCCCCCAATGGTATATGTGAGTCCGCCCATGGTCATATAATTATGCTAACCCATTACTCGCTGAAATGGGTTACCAATTTTTTAATAATGTCTTTCTTGATTTTATGTATTTTTCCCTACATTTTTTATAGGGGTATTTTTATCATTTTAGTTCAAAAAGGGTTACTTTACAAACTTTTTTTGTAGTTTGAGTAGATATTAATGCAATATTTAATTTGAGAGATATTATAAAGTGAGTGTTAGCTAGTTTCAAGATTTGTTTTTTTTCTTTCAAATTTTTAAATAAATTGACAACATGCATATACTAAAATGATTTATTTAGTTTTCATAATAATTTTGTTCCATTTTATAATAACATATACTAAAGTAGCTACGAAGAGATCCAATTGTTGCTCATGTACAAATTAAATTATTCATATTACTACACTAGTATATAGATAAAGCTTTCCATTTGATATATTTATCATATTGTAATGATAATTAAACTTAGAAATAATATTCTAGACTATATATACAGAGTTGCTAGTATTTTTTTAAATACATATATATATTTTTAAAATAACAAATATGTAACCAAATAATATTAATGGTATTAATTAATTTGACAAAAAATTAGTAACGTGTCAGTTTGACACGTTACAAATTAGTAACGTGCCAAAATGACACGTTACAAATTTGTAACGTGCCAAAATGACACGTTACAAATTTGTAACGTGTCATTTTGGCACGTTACAGATTTGTAACGTGTCATTTTGGCACGTTACTAATTAGTAACGTGTCAAACTGGCACGTTACTAATTTGTAACGTGTCATTTTGGCACGTTACTAATTTGTAACGTGTCATTTTGGCACGTTACTAATTTGTAACGTGTCAAACTAACACGTTACAAATTTGTAACGTGTGGAATTTCACACGTTACTAAAATAATTAGTAACGTGTCACTCTTTGACACGTTACTAATTTGTAACGTGCCAAAAAGTAATGAATAGTTAACACGTTACTAATCAACATAATTTTTGTAGTGAGTAGTAGATGATTCACCTATATTACCATTCGGAAATCTACCCATACGGATATCATTTAACATTTCTTCAACATCATCGATATCCTCCGCACTTGCATTCTCATCATCATGATCGACATGCAAATTTGTACGAAATAGATCTTCTTCCCCATGAAATACCCACCGGGTGTAATTCATATCAATTCCGTTAATGAACAAATCATTCTCCATCTTGTCTATAGGATTATAATAACGATTCGCACACTTGCGACATGGACACCTGATCCTATTAAGCTCATCCACGTGACCACGTGCCATACGAACAAATTGTTCAACACCTTTTGAATACTTCTCACCAAATCTATGAGTTTCCTGCATCCAAGTCTTATCCATCTCGATGTTTGTTCAAATATAGTCTTCGTAGCAGTTTATAAAGCAAGCTACAACGGGATGGAGCGAATAAAGATCAAATTAGTATTAGTTTTTAATAAATCTATGTTTCAAATTCTACTGTAGCATTGAAAACCTAAGCCTTTACTAACATGAGTTATCCAATTGTTTTAACACATATCACTTAAAAACTAATAAATCATAGATAACATAAAAGTAGTGGGTCTCAAACACACGGTCTCAAACATAACTTAAAAGTATCACTACACAAATAGTTATGTTTTTAAATGGTAAATTACAAACAAAAATTTCAAATGTACTTACAAAATTGGAGAAAATTTCTTACAAAAAATATACAAGATTGGAGAAAATTTTAAATGTACTTACAAAAAATTTCTTAAAGAAAGGAGAAAAAAAAGTGATAGTGATGTAATGGAAAGCTGGGCGTAACACATGATTATGGGAATATAACATAAACCCTGAAATAGAAAAACAGCATAGACGAGGCAAAAAATAAAATAATGTGTTTAACCCTTCATGGAGTTGAACAACAAAGGGAGGACGGGGGACTCCATTGCAAAATAAAAGGCATCAATGCCACACTACAAATCTGGAGAAATTCAATTAATTGTCGGTCCAATGGCTCAATTTTATATACCACATTTCACTAGGAGGTAAACATGTACTAAACAATTGCCACAAGCCTAAACGTGGAGAAGTTCCTCATACATGAAAGAAACAATATATAATTTACAACTGGTAGGAGAACTCAAGGTCCATGGAGGATTTGAGCATCAAAAGGCACCATAGCGCACTAAATTTGTAATTAAATGCCCTAGATCTTTCAAGTAACATAACCTTGGAGTACCAGGCTTTTTTTTTTTTTTAATCTTTACACTATCTAACCTTCATTCCATCACCAGTCAACAAGGAACCCGGAACTTCATAAATATTCATTCTATGCATCAAACAATTTGAAGATACCAATATGTATCAAGGGGTAATCAACTACTTGATGTTAGAAATACTTTTGCTGCATTAAGGCAAGCATTGTTTTCAATGTACTGGAAACTTTTATGTGGTGAGCCACTTGCAAAGGTGGTTCACAAATTGCTTGAATCTGGCTATAGAGAAATATTGTCAACAAAATGGTCAAGGTTCCCATATGAAGCAACAACTTTTACTAGACTAACTAAAGCCAAGTGTGGAATTTATGTATTTCTTTTTCTTTTTCTGAGAATCTTTTACTCTAACATGCCTCTTCAATTCAATAAAATCATCCCACTTGTTTCTTCTAAAGCCATATTTTTAGCTTCTTGGCACTATGCTTGTGACAATGGAGCTGCTGTTGACAATAGCTTTCTTTTGTTTAAGCTTTTAATTTGCTCCTCAGTTGGGTGGTTTCACTAGATCTCTAGTCCACACACTTGGGTGGTTTCACTAGATTTCTAGTCCACACAGACACACACACACATATTATGGCACACAAATTTATTGTCCTTGGACAGGTATGGTGGCCCATGAATCAAATCTGAAGTGCCAAAATGGGTGGCTTAAATTGAACAATCTGGAAAAGCAAACAAAAAGTGGTGTTTTAAAAAATAGTATCAATCATTATCATACAAAAAGAGGGTTCCACAATTCCAACATATTATATTTCTCCTACACATTTTGTCTCATCTGCGATTCTGCAAAAGGCTTGATTAAAAATTCATTAAAGGTCAACAGTTTACCTTATTTAAGTGTATACCCAAAAAAGCACCGATTTTCATCATAAAAAAAGAGAAGAGCAACGATAATAGAACCAAAAATCATAAAAATCGTAAATATGAAATTACAAGGAAGGAGATTTCGGTGATAATACAAAAATCATAAGAATGGAGAAGTTTTATACCAGGAAGGCGAAAGCTGAAGAAACCGTCAGCAAAAATCCAGCGGGTATTCTGCCGTGGAGGGAGGAGGAAGCTGCTCTGTTTCTTTACAGAGGAGGAAGCTGCTGTGTCACAAAAGAGAATGCGAAAGGTGTTCTTTTAGGGCTTCTTTTCAAAATGGTATTATCATTATTCATTAACCGTCCAAAATGGTATCAAAGAAATTTTGGGTAAAAATGGCAGCCAAAGTCTCTCCCGCGCCCTTATGAAATTAATAATCGCGCCAGAAATTTCATTAAAATTAATTAGCGACGACATAGTCGTCGCTAATTAAGATTTCGATTTTTTCCTTCGTTATTTCACGACGACACTGTCGTTGCTAATTGAAATACTTATTAGCGACGACAGGGGTCGTCGCTAATGATCTGAACCCCCGTTACAATTTTTTTGGAGCGCCTTTTCACGCATGGGGAAAAATATTATTTCGCCATTAGCGACTATATATCAGCGACGACATCTAGTCGTCGCTGTTAACACATTTTTTTATGGAATTAGCGACGACAAGAAATTGCCGTCGCTGATATTGAGAAATAGCGACGACTTTTGAGTCGTCGCTAAAAATATGGTCGCTAAAGACCAATTTTCTTGTAGTCACTCTCTTTCTCTCTCTAAAATCTCTCTCTCAAAGTTCAGGGTCACTGGAATGCAAGAATAAGGGACATAAGCTAAAGGGGGTGGTGTATTATTTATAGCCGTGGGGAATGGATAAGGATTAGTAAGGTGGCTAAAAATTTAATACACTTCTCAGACAAAAATCGTATAGGTCAAACGTTGAACGTTCGCCTAGGATTAACCTTGAGGTACATAATTCATGTTAAGTTCGTTGTCTATCATCACATGGTTATTGCACTGTGGCCAGTAAAAGAGATTTACAGCACTTTCTTTATTAATTAAACTCTATATTAAAGAATCTAATCATATCCATACACCAATGAATTCAACTCCAACATCTGCCAAAAAAAAAAAAAATGTGCTTAGTTACGTTTAGGAATGCGCAAAAGAGTAAGGCCTCATTTGATTTGCGGAATATGTATTTCATTAGGAAAAGGAATAGGTATTGCTCGGAATAGAAGATGTTGGAATGAAATAATCATTCTAATTTTTTAGTTTGGTCACAACACATATTTCATAATTGGAATTGAACCAAAATTACTAAAAAAATCTATATGATTTTTAATTTTTTTAAAACTCAAATTAAAAAGAAAAAAGAAAAAATAGTTGAAGGTGTGGGTGGCCGACCACCCCCGGCCGGTGCCATCGGGGGGACCTCAACGGCACTTGTGGGTGGCCGTGACCACTCCCAAAGGGCTCCAAGGGTGGGCTTGGCCACCACTAGGGCCTATTGTGGGTGGCCAGCCACCCATAATATTTTTTCTTTTTTATTTTGTTTTTATTTTTTATTTTTTATTTTTAAGTTCGAGAGAAAATTTTTAAAAAGTTTTTTTTTTTTTTTTTTGGAAAACCTTGTCCATTCTCTTAATTAGGAATAACTATTCTTCTAATTTTTTTTAGAGAAATAGCTACTCTTGTATGTAAGGGATTAGTTATTCCCACGAGAAATTATTCCTAGGAATCGACCCTTACCAAATGAAATAATGATTATTTCATCAGAATAGACATTTAATTCTAGGGTCTATTATGCAAATCAAACGGGGCCTAATTATCTCTCAACCACTACCTGAATGTGGACAAACCATGATCTATCAGCCATCATATGAACGTGGAACGTGTAATGACTGAAAACAGTTACATAAAACCCTATATAAGGGACGCAGCACATTAGGTAAAGGGGTCGATCAAATCCTTTCTCAATAACCCTAAACTCATGCTATATTTTGATTACACATAAGAGTGTTAACTTAAGCACCGGAGTTTTACGGGCTTAATTGATCAAATTAACACCGTAACAGATAAATAAGGATAGTTCGAGGAACCCTAGGGGGTGTTTGGCAAATGGGATGGCCAAACACTGCAGTTGATGTAGATTGATGTGCAAAAAAGTAAGAATGTTTGGTATAAAAAAAATGAAAAAGTGGTATGGAAAAGTGAAAAAGTTTTGTTTTGTAGTGATTTTTTTATTTGAATAATAATAAAAAGTAAATGATTTGATATTAAAAGTGAAAAAAGTTAGAATGTTTTGATGTTGATTTTTTTGGAAAATGGTGATGAACCGTGTTTGGGCCAACCCCATCCCCATTACCAAACAAAGCCCTAATGCCTCCCATATCAACTCAAGAGCCGAATATTATTAATCTTTGCTTAATTTCATTAATAAATAAGGTCTCTTTAAATAGAGACTTACAAAACATAATAGATATAAAAGACTAATAGAAATAAACTACTTCTAATGATAATATATTATCTTTAATGATATTGTATAATCTCTAATATTCAAATTATAATAACTTATTATCTCTAATATTTTAATCCTAAAATAAGGTATTAAAATTAGACGCGTAACACAGAGTCTCTCTGCTCTTTGAACTGACGAATCGTTTGATATTCTCACTGTTTTGCAGTATTCCATCACCGGCGGTACCAAAAATTACTTCAACACTAAGAAACACCATCAACCGCCATCAACTTTTGATACATAATAGAAGGGACGTGACAAGGGACAAATGCCAAAAGGATTTCTTGAAAGTTCCGTCCTATCTAACACGTTGAAAAAGTTCACATGCAAACAAAAAACTTAACAATGTAGTCCAAGTGTTGGCCACCATGTATCAGCATGACGCGTAAGAAAGAACTAATATACATATATATATAGACGTGGGAACGTAAAGTAGTTAGCTCCACCACATTGGCCTGCTTTCCAATGGAACTTTCCTTCCTAGTCTTTGCTATATACCTCCAGCGCGCTTCCACATGGGCCACCGTGGCGCCAAGTCCTCTTTCTTATACGTGGCCACGCGCTACAGCCGCCCTTGCTCCAATGGATCTTCCAAGAAACAACAACCACTCTACCTAATCGGTTTTCTTTGTATATATATAAAACCTAATCTCTTATTGTTTTCATCATCTTCATCTTCTCTTTATCTTTCTGCTTGCATATACACATCTATATCTTTTGTTGGTTTTTGAAGAGCTACCTTTGAAACATGAGTTTAAGTGATCAGCTTCCTACATCTGCACAAGGCCCTTATGTAGTGGCTCCACCACCGGCTGGGTATCCTACCAAAGATGACTCCGCCTACTCTCAAAATCATCCTCCTCCGGTGGAAACCAAGTCTAGGGGCGATGGCTTCTGGAAAGGATGGTAAGCCATCTATCTATCTCCTGTTGTTTCTTTTCTTTTATTCATTCATTATTTGTTTTTCAGATAATTAAAGGAGTGGCATATATATATTGTGATTTATAATTAATTTGTGTCGTATTTGTTTACTGTGCAGTTGTGCTGCCTTGTGTTGCTGCTGTGTACTGGACGCATGCTTCTGATGATCAGGATCCATACAATTCCAGCGACCATTCTTATTGTTTTTCATACACAATTTAGAATCATTCTTTCTATGTGAAAGTCGACCATGTGATTGGCTTTACTTCATTTTCTTATTTTATTTTACTTTATTTATTTTTACACTGGTATTATCACCATTGTATTTCTTTTTCACGTGTTGTTGTTTATTATTATTATTATTATTATGTAGATAAATAATCAAATTGGTTTACTGCTTGGTTTAGATTGTATACAATGCCTCTCTTTCTCTCTCTCTCTCTCTATCTCAACTTGCCCGACCGGCCGACCTCAACCGGTTGATCCGCGCACTAGCTAGATAAATTTAGTGTAAAATTACAATGACACTTGAGATTTTGGTAAATCAGCCCAATTCAATCTTTGGGGTTTGGTTTCTATTTATAACTCTATTTACACTTGACACTTGAGACTAGTTCAACTCAGTTAGCTGCACTTTATCCATTGCATATGAATTAGCTAGGATCTTATTAATTTGAAGACTTGGAATTGGTGCTAATTATAAAAATAACAATTATTGTAGAAATTCTCAGCCACTTTTAGGAATTAAGTAATTACATGGAATAAAATGTACTCCACATTATATTTTTGAACATCCTTTTTATTTTATGAAAATGATCATCCATCTTGAGAGAAAACCAGATCACATAATAAATTATACTTTTAACATGATTTCCACAACCCAAAAAAAAAGGTATAGGGGTATACCCCAGTCCAGAAAAAAAAAGGAAGTAAAAAATTAACACCATGAAACAAGTAAAAGCAACCAGAGTAACAATGCTGAGAAGGGGCTCAAATACAGAGAATCACCTGCTCAACAGTACAGCAGAAGAAAATTTTTCTAACTCAAATACGTACAGTGCTATAGAAGCATCTTCTTTTTACAGAAGGCACGAAGCATAAATGAGAAATCCAGTCCATTTTTCATTTAGAATGAAACTTAAAATTTAACCCCTTCATGTTGTTCAGGGGAATATATATATATATATACATACTTCCATTCACTAGAGGAAATTCGATCATTGCATAATTCATTCCAACCAAATAGTATCATTGCGCGCATAGAATATTCACTATAAACACTCTGTTTCTAAACAAAACATTCGAACACCTTACAAAAACAGTACCCTCACTATCATTACATAATCATTCTGATCTCTAGAAAGATACACAAATTCTAACAGCTGCTCATTTTGCTCACCATCCACACTCTCATCTTTAACAACAATCCCAGGATCAACCATGTTGGTGCAGTTTTTGGTCCACAGTATTGCTAGGCTGCGATATTTCTTCCGATCAAGCTTTGAGTTAAATTCATGTACATCTATGGTGTTCCTACAAAATAAAATTACGGTCATAGGTCTCTGGTTGGGGCACCGAAGACCCTCCGACACTCAAGTCAACATCTCATATTTGGATAGAAATATATAGCTATGATATACCCCAAATACTCAATAATTTATGTGTGTAAAATGAGATATGTGAAAGGGAGAGAGGTAAAGGATATGGAGAAAACATGAGTCTCCTCAAGAGAGGGAGACGTGGGAGAGAGTTCAGAGTCTCCTGGAGAGGGAGATCAAGAGAGACAAAGTTAAGGAGAAAGGGGGAACCTTTCTCCTTTTATAAACCAAGGTGACACGTGTCACCGTATGAGTGGGCAATAGCAAAATGGTAAATAAGTATAAATAGGTGGGCATATTTTTTCCCTAACAAACCACAATAAATTGGTTTATCTTCAAAGTAAACACCCTACCAAAGAATGAAGTCTTAAATAATGAGGCAGTACTGAGATACAATAGATTTCATATGCCCAACTCGATCTTTAAAATCATATTTGCAGAAGATATAGCAGCAAGTTATAAAAATGGTCCAAAAGATAAAAATCTTATCAAACCATATGTTATAAAAATTAGAATTAATCAATTGAGGTTGTGAAAAATATGATTAATGACTGGATTGATGATGCCACTGTATGGGTATTGGAACAGAATTATCCCAAGATCTTAGAAGACATCTCTAAAGCCAACACCTGAGAAGGATGAACAAGATAGGAATGTTCGAAGGAACCACAATTCTACTGAATAACAATTACTTGTGTAGATAGAGTCGTTGTCTGTTGTAGATAAACGTTTTGATAACTTGTAAACTGTTATAATTAATGGAAATACGAAAGCTCTGAGTCAAACACCAACATCAGTTTTCTTAGAGTATATTTAGAATTGCGTTGTGAAATAAGGCTTTTAAAGTAAAAAAGTACCCTTTAAGGTACTAATGACCTCCGCTTCATTAGACGTGATCCACAGCCGATTAAGCTACCCTTTTGAGACCTTTATATGCATGATTTTTTCTTTCACGAAAGCCGGAATTAGAAGCAATGTGAATGGTTGCATTACTATCACACTAGCCTAAATGAGGGGCAGTCAAATGAAGAATTCTAATATTACTAAAATATTGATTTTTCGATGAATGATTTTTTTTTTGGATTAATATTGAGCCACTGCCACAAGGCATGGTAGGCATGTTAATTAAGTTAGTTGGTGAGGTGGATAGTGTGGCGGCCATTAAAATAAATGTGCATCACATGCCAATGAATTCAACAGATTAAACTCTATATTAAATAATCTAATCATACACATTCCATACACCAATTAATTCAACTCCAACATCTCTAGCCAATGTATTGCCAACATCTGTAACAAAACTATTGTTGCATAATTCAGACACACGCTTACCTCAAGAGTATGGAAGAGATGGAGGGGCAAATACAAAAAAGGGTTTTCTCGTAAGTTCCGTGTGAAATAGAAAAAGTTGAAAAAGATGACAATGTATGCCACGTGTCGGTATGAGTCAGCTTTGCTGACGCGTAAGAAAGCGATATATGCATTAATAAATGGAGCAAAGTCCGGCCACCGGCCAGTCGTCTCAGTTAAACCCCGCAAACGCGGTAAAGCCGCCCTCCTAGTCTTCCAAGAAGCAGCAACCAATCCGCCGTTTGCTTTGTATATATATAAAACCTAATCTCTCAATTGTTTTCTTCATCTTCATCTTCATCAATTTCTTACATATATATTTTTTGTTGGTTTTTTGATCAAGAGCTTTCAAACATCATGAGTTCAGCTCAGCCTGCAGGTATATATTTAATTAGTTAATACCGTTTTCTAGCCTGTTTTTCGTTTAATCTATGGGAGAGATGAGCTTTTTTTCCTTTTTTTGGGGTGTTATTTTTTTAGGATTTTCTTGCACGTTGTGATAGGAGATAAGATAAATATAGTTATATTTGAGTTGAAATTTTAAATAAAATAATTAATCTTAATGAGTTGTGCTAAACCTGTCTCACCCTTATATTATCTCTGTCATGTTGATATATATAGCTCTACATCTCTAAATACATGTAGAATTTGATTTGATTTCCTTCATATATATTCACGGGAAAAAAAGGGAAAAAAGGAAAGTAGTTTGATCTTCAAAAGCTTGTTATGGGTCCGGGTGGTAAGTTTGGGCACGATAATAGAGATTACTGTAATGTTAGTTTCAAAATTTTTAATTAATTATTTCAAAACATTGATCAGAAGAAACAAAAGACACATATTTTGTTCCATTGATTGTATTATTTTTGTTTTCTATGATCGAGTTTATTATTGAATTCTGTATTTGATCATTTTCAGCGGCATATCCTCCTACTTCTGCACAAGGTCCTTATTATGTGGTGGCTCCACCGCCGGCAGGGTATCCCACAAAAGATGGCTCCGCTTACTCTCAGAATCCTCCTCCTCCGGTGGAAACCAAGTCTAGGGGCGATGGCTTCTGGAAGGGATGGTAAGCTCTCTATTTCCTCATATTTATTTTTCTTTTATTCATTCATTATTTGTTGGATATTATTGATTTATTTTTCAGATAATTAGAGTGGTATATATATATATTGTGATTTAATTAATTAGTGTATTTGTTTGATGTGCAGTTGTGCTGCCTTGTGTTGTTGCTGTGTACTGGACGCATGCTTCTGAGAATCGATAGAATTCCAGAGAGTTTTTCATTCAGAATTTGGATTGATTCTATCTGATTGGCTTCACCTCATTTTCTTATTGTTGTGTAACTTTTACTCTGTTATTTTTCACCATAGTATTTCTTTTTCAGTGGTTGATTTCTTCCTCTTCTTCTTCTGTTGTTGTTTTATTATTATTATCATAATAATGCAGATAATCAAATTGGTTTAGATTATATACAATGCCTCTCTCTCTCTCTCTCTCTCTCTCTCTCTCTCTCTCATATTTTGATTATGTACAGATAATTAAAGCATTCTTGACTGATCAAAATGATCATCCTATCTAAGAGTTATCTTTAGAGAAACCTGCAGATCATATGAGTGGTACTTTTAACATGATTTCCACAACCAACAAAATCAAATCTTTTGGAACTTTGGATTTAACTTATCTCTTTGCAACTATAAATAAAAGCATTTCTATCAGATTTTTTTTTTTTTTTTTGGATGAATAAGCAACTTTTATAGACAACCAAATTCATTAAAATCTAGATTAAAAAAAAAAAAAAAATCATTACAATCTACAAACCAAATCAAAGCCAAACACCAACCCCACCTACTACATACACAAGCGTTCATTCAAAACCTGCTCCCAAACCAAGTCTAAATAAATTTGCTCTCAATTTCTTGTCTTCAATCCCTCAATAACAACCTCATCCCATAGAATAGGAGGATTAGCAATATATACCACACCCCATTACTGCAGGAAAATAGGAGATAATCACCATATTCCACCCCAAATCTGCAAAACCAATAGTAAACCATCTCCTTAATATTAAATGATTAAATTTACTCCTTCATACTTGAGTTTTTGGGATTAATAATAATTTAGTATAGTATCTAAGTAAAGGTTTTGAGTTCGAACCTTGTATCTGTCCATTCATCTCATTTCAATTAAATATTATATGTATTGGGCCTCACCCATTAAAATTTAGGAGAAACTTCACTTTAACCCCCTGAACTTCCACTCGATTTTACAAATCCTATGAACTTTTAAATCTTTCATTTTAGATCCCTAAACTTTTAATTACTCTCAATATGGACCACTCCGTCAAATTTTAAACGTTACATGACGTTTATACCCTTGACTTTCGTATAAAATTCTAATTTTCAAAAAGTTTTTTTTATTTAAAAATAAATAAAAATCAAGGACATTTTGGTTTTTTTTTTTTTTTTTTTTTGTATTTTTAACAGAAGGGTTCTAATTGAGAGGAATTGAAAGTTTAGAGGTCCAAAATGAGAGATTTAGAAGTTTATGAGGATTTGTAAAATCGGATGAAAGTTCAGGAGGTTAAAATGAAGTTTTCCCTAAAATTTAGAAATCTTGAGTTTGAATATCAATGTCACAACACGTTACTAATACACAATTACTATCCCAAAATAGATCGACGCTCAAAGCTTGGTCGTCCATTTTCACATTTGTGGATACAAATAAATGAAAAAAAAAAAAAAAAAAAAAAAGAAAAGAAAAAAAGAAGAAGCAATATTGTTTATATTCTTTAGCTCTGCTGTTGTGATAGTAGTGTTCATCATCTCTTGAATCTACCTTTATAAACTCTACCAATAACCCACCCCCACCCCTCCCCACTCCACAATTTTTTTTTTTCTTTTTTTTTTCTTTTTTTGCGTTGGACGCTCTACTTTGTTGAGGTGTCCGAACAATAGTGTTATATGTGTCTTTTTCTAATGATAAAGTATTATATCGGCACCAAAAAAAAAAAAAAAAAAAGAATAATACCAAAAAAGGAAATAAACAAGAAAAAGAAAAAGTAAAAGAAAATATACTTTAGCCCCCTCGAACTAAAAGGTGATATCCGGGCCCATGTTAAATCAGACACTTTTACATTTTTCTCTCCAAAATACCCTTAAAGTTATTAAAAATTAGTGATTTGAAAAAATTAAAGCTATTTAATAATAATAATAATAATACTAATAAAATAAAATAAAACACCAAGAAACAAGTAAAAGTAACAATAGTATCAATGCCGAGAAGGGACTAAAATACAGAGAATCACTTGCTCAACACAATAAAACAAAAGAAGTATAAAGCAAAAGAGATTTTTCTCCTCAGAGAATCCACATCCCCTTTGAAACCACCTATTAATTCTAGGTAAGGGTGGGCACGGGTCGGATCGGGACGAATTTCGACCGTTTCTGCTACCCGACCTGCACTCCTGCGGGTTTGAAAAATCCTACCCGCAACCCGGATACAATGAACCCTATCCGCCGGGTTTCGGGTTTTGCGGGGCGGGGCAGGTGTTTTGGTTTAACCTAGAGAAAACATCAACCAAATGGCTTCAACTATCCGATTATCTTCATCTTCTTGTTCTAAGCAAATCAATGCTGTTATTATGTCCCTAAACTTCCTAAAGTCATACCTTGTTTCTCAATTTCAAAAATGCCAACGAGAAAGCCGGTTGAGGAATTGAATCTAAGAGATGGGTTCAAGAGCATAGTCCCGGTAGAAAAGATCGCCCAACTGCAACGCCAAATCCAGACCCAAATCCAAACTTGCAGAGGAGCAACGTAATGCTATGAGATTGTTCAAGCAAATCCAAATCCAAATCCAAACTATGATGGCTTTCGGGACTCCATCTAATTAAAGAAGATGTGAAGGGCGTGATGGAAAAGGTTTTGGCCGTCAACAAAGCATACCCACTTCCATATTTTTATGAAGGTCACTATGAGTCTGTAAGAGCCAGAGGGATTGAGAGAGAGAGAGAGAGAGAGAGAGAGGGAGCAATGTAGTGAGGAGAAGAGGAGCGGCGAGAGTGAGAGAGGATGCAGCGGCTAGGTTAGCCTTAGAAGAAGTTACAATGTCTAGGGTTTTTTCTATTTATTTGCTTATTAGTGGGGTGGGATGCGTACCTGCTGCCCAAAATTTTCTCTACCCAAAACTTGCCTCGCCTTGCACGGGTTGGAAGAAATCCAACCCATTTCTGCAAAAAAAAAAAAAAAAAACTAAATTCGGACAAATCAGGGCGGGTTTGTGGGTTGGGCGGGTTTTTGCCCACCCTAATTCTAGGGCTACTTTAAAGGCATAGAGAGCGTTCCATTCTTTAGAGAAAATTTGGACTATAACGACCGCTAAAGTTGTCCCTAAAGCCCAAATAATCGTTGCTAATGAGCATCAACGACAACAACTCCATAAAAAATGCATATTAGAGACAATAAAAATTGTTGTCACTAATAATATTGTCATCCTCACTAAAAAATATGCATGTGTTGTCGCTGATATCAAAATAACCAAACAAGCTTTGTTAGAGAGTTATCAACTATCAACTAACAAATAACTCTCGCCATGTTATCAAGAATTCAAACGTATATTCAAGTGAAGATAATGATAGTATTAGTTATGATAAAGATAATATTAGCTAGCTTATTTTATCTATAAACCATTTGTAATTTAGCTTATAGATAAAAGGACAAGTTCAAAGATGGCCTTGTCCAAAGTAGGAAGAGATGAGCGATGTAAAAGTTGCACACGAATAGGCTCAAAATCATCACATAAGGCCATAAGAAATTGATGAAGGCGATGTTGATCCCTACATTCAGCATACATCTAAGCATCGGTAGGATCCTTCCAAATAGGATAAGAAAGATCAATTTGGTCTCGTAAGAATTGCATACAAGCAAGAAAATCACTGATACTTTGCTCAGGTTCTTGCTTCAGATGAAAAAGCTCAAACAAAAGTTGGTATTCTCGAGCACCATCAACAACAAAATAGCGAGATGCAAGCATATCCCAAGTACCCTTACCTTCATCAAAACTGTCAAACAAGGAAGAAATAGATGGAATAATGGTGTTACGAAACCATGTAAGAATTGGATGATGATTATTATCCCAACCAATAAGACGAGTGAGGAGGGCGTCATCAGTTTCAGTAGCCCCTTTAACCAGCTTGTTGGTAGCACCAATCATATAAGGCCAAAGCTTGTTGCTTTTAAGAAAACTACGCATAGATTGGGACCAAACAGTGTAGTTTGTGCCATCCAATACAGTATGAACATGACAAAAAATCTTGTTTTGTGCCATCTACAAATTTCAAATGCAAAAACAGACCATAAATATGGAATTAGAAGGAAAAAATTGAGTACGAAGCACCTGGTCAACTATGTCAATAGTCAACGGTCAACGACTATCATGGTAGTAGGGTTGGCGTGGCACGTGGTACTAGAGCTGATGTGTCACTAGGGCTGACATGGTGCTCTGAGAAGCTAACATGTGGTTGTGCTGAAGAGAGCTTGGCGCGTGTGGTGCACGTTCATGCGGTAGTGGCAACAGAGCTGGGAGCGTAAGTGTCATATGCTAATCATTGAGCAATGTGTGGCGGCTAGGAAGGCGGCGGTCGAGGTTGATCTGGAATCGCCGGAGGAAGGTATGTCGAGTGGAGGTCCTGTTGTCAGAAGTGAACGATGGTGGCGGCCTGTCGCAGAAGGGTCAGCGGCGGAACTGCAGGAACTCAAGGCGGCGCATAAAGGTGCGTGGCACCTCGAAAGACAGCGGTCGAGGTTGATCTGGAATCTCCAAAGGAAGATCTATCGAATGGAGGTCCTATCCTCGAAAGTGAATGATGGTGGTGGCCTGTGGCAGAATGGCAGAGAATCTGGGCGGCGCGTGTGGGAGCATGAATAATCCAATGAAGCTGTACTCGGTAGCTCTTAAACGGTCATCTTTTGAGGTTTTGAGTGGTGTTGTCACCTTCTAGAAACTATGAGGAGAAGACGCAGAGCCGATACCAATAGAGCAATGGACTCGCCGGAAAACGCTAGCTGCGCTGGAAAAATGACAAGAGGCCGAAAAAACAAAAAAAAAAAGAGAGACAAAAAACAAAAACAAAAACAAAAAAGAGTACATGTATAAAAGATGATTCAGAACCTGTGCTCTGAAACCATATTGAGAAGAATGTTGTATATTGAATCACATGGAATGATGTACATAAGGGGCTTATATATTCATGCTAGTAATACAGACACTACATATCTCTAACCCATGTGAGACTCTCTACATATAATCTAACACTTTCTATGATGATTAGGGCCCTTGGTTAGATTGGTAAATGAGTTTGATAAGTAATTTTGAATTTTTCATGCATTCTGCAAGTCATCGAATGTTCCATTGTACCACCGAATGTTCGATCCTTGTAGACTGAATGATTGATACCAAATGTTCGGTACAGGCTGAAAGTTGCATAATTAGGGTTTTATTATGCGTTTGGGATGTTTCATGTGCTTGATTAGGTTTCTTGTATGTCAGTGTTTAATATTAGAGTATGTTTTGCAGTATTGGGGAGTTCGAGATGTCTAAGAGTGCGGAGGAATGCTTGAGGTAAATAAATGCTTATGGAACCATTCTTACTTTAACATTTGTTATGTTAGTGAACTAAGCATACTTTACCTTAATATCTGTTATATAAAAAATAATAATAATAAAAAATAAAATAAAAGACAATAGTGAGAAACCAGGTGATGAAGTAAAATAACAACCATTATCTAAAAAGGCAAAAGAGAGAGTC
Organism: Corylus avellana; assembly: GCF_965113065.1. Taxonomy (NCBI): domain Eukaryota; kingdom Viridiplantae; phylum Streptophyta; class Magnoliopsida; order Fagales; family Betulaceae; genus Corylus; species Corylus avellana. Next base: position 17,285,051 of record NC_142494.1, read on the forward strand.
CATGGCTACACATGAGGACAAAGACCATTTTTTTTTTTATTACATGACAAAATAACAATCAAAGCAATACTACACCATTTGACACGGATTAGGATCCTTGGCAATGGGGCAAAATTGTCAGCCCCAAATTTTGTCAATTTGATTCGTTTAATTTCATCCATCGGTCTAAAACTTGCAACGCATCCCACCAAAAATAAAAAAAATAAAATATTATTTACATTTAAAAAAAAATGTAAAATAAAATAATAAAATAATTAATTAAAAAATGTGGGGTGGCCGGTCACCCCCCATCGCCAGCCACCCCACATTTTTTAATTAATTATTTTATTATTATTTTATTTTACATTTTTTTTTTAAATGTAAATAATATTTTATTATTTTATTTTGAGTGGAATACATGGTGAGTTTTAGACGGCTGAATGAAACTAAACGATTCAGAATGACAAAATTTTGAGCTAGCAATTTTGTCACCATTCACTACAAAAAAACTTACCAATTTGTAACATGTCTACCGGTCATTACTTTTTGCCACGTTACCATTAGTAACGTGTCAATTTGTCACACGTTACTAAATATTTTAGTAACATGTTAAACTGGCACGTTACCAATTTGGTAGCGTGTCAGTTAGACACGTTACCAATTGGTAACGTATCAAATTGGTAAAGTGTCAAACTAGCACGTTACTATTTTTTTTTCCTTATTAATTATTTTCATAGTAATTAAGACACTAAAATATTAATTATACTATTAACATTATATTAGTAATTCCATAATATATACTAAAATGATTTATTTAATTTTCTTAATACTTTCATTATATATTTCATAATAATATATACTAAAGTAGGTAAAATTTACAGCTTCTCTAAAAGTAGAATGAGTTCCAATTGTTGCTTAAATATAAATTATTCATGTTACTAAAGTATATAAAGCTTTCCATTTGTTATTGAATAGCTTCTTAATTTGAAAGGGCTTCCACTTCCTCATTGAATGTCTTGGTGGAAGATATAATTTATTGAAACTGAGGTTTATTCGTTTTTAATTAAGTAATTAAGTACGTACGTAACTCACAGATCAATTTCTCTACCTGTCAAATTTCTTCTACTGTGAGAGGATTTGCTTGAGCTTGTATGAGCATCTCGCGTAGCTATCCAATTTATATGTGACTACTATACTACAACGAAAGACTATTATAAGTATGGAAGCCAGTATAGCAGATTTCATCACACACTGCTACACTGGACATACTTTTAATTATTTTAACCTTACAAAAAACAATATTTAACATTATTGAAGGAAAAATGTACATATATATATAATCTAATAAAAATTGGTATGATTTATATGATTTAATCATATTGGCACTAGGAATTGGTGTGATATTTATAATTTAATCATAAAATCATACTGATTCATATAATGACTATCACATATATATACAATGCATGACACTGTGGCTTGAATCATATATCTCTGATGAAATGATAATTAGCATTATAAATTTATTAATTGGTAAACCAGTTGATATATTTATCATATTGTATTGATAGTTAAACTATTCAAATTAATATAACAATTATGAACTAGCTAGCTGGCGATCGATCGACTTATTCCCAATGTTATTAAAAAGTAACATTTTGATTTTTAGTAATATATATATATATGGAAATGCATGGTGTTTTCCCAATCTTAAGTATATATATATTTTTTAAAAACCAATTAGTTTGTAAGAGCCATATATATATATATATATATATATATATATATATATATATATATTAATTTTTTACTAAAACTAATATAATTATTAACATTTGAGTTATTAACATAAAGACTTGCCCCTAAAATGGGGTAGAAAAGAGATGGACAGATTTTCCTTTAAATTGAGTAGGACAATATTTTTTTATTTAAATTTAGTTTATAAAAATGACATATATTCTATAATGTTAATCATTTTTTTTTATAACATCAATAAAGTTGGAGAAAATTTTATTTGAAAAAAATGTGATTCTCATGTGCTATTAAAAGAGGGCATGTTTCTCATATGTATATGACAATTTTACAGATCCAATTGGAAGAATTTGTGTGTGTGTGTGTCTATATATATATATATATGCCACAAATTTAAAATGGATGTTTATGAAAATTGGTAACGTGGCACACGTGACACGTTACTAAAATGCATCGGGATCATGCACGTGAGTTTCCTTCATCTTTTTCACCCTTCTTTTTCTTCTCCTACCGCACGCCCCTCCCCCTCTTTCCTTTTCCTCTCTTCTGCTCCGGCTGGCAACACCTTACTCTCCAACGGTCTCTGTCACACGCCGGTGGACCTCACTCTCCGGCACAGAATCTTTGTTCTAGCTCCTCCCGCGCGCATATACACCCAGTCCTCTCTCCCTTTGTCGTTTTTCTCTCTTCTACTTCGGCCGGCCTTGTTTCCCTCCCGGTGGTCTCTATCACTCCGGCGGTGTCGACCCAAGCTCATTCTCCGGCACTCTCTCCCTCTCCGACAAACAACGTACTATACATATATATATATATATATATTGTAAAAATTGTAATTACAATTCTTTCAATTTTTTTATAGGTTTACAATTTATTGTCATATGGTTGTGGGTATTTCATTACGGATGATTTTGATTAAGAAAAGTTATGTTTATAGTTGTGTTTTTGGCAAATTTTGGTTTGAGCTTTACGGTGATTTACATTTTTTTTAGAGGGAAGAAATTAGATGCTCGTTGATTGAAAATCCAAGTATGGTTTGGATTTTGGGTGATTACCGATTGGAGGCTTTAATGTTGTGTTTTTTATATGATTATTGTGAATATGATTAATTGAATTTTTAAATGAATTTGGATAAAGAATGATACATGAAATATTGATTGTGTTTGAAAATCCCACATTAATATTGATTGTATTTGGGAATTTGTTTGGATGAATAATGTCACAAATCAAACCCACATTGGGCATGTGCTGTTATATTTGTAACATTCTAAGAAATCATGCCAACATCTTTTTTGCAAAACAAACCAGAAGTCTAATATTGTGTAAATGTTAAAAAGAAAAGAAAAAATTACTTAGATTAATTTTGTTTAGGATTCCTATAACAAATGTAGTTAAATTGATTGGTTACTAATAATTTTGCTTCGGTTGTTAAAATTATATTAATTTGTGTAATTTTTATTATAAACAAAAAATAACAAACTAGCCGAGATTAATTTTGTTTAGGGTCCCCATAACAAATGTAGTTAAATTGATTGGTTACCAATAATTTTGCTATGGATATTCCAAAACTAACCTTGACTTATTTAATGTACGTAGTAGCGCTATGGACAAGAGTTGGATGACGAAGTCTAGGGGTACGAAGGAATACAGAGACGGGTGTAGATCATTTGTAGACTTTGTAGTTAGGAATTATAGAACTCCAGATGGGCTTATTGTGTGCCCCTATAAGACGTGTCGAACAAACAGGAAACACCCGCCAGGGTTGGTATACGAGCACTTGACAGGAGGGAAAGAAATGTGGCCATAATACCAGCAATGAATTTATCATGGCGAGATGCCTGTACAAGCTCCAGTTGAAGGCGCTCATTCAAATTGTCCGACCACAGATGTGGGTGAAAGCGCAGAACAAGATGGAAATATGCATAACCTATTGCGTGATTTATTCGGCATGCACAAAGTCAGGGAAGACAATTGTGAGCGTTAGGTCGAGGTGCAGGGTGAGGAAGAACACATTGTGCATGATGAAGCCAATGAATGTGACGTACGAAAGTACAAGGACTTACTTAAAAAGGTAGACAAGTCATTTCAAGAGTTCATCAATCAGTTGCTGAGTGCTACTATACATCTGTATAACTTAAAGTTTGTGGGTGAAGTTACTAATACAATATTCTTAGCTTTCCTAGAGTTCATCAATCAGTTGCTGCCTGTATATGATGGGGCTCTACCAGTTAATACATATGAGGCCAAAAGGTTTCTGAGGGACATGGGACTTGGGTATGAGAAGATACTGGTTTGTCGTAATAACTGTATGTTGTTCTGGAAGGGCAATAAGGAGTTAGATTTATGTCTTAAATTTGGACAATCTAAATGAAAGGACGAAATCCATTTAGACGAGGATGGCCGCCCCATATTGTTGAGTAAGCGACGTCCGGTGAAGGTGTTGCGGTGGTTTCCAATCATACTACAGCTACAGAGGCTGTTTATGTCGTAGCATACTGCGCCCCATATGAGATGACATGCAGACGGCCGCATAAAAGATGGTGTATTGAGGTATCTAGCCGACGGTGAAGCATAGAAGTCGTTTGATAATTTATATCCGGATTTTTCAGCGGACAACAAAAACATAAGGCTTAGCCTCACCTCGGATGGGTTTAATCCTTTTGGGAACATGAGCACATCCCACAGTACTTGGCCTGTAGTACTAGTACCATACAACCTGCCTCCATGGATGTGCATGAAACAAACGTCTTTCATATTATCCCTGATTATTCCAGTCCAAGTTCACCTGGAATGGATATAGATATTTATCTGCAACCTTTAATTGATGAATTACAAGAACTATGGAATGTAGGGGTATGAACATTCGATGTCTCCCTGAAAAAGAATTTTATGCTCAGAGCACAGTTGATGTGGACAATTAATGACTTCCCCAAATTTTATGCTCAGAGCACCCTTGTCCAGGTGGCCTACTAAGGGTGGAAAGACATGCCCTTACTGTATGCATGCAACAAGGTCTAGACGGTTTAAACACGAGAATAAATTTTTCTTCATGGGGCATAGGCGATACTTGCCCATGGATCATCCGTGGAGGCAGAACAAAGAATATTTGACGGTAACTAAGAACTAGAATGTGCCCCCAATGTGCCAAGTGGAGATGAAATCTTGAAACTGTTAGAAGGCATAGTATTTGGGGATGAGAGTACTGGTAACTCAAAGTCTGCTGATAAATCAAAGAGGAAGAGGACTCCTAATGATAATGTAGTATGGAAGAAGAAAAATATTTTCTTTAGGTTGCCGTACTGGAAAGATAATTTATTACGGCACAACCTTGATGTTATGCACATAGAAAAAAATGTGATAGACAACATAATAGGCACACTACTGGACATTAAAGGGAAAACGAAGGACAACCTCGAAGCATGTAAAGACTTGCAAGAAATGGACGTACACTTTATCCGTTCATGGAAGATGGGACAATCTATATGCCCCTAACTTGCTACACGATGTCCAATGAAGATAAAACTAGTTTCCTGAAAGTTCTTCGAAATGTAAGGATGCCCGACAAATATGCTTCGAACATTTTCAGGTGTGTACGACTTAAAGAACGGTCGATTTCGGGTATAAAGAGTCATGACAGTCACATACTGATGCAACAGCTTCTCCCTATTACATTGTGTGCCACGTCACTGCTAGATAACATGGTTAGACCTCTTGTTGAGATGTCTACAAACTTCAGAGGCATTTGTTCGACGACATTAAGTGAAAAGGATATGAACCGTATTGAGGGTGACGTCTGTATCACTCTGTTTATGATGTGACACATATTCTGACCTGGGTTTTTCACGAGCAAGGTTCATCTTATCGTGCATCTTGTTTGTGAATGCCACCTCGGTGAACCAGTATAGTATAGGTGGATGTGTCCGAGAGAGAGGTAAAGTTAATTCGACGTAAAACTTACATTTTGTTGCCCTTCATTTATTTAAAAACAATGACTAAATGCAATGATTGACTAATTTGATATGTAGGAGCCTTAGGGGTTTTAAATCTAATGTACGCAATAAAGCGGCTCCTAAGAGCTGCATTGTGGAGGGCTACATTGCAACTGAGTTGGTGATATTTTGCTTTCATTAATTAGATAACATACCGACATTTCACAATAGGCCAGAAAGAAACCTGAATGGGTCTAAAAGGGCAGGGACACGAGTCAACCTCGATAGACGCACAGTGACTTAGATTCACCGTTATATTATGTTTAACTCGGACGAGTTTCTCCAATTATGGATGTGAACCGGGTTAATAGCATAGCATGTTCATTTATCTTACACCCTTAGTTGTGGATTATAATTTCTTGATTTAATTTGAAATTGTAGGATGCACAGGGATACACTAAGGCAACAAAGAACTAGGGGCGACTGACGGACGATTAGTTAAAAACCCAACATGTTGAGCAATTTTGCAATTGGTATCGTGACTACGTACGACTAATGTCATGTGTACCTAGTAGCTTAAAAGTATTTGCTTCTCATTTCTATTCCCTCACTACACTAACTATGTGTCTTTCATTGTATTATACTCACAGGTCGGTCGTTCGACGTAGGAAGGAAATGGGTCACAAACTAGTAATGCATTGTAGAGGACTGATGATCTCAGTAGTCCAATATAACAGATATGTGGTCAATGTTAAGTTATTTGCACTCTTGCACATGATGTGGGAAAGAGGTCACAGAACACTGGCGTGTTCGTGTCGACTGTTGATGGCGAAATATACTTCGGGAAGCTAACCCAACTTGAGGTGGAGTATTACGACAGGACAAAGTATATTCTGTTAAAGTGTGATTGGGCAGACAACACATTGGACAGGGGATACAAGGTGGACAAGTATGACTTAACGCTTGTGAACTTTAAAAACCTTGTCCATAGGGAAGAGTTGATTACTAATGAGCCGTATGTGCTGACTTTCCAAGTAAAACAAGATTTTTACATCGAAGATGAAAGAAACCCAGATTGGGCTTGTGTAATAAGGACTAAATCTAGAAATGTATACGACGTTGGTCAGGGCCATGGGCCTCATGATGATCATGCCAACTCCCATGAGAGTGAGTCACTATTATTAAACAAAAATCATGATGATCCGCATGATGACATCAAATACGTCCGCCCAAATTTAGCACCGATTGTAGCGTATGTGATCATATTAAATTTGAATATTGTACATGTAATGCTTTGTTATTTATTTATACATTGATTGTCATTCATTGGTTTGTTGGCATATATTTAAACATTGATCGCATATTTACTCCATTGTACAAATAACTAATCTGTAACGTGATTTATTTCACAGGATAGTATAGTACTCAAGGGAAGACGACAAGAGGATGAAGGACACAGTCTTCTACGTGACAAATTACAGGTGGACATGGGTCGAGACTGTACAACCCTGATGATAGTGAGACGTAGGACGTTGCTATGCTTCTGAGGAAGCAGTCAGGATATCAACCGATACTTCCAGAGCATATGGAAGGGCAGACCCCTGTGACACACAATTATATCTTCAACATTAAAGATATTCCAGGCTCTTCGAGTCCAATAGACCCGGCTTTCCTTGAACCATCCAGTCCGACAGGCCTTACCTAGTGAGGGTATCGATATGAGCCTACTCCTCGTGACTCGGGCGAATCCCCACGTATGCCATCCCCTCCGACATCATTGACCTAGCTGGGTGTATTGCCGCACGGCGCCACACAACAACGTACACATGGATAATAGTGAGACGCAGGCCAATGACGACATGAATGATGAGATAGATGACCCATTGGACCGTCAGCCCACTGGACTTGCTGGGCAAGTGTTGGGTGTCAAAGAGGTTCGGACGATAGGTATGTATTCTAGTCATGGTTGAAATATATACGTATTTGTTTATGCATATTCTTCTATATATGTAGTTATAAGCATTCACTTCCAATTAATGTTGGTATTCATTTATGTGTATGTTAAACATCAATGCAGATTTATAGGATAAAATTGAAGTGTTGTACATAAATGAGTCGCACAAGTTGTGGGACATCCCCCCCCCCCCCCCCCCCCGGGAAAAGGATCATGATGGAGTATAATGAATTGTGGTAGCCAATAGGACAAAGCAGGTCGAAATTAAGATGGGTGATGGGCAAGAGTGTCAGGAGCGGGGCTTTCCTCAAAATATCTGACAACTGGACAAAGGTACCAGTCAACACGAATGAGGATTTATGGAGCTCATTGATGGTATGTGAAACGTTACGATATTCTTAATTTACAATCATATGTACATAGCAGCTATTTTACTTATTTTGTGAAACGATTGGTTGATGGTGAAAATATAATGTAGGGTTCCTAATTTCTCAATTTGTAACTTATGCAGATGCAGTTCTATATCCCACCTGGCTTAGAGATTTAGGCAATCAAGAAGGACGCATTCTGTGACATGAGTGAGAAGCTGAGGTGTTGGAGACATAAATTGAAAAAGAAACTAAATATTCAGCGCAGTGAGACTCTTGTGGCAATGAAGCGGAGGATGTGGGAGTTCTTTCGAGGGTACAACAGCGCATACGTAGATATATTGTTGGAGAAATGGTGCGATCCATCGTATCAAGTAGGTCACTAAGTTAATTTCAATTGTATAGTTTCAGCAATTGTAAATATTGTGAAGATGGCTCACATATTAATAATGTATATATGTTGTGTACGCGTAGGATTATGCTCAGGATATGAGAGAGATATGAGCATTGAATAACACACCACACTGCACCAGCTCAAAGAGCTTCGCAAAGTTATCAAATGAAGAGGTATGTTTGTCATTTACCATTTATATAAATGTATATGTCATCATTAATTTCATATACAGACTAACATATATTTGTGTTGTAGATTTTTAATTGCAGGTAATTACTGCGGGCAGGGCTCCTACATGAGCGAAAGCTTACATCAAGACCGACTAAAAGAAAGACGGTAACTACCTAAATCGGGAGATCGATGATAGAGTTATATATTGCTTACACCCTTTATCTTTCATTTTTATTTGCGTATAGAAAACTTATTTAGGATTAACACTTAAATAACAATGATTTGGTGTAATGTAACATACAAGTAAGGATGGAGGAGCTATTGGAAAATGACCAAGTAGAATTGGTAGACGGGCCCCATGGGACTATTCGGTGGGCACTGAACGACGCATATGGCTAGGCGCACGGCTCTAAGCCTGAATATGCGGGTCGTGTTCAAGGGGTTAGTAAGAATATTCTCCCTGCGCATGGCTACATCCACTCTTGTTATACACCGTCCCAAGCTTATTCATAGAACCTCGGAAGCTCGAATGTCTCACAAATGATTAAAAGAGCACTCGAAGCTGAAAGGGAGCAGCACATGATATATATGGCTGCATAGTTGGCCCAGTAGAGGATTGAGATTAGTGCGGAGGTGACCCAGTAGGTTACTGCATAGATGGTTGCACAGATTGCTGAGCAGTTGGCAGCGTATGAGGCTCGAGTTTATGTGCTTGAGGGCTCGAGACATGTCACTTCCGAGCCGGAGGTGACTAATATTAGGGCTCCACACGACATAGAGTCCCCAGCCCGTGTGATTGTGAGGTCCTCAGTAGCTATTTACACTGTAATATGTGTAGATGACGTAAGGGTAGAAGCGAAGGACGGCGATCAAAATGAAAACCAACAATGGACCCTCACTGGACAAAAGTCTCGTTTATCAACACAATGTATCACTGGTTCAGCAAGCCCGTACGTATACATATGACTTAATAGAAGTTATTATCGAATATTCATAAATAGTGTATATACTTAACTCAAAATACTTGAAAATTAGGAATACTAATTAATATGTCTTGTGGTTGTGGAAATGCTGGATACGCATAGATCATATATATGCTTAGTAATTTCAGATCATTTTCACATTTTGAATGGATTATCATTGAAACTATGTATATACCCTGAGGTGTGTGTTGGTGGTGTAGATATAACGTTGAAGTTGTTTATGCAACATTTATACACGTCACTAAACCTGAATATTGTTGAGTATGACCTTCGTATATGTTGATACACAATTTTCTGGGATGGTGACGTGGCACGCCTTCTGGTGGTGCGATTAGCTTCGGTGATATTTCAGACAACACACAGAAGAGAACAAATAGGATTAGAGCTCCCGGTGGTGTCCCGGTGGGGGAACTCCGATGCCTAAGTTAGAAATTGAGGAAAAAGTGTTTAAGCAATCAAAGTTTTCAAAGCCAGGATTGCACTTACCTTTGATGGAAATCGAGAGCAGTATTTATAGGCATGAAGTAGAGTTTGTTTCCCGCATATCTTGGGACTCTTATCCCTGAATATCTGGTTTACAGTTATTCTGTTAAGGGATGAATCTTGGGATGAGGTAGTAAGCCGTCGTTTGACGTATATTGCCTTTTTGAATTTAAATAGCCTCTTATCCCGCTAGTATAGGGATTGTTTGTTGAAGGCTTCTTTCAAATGTAGGATAATGTTTACTGAAATGAATTTGAATCTTTGTATATCCTTAACTGTATAATGGCAACTTTACCCTTGGTATTTTGACTTATTCGCATTCGGTGTAGTGTCTCGGATCTGACATCTGACTCCTATCCGAGGGAAGGTCTCGGAGTCAGATCCCGAGACCGTGCTGGTTTACGAGGCCTTCTCGGGGAAAGCTATTCCGAGGCCTTGTCAAATATCCCGTTTAGTCAAGATCGGGTTTGGAGTCTATTGGGTTTCAATAGCGGATCCATGACCCAACAGTTACCCCCCAATTTCCTTATTTGTAAGATCATGGAAATTTTTGCTTAGAAATGGATCAACGTTCCGGAACTATGCTTGGAGAAAAGTCCGAGACCTTGGAATCGAGAAATTTGAATTTTGAATTTTGGCGGGAAATTCTTAAACCAATTTTTGCCGAGACGGTTGACCTGACCGAGGGTGCATCGGTCGCTCCACGTGTCGTTGCCGGGACAGGCGTCTATTCAATTGCCAGATGTCAGCCGTTCTACGGAATTCACAGGGGCGCCTTTCCTGCCTCATTTATTGTGCAAACTCGGGGAAGACTTTGGGTTTTACGCCCTTATCTCTGCTTTATAAAATCTCTTTTCCTAGGTTTTCTCTTTTATTCGTACCAAGTCTCTGTGCTGCTTGTTCTTCTCTGATCCGTTTCCCTTTTCTGCATTATTTTCCCTTCTCAGCTCTGTTTTGATTATGTCTCAAGGAGAAGGTTCAGGATCTGATGGTGGTTTGGGTAAGACCTACCCGGCCTTGTGGAAGCTTGATCTGACCTCGGCTGACAAGTGGCTAATTAGATTGGACTGTTACATCCCTAAATCGGTGAAACTTCGTTTTGACGATGAGAAGAAGGGCGCTATCGTGGATGCTGGGATCCACGAGGTTTGCCTTTATGAAGAAATGTTTTGGGCAGGCCTCAAGCTCCCTTTCCCCAAAATTGTTCGAGAGCTCCTTAGCAGTTTGAACCTGGCACCCCACCAGTTGGTTCCTAACGGCTGGAGGATGTTCTTCGCCTGTACAGTTGTTTGGCCCATGGCCCTTGGAGAAGGAAAGGATTTGACAATTCCGGAGTTTCTTTGGGTATACCGACTCCAGAAGAACCCCAACAGCGATGGACTTTACAACTTTCAATCGAGACGGGGAAAAATTTTCTTTATGGATAAGACCTTCACCAGTAACCACAACTGGAAAAACAAATATTTCTTTGCTCAGAGGCAATGGGAATTTGCTCCTGGAGAGAAGGTGGAGGGGCCTCGAGTGCCTTGGGAGACGACTACCCCCAATCTGGGCCTACACAAGAGTTGGTGTTTGTCGGAGGAGGAGACAGTTCGAGTCAACAAGGTTCTGTCCTGGGTTCAGAATAATGAGTCTGTCATGACCTTCAAGCAACTGGTTACTACTAATGCATTGAACCGCTGTCTTTATAACAACAGAGAAGACATAGGTGGGTCTCGGAAGAGACCATCTCGTCCCGCTGTCTATTTGGGCGCTCCGGCGGCCAATACTCGAGGTGCCACCCCTCGAAAGCCTATACTTGACAAGGGAAAAAAGAAGATAGAAGAGTCTAGGGTAAAACAAACCCTACACTTGGTGGATGAGCCCGAGGAACGCAAAGCTCCTCCAATGAAGAAAAAGAGGCTAATAAAGGGCAAAGGCCCTACTGTCGAGGCCGAAAGGGGAAATCCCTTTTTGCCTATCTTCTGGCTGCTCGGAGGAAGGTGAACCCAGAGCCTAATGTGGCCCCTGTATCTGCTTATCAGAACATTCTTGCTAACCATCCGATTGCGGCCACTCCTTTGACGGCAACCCTCTTAAATCCCCCTAGAGCTGCTGCTACTACCGCTATTCCTGTGGAGTCGGTGTCACCGGTCCATTCTGGTCCCAACATTCAACACCTTTTAGTTGATCCATTTTCGGATAGCTCTGTAGGGATGGATGCGGAAGAGAATAGACCGCATGTTGAGGAAGAAGTGAGGCCTCGGATGATGTCCCCGATAGCCGAGGAGCAAACTCAGGTCCCGGCTTCTGCACCCGAGGCTTTGTCTCTGGCTCCGACACCGGCTCCTGAGGCCGAGGTTGGTGCTTGTTTCGAGACCTCAAGCTATTCCCTGGTGAAGCCTCGGAATGTGGAATGGATTGTGGGAGAACCCTTGTCTCGGCTTTGCGGGCAATTGTTGGGGAACCCATTTCAAGCTTTGATATAGCTGGTTCCTCAAGAGAGCTTAACGGGCGAACGAGATATCTCAACTAGGGGTTTGGCAGAGTCAATGTTATTCAATCAATTGTGTGTAAGTATTATTCTTCATAAAGCTTTCTTTTTGCTTTAGTCATTTTCCACTTGATTAACTTTATCTATTGCAGGGAGTTATGAAGTCGGTAGTTTCATACTGCTACTTAAGGAAGTTTATCAAGGAGTCCGCTTCAAAATCTGAGAGCCTTCGAGCCAGGCTTGCAACTTTTAAGGCTGAAAATGCTAAGCTGAGGGATACGTTGGCTCAGCAAGACAAAGAATTGCTCCTTCTTGGCCAACAGCAGTCGATGGCCCAGACCGAGTTTGAACAAGTCGAGTCTAGGATGTCGGCTCTATCTTCCGAGTTGCAGACCCTCCATGCCGATCATTCAAAGCTTCAAGAGGATCATTCCATCATGAAGGAGGACTTGCATCAACTTGAGGAGAAGCACGGGGAGGTCCTGGAGCAGTTAATGGCTTCTCAAGCGGAGAATGCTGGCCAAAATACGAGAATTGAAGAAGTTACCAAAGGTCAGGTTGTCGCTGAGGAGCGACTTAAGTTCTTCCGTGGGAAGCTTGAGGAGACGAAGTTACGACTTAAAAAGGCCGAGGCCCAGTCCTCTTAACTATTTGGAACAACTATCATACGCTTCCTGGACTCGGGATAGTGCCTGGGCCGACGGAATCATTCTTGGTTTTGAGACCTTTCGATCTTGGGCCAAGGATCCGGCTCGCACTACTGACCTTGATACAGTCCAACCTGAGACTATTCTTGTTTCCGATAAGGCTTTGAAGCAGCTGATCAGTCTTGGGTCAGACTTGATGCCCGATGATGAAGGGATCAACAGATTCGCTCATCAACCATTTTCGTGTTCCGAGGAGTCCTCAGGTGATGGAAGGACTACTTCTGGTCATGGTGCCGAGACCCCTTATGCTTCTAAGGCCCCTTCTGAAGATCCCAAAGAAGACTAAACCCCTTGGCCCTGGTGCTGAGACCCTAAAGAAGCTTCTTTTGTTTTTTTTATTTATTTGTAAATGAAGAATTTGAGATTTTAATGAAGTTTTGTTTATATTTCTCAGAATGACCTAGCTTTGTAAATGAATACTTGCTCTTAATAGATTACTTTTTCTGAAGTTTGTTTAGCTTTTTTCGAGCACACCTTTTTTTGTAAGGATTTCTACTCTTGACAAGCTACTTGCTCCGCTTTCTTTGAACACACCTTTGTTTTGAAGGTTTTACGTTCTTTACAAGCCATTGGCTTAACCTTCTTTGGATACACCTTGCTTGAAGGTTTTACATCCTTGACAGGTTACTGACTTTAACCTTCTTTGGACACACCTTGTTTGAAGGTTCTATGTCCTTTACCGGTTTTGTCTTAGGAAAGTTACAAATCTTTTTAGTGACCTGTTGGTTGTTTATGTCGAAGGTAGTTTTAACTTACCTTGCTTTGGAATGTTAAAAGATGATTGAAACTCTGGGAGATTCTTTTATTTAAAAAAGTAATAAAAATTACAGGAAAAATAAGAATCAAACGAAAATCAAATAAGAATCACCTTACTGAAATAAGCTAGACAAAGTACTTTTTTAGGTGCTCGGCATTCCATGGCTTGGGGAGTGCTTTTCCTTCCATGTTCTCAAGCTAGTAAGCTCCCGCCCTTCTACACTCAATCACTTTGTAGGGTCCTTCCCAGTTCGGAGCTAACTTCCCTTCCACTGGGTCTCTGGTAGTAATGGTGGTCTTGCGCAAGACCATGTCCCCAATCTTGAAACTTCTGTGCTTGACTCCTTTATTAAAATACCAAGTCGCTCTCTCCTGGTATGCCGCCATAGTTACTCGGGCCTAGTCTCGCTTCTCTTGTAACAGGTCCAAGTGTAGTTTGAGCCCTTCATCGTTAGTTTCGAAATGAAAGGATTCGACTCGGTAACTTCCCGAGCCTATCTCGGCTAGGATGACTGCCTCGATTCCAAAAGCCAAAGCGTATGGAGACTCCTCTGTGGGTATTCTCTTGGTTGTTTGATGTGCCCATAAAACTTCTGGGAGATCATCTGCCCAGTCCCCCTTCCGATCTCCAAGTTTTTTCTTCAACATTTTGAAAATTGTTTTGTTAGTCATTCTACTTGTCCATTTGCCTGAGAATGGGCTGGAGACGAGTAGTAGTTTCTTATATGGAGATTTGCACACCATTCTCGGAATGATTCACAGTCAAACTGCTTTCCGTTATCAGTTACAAAGGCATGAGGAATACTATAACAGCAAACAACATTCTTCCACAAGAACCTTTCGATGCTCTTGGCCGTAATGTTCACTAGAGCTTCTACTTCTACCCATTTTGTGAAATAATCCACTGCCACAACCGCGAAACGCACACCCCCTTTTCCACGAGGTAGTGGTCTTACTATATCTACCCCCCATTGTGAGAAGGGCCATGGCGAGGAGATTGAGCTTAGGTCTCCTGGGGGTTGCTTTGCAATGTTTGCAAAGCGTTGGCATTTATTACAATTTCTTACCATTTGTACCGAGTCCCGATTCATATTTGGCCAGTAAAAACCGGCTCTGACTGCTTTATGGGCCAATACTCTCGCTCCCGAGTGACTATCACAGATTCCTTCATGGATCTCGCGGAGGACATAATCTCCCTCTTCCTTTGAGATACATTTGAGTAGCGGTAGCATGAAGCCCCATTTGTATAGGACTCCATTAATTATGGTAAATCTAGCAGCCTTAATTTTGATTTGAGTTGCTGATTTTTTATCTGACGGGAGAGTTCCCTGTTCTAAATATTCCCTTATGCTCCTCTGCCATTCCGATACGGTTTCAATAACTGAGACCGAGACCGTCTTGGGTACGGCAGGTCTCGACAAAACCTGAATTTGTACATCGGGTTCTTCAGCACCGCTACCTGTTGTTGATGCTTTTCGGGCTAGTTGGTCCGCCCTTTCATTCTCTTCTCTCGGGATCTTCATAATACAGAATTTCCTAAAGGCATTCTGTAAATCCTGTACCTTTGACAGATATTGCTTCATCTTATCTCCTCTGGCTTCAAACTCTCCTCGGATGTGTCCAACAATCACCTGCGAGTCACTCCGTAGCTCAACAAAATCGGCTCCCATCTCTCGGGCTAAACCGAGTCCTGCTAGAACTGGCTCATACTCGGCTTCGTTATTGGTGGTCTTGAACTCCAACCTTAGGGAACTACATAATTCTTCTCCATCGGGGGTGATTAATACTACTCCAGCTCCACCATTCTTCCTTGTAGATGATCCGTCTACTTAGACTACCCATGTTTCATCTTTCTGCCATTCTGTGGTGGCAGGTAGATTAGTGAATTCTGCTAAGAAGTCAGCCAATACCTGCCCCTTGATACTATTCCTTGGGAGGAACTCAATATCAAATTCTTCGAGTTCGATCTCCCAGTTCGCTAATCTGCCAGACAGATCTAACTTCCTGAGCACTTTCTTTAATGGGTACTCGGTCAAGACTCTAATGGTGTGAGCTTGGAAATACGGGCGTAGTTTCCTGGAAGCAATAATCAACGCAAATGCTAACTTCTCCATCTGAGGGTACCGCTCTTCTGCTCCCCTCAATGCTCTGCTTATAAAGTAGACTAGTTTCTGAACACCGTCTTCTTCTCGGATGAGGGCCGCACTTATAGCTGTTGGGGAAACAGCCAAGCATAGATACAAAGCTTCCCCAGGAATGGTTTTGCTTAACAGAGGTGTGCTGGTCAGATACTTCTTCAGCTGTTGAAAGGCTTCTTCACACTCTGTAGACCATTCAAATGCCTTCCTTAGGATTCTGAAGAAGGGTAGGCATTTGTCTGTCGACCAAGAGATGAATCGGTTTAACGCTGCAATTTTGCTCGTCAACTGCTGAAGTTGCTTCGTATTTTTAGGTGACTGCATATCCAACACTGCTTGGATCTTTTCGGGATTAGCTTCTATTCCTCAGTTTGACACCATATAACCAAAAAATTTACCCGAGGCCACTCCAAACGCACACTTCGCGGGATTCAACTCATCCCATATTTCTTTAAAGTTCCAAAAGTCTCCTGCAAGTCTTCTATATGACCTTCTAGTAGCATGCTTTTGACCAACATGTCATCGACATATACCTCCATATTACTGCCGATTTGGTCTCGGAACATCTTATTAACCAGCCTCTGATACGTCGCTCCGGCGTTCTTGAGACCGAAAGGCATAACCTTGTAGCAATACAAGCCTCGGTCAATGATGAATGCGGTCTTTTCCTAGTCTTCTGGATGCATATAAATCTGGTTGTAACCAGAAAAAGCATCCATAAAGCTCAACAGGCCGTATCCCGCTATCGAGTCCACCAGCGCATCAATGTGTGGTAGATGAAAGCTATCCTTCGGGCATGCCTTATTAAGGTCTGTGAAGTCCACACACATTCTCCACTTCCCACTGGATATTTTGACCAGCACCACATTAGCCAACCAGTCAGGATAATAAACCTCCTTTATAAATCGAGCTTTAAGTAATTTCTCCACTTCCTCGGCGATAGCCATATTCCGTTCTGGGGCAAACTTTCTTCTCTTCTGTCTTACTGGCTTTATGTTTGGGTCCACGTTGAGTTGGTGGACAATGTCATTGGGACTGATCCCTGGCATATCTTCATGAGTCCACGCAAACACCTCCATATTTTCTCGAAGAAAAGTTATGAGAGAGTCTTGGATTTCTGAGGCGAGCTGCGTTCCTACTTTCACTACTTTTCCTTTTTCCAATTTTACTTCTTCCAAAGGCTCGGCAGGTTCCCCTTTTAGGGAACTTTACTTCGGCTGCCCACCATACCAACCTTCAAAGGGGAAGGTTCTGACTTCTTCAAGGAAATGTTATAACACTTCCTTGCCGTAACTTGATCTCCTTTTACCACTCCTACTCCCTTCTCAGTTGGAAACTTCATCATTAAATGGTAAGTGGAAGTTACAGCCTTCAACTTATTAAGGGATGGTCAACCAATGATTGCGTTGCATGCAGACGGCCAATCGATCACCAAGAAATCAACCATAGTTGTGGACTGCCTTGGAGCCGTTCTTACTGTAACTGGAAGGGAGATGAGTCCCATTGGCTGAACTTCTTCTCCTGCAAACCCTACTAGTGGTGAATCAAACGGTTGGATCCTGTTCCGTTCGACACCCATTTGTTTGAAGACCGGCCAATATAAAATGTCGGCTAAACTACCACTGTCCACCAAGACTCGGTGGATTTTATGGTTGGCCATCGTTAGTGTGACGACTAATGCATCATCATGAGGAAATATTACCCCCCTTTCATCTTCTTCAGAAAAGGATATAGCCATCCCCGCTCTCCTTGCTATTTTTAGCGGTCTTCCGATCGACAGTACTTCGTTATCAGGTTTTGTTCTCCTCACGTAAGCTTTCCTAGATGAGCTAGAAACTCCTCCGCCAGCCAGTCCTCCTGAGATGGTGTGAATCTCCCTCACCACATCTTGATGGCGAGGCTGATGGAATTCTCTGTCTCGCCTTGGTTTCGCCTGCTGATCCTGCATCGGTTCAGCATACCGATCTTCTCTCGGCCTTGCCTCTCGGTTTCTGGGAGCTTCTCGGTCTCCTTCCAATAACAGAGGCTCTTCATTTCTTCGTTGATTCCTCTCACCCGCTAGGAATTTCACCAACCTTCCGTTTCTGATATGGTTCTCAATCTCTTGCCTCAACGTTATGCATTCCTCTGTTAAATGACCATGATCGCGATGATACTTGCAATACTTCTGAGGATCACGTCTCTTAGGATCGCCTTTCAGCTTGCTTGGCCATTTGAAGGCAGGATCCCTCCTTATCTCCATGAATACTTCAGCCATGCTAGTATTCAGTGGAGTAAACTTCGCGCTCTGCAATTTCCGAAGGTCCATTCTAGGATATGATGGGGCCACCTTCTCCGACCTTTTCACATTCTTCTCCTCCTTTTTTACAGCACTTGCCGGTGCTACCTTCTCCTTACTGCCCTTGGCTTCGAGCTCTTCCTTCTGGTTCTTCATGAGAGCCTTGACGGTCTCTTCTTGATTAATGTACTTATCAGCCTTTTTTATGAACTGACCGAGAGTCACTAACTTGGTACTTTTCGACAGCTCGGCCATCAAAGGCCCTTCAGCCCTTACTCCATGCATCAGAGCGTCAAGTACTGTTTGCTCAGGAGGATTTTCAATCATCAACTTCTCCTGGTTAAATTTGAGCATGAACTCTTTTAATGACTCCTCCTTCCCCTGCACAAGGGACAACAAATAAGCCGGATTCTTCTTCCTCTTCTGGGTAGCCAAGAACTGACTCAAGAAGAGACGCCCGAGAGTCTTGAAATCGTCTATTGAATTGGCCGAAAGTTTGCCGAACCAATATTTAGCTACTACAACTAAAGTTAAGGGAAAAACCCTACATGAAATTGCGTCTGGGGTTCCATGAAGAATGAAATACGCACGAAGACCTTCCATGTGCTCAGTTGGATCCCCAGTGCCATCATAGAGATTGACTCGGGGCATCTTGAATTTATCAGGGAGAGGAAAATTCATGACCCGAGGGGTGAAGGGGAGACTTGTGTTTTCCATAAGTTCCCCCGCATTGGTTTGATCTCCGCCATCAGCTATTTGATGAGCCATTTCGTCGCATTTCTTCTTAAGCTCCTGCAAGTCGGTATTAACATTGCTCTCGTTATACCCTTCAGTGCGACGGTCCTCCTGGCGGAAAGACTACTCCCTTCGAGATATAGTATGACGAGACCTTTCGTTCTGGACAGTATTATGATGGCTGGCCTGAGCTGAGCTTACTTCATCTTCTTCCTCAAAACCTCGAGGCCTCTTTCCCCTATGGATCTCGGCGCGTCTTTCCCTCTCGCGCCTATCTTCTTGTCTCTTCGTCCTTCTTTCCTCCCGCTCTTGATCCCTTCGGCTGTTTTGGCCTTCGGCAACCGTGAGCCTTGTGGCGAGGTCTTCGTTCTGCTTCTGCAAAGCCTTCATGGATTTAGTCATCTGCTTTATAAGATCTGCTAACTCTGGAGGAGCTCCAGCAGCCCCAGGAGGTACACCGGGCTGTCGCACGGATTGGGAGCGTGTATACACCATACCTAGAATAATGAAAGAATGAAGGAAATAGCTAGGTCCCCACAGACGGCGCCAAACTGTTGATACACAGTTTTCTGGGATGGTGATGTGGCATGCCTTCTGGAGGTGTGATTGGCTTTGGTGATATTTCAGACTACACACAGAAGAGAACAAATAGGATTAGAGCCCCCGGTGGTGTCCCGGCGGGGGAACTCCGATGCCTAAGTTAGAAACTGAGGAAAAAGTGTTGGAATAGAGTTTGTTTCCCGCATATCTTGGGACTCTTATCCCTGAATATCTGGTTTACAGTTATTCTGTTAAGGGATGAATCTTGGGATGAGGTAGTAAGCTGTCGTTTGACGTATATTGCCTTTTTGAATTTAAACAGCCTCTTATCCCGCTAGTATAGGGATTGTTTGTTGAAGGCTTCTTTCGAATGTAGGATAATGTTTACTGAAATGAATTTGAATCTTTGTATATCCTTAACTGTATAATGGCAACTTTACCCTTGGTATTTTGACTTATTTGCATTCGGTGTAGTGTCTCGGATCTGACATCTGACTTCTATCCAAGGGACGGTCTCGGAGTCAGATCCCGAGACCGTGCTGGTTTACGAGGCCTTCTCGGGGAAAGCTATTCCGAGGCCTTGTCGGACATCCTGTTTAGGCAAGATCGGGTTTGGAGTCTATTGGGTTTCAATAGCGGATCCATGACCCAACAGTATACTTTGACATTGCTAATCGCTTAGGACTTGATGATTGCTGATTGATTGTTCGATTGTTTGTTTGCTAATTGATTGTTGTTTAATCATTTGCAGTGAGTGCGGAGAAGTCGAGCTGTCATGATGGCGTTAACCTTTGTTTTTTGTTGGGATGTTTGTACGTAATGTACTCGCGAATCACTTAAGTTGTATTTCCTATTTTTGTTGATGTATATATATATATATATATATATATATATATATATATATATATATATATATATATAGTTGGATTTATTTGTTTATTAACAATGTTGATGTATATAGACAATGATGTATATATGTATGTTTTATGGACATCATCTTGATTGATAACTCATACGACTCGAGAAATGATGTATGTTGATGAATAGCTATTGACAGTCATTTTTATCAAGTGTACACATAAAAATTTTGGAGAAATTTATTAAAAAACAAATTTTTTTTCCTGCATGGTTTAGTAACGTGTCAAAATTGACATGTTACTAAAGTTTAGTAACATGTCATAACGTGTTAATTTCTCACACGTTACTAATTGGAATTTAGTAACACCAAATTAGTAACACGCCGCACACGTTACTAGTAACATGTCAAAAGTGTCGTTACTAATCAACAGGTTTTTTGTAGTGATTGCCAAGATCCCAATCCGTTTGACCCACTCATACCATGTACTTGTAAGGAGAGACAATTCAAAGTAAGAAAATCGTATGTATACCTTGCACTCAGACTAAGAGAAGGAGCAATCAAAAAGCTGCAAAAGGGAGAGAGAAGCAAATGGTAAACAAAGAAGAAAATCTTTTGGGGAGTTTTGAAAAGGTCAACAAAAGTGGGCAGTGTTTGACGAACTGAGATCCCCTCCAATTGAGGAGAAATTGAAGATTCTCCAATTGTTAATCGTGGCTCTTCATTTTAAATTCAATGGTTTAGCTTTTGTATAACTGAGGCATTAAATGTTGGCTTTTGTTTTACCGGGGTTTAAATGATTTTATAGATCACTAAATTTAAAATGAAGGGCCACGATTAACAATTGGAGAATCTCCAATTTCTCCTCAATTTGAAGGGGTCCGGATCCGTGTTTGACGGCTTTTGAGCAACTTTATCAATTTCTTTCATATTTAACATTTAAAAAAAAAAATTAACAAAATTTACAAAAAATATCATTTATTGAACTCTTTATCCAAACTTAAATTTAACATTTGCTGGTATGAAAAAGTCGTTTGTCTTATCCTTCCTAGTTTTCTCTCTGGAGAACATCTAGCGGTGAGGGTTGAACCTCGTTACTAGTTACGGTAGTGGAGGGTTTGTGTGGATTTGTCTGGTGGGAACGATTAGAGGAAGAAGATGACGGATCATATTGTGAATTTGTGTGGCAAAATTTCACTTACGGAGGGAGAGCAAACGGGTATCAATATTACTGAGGGTGAAATTGAGGAGGTGAGGGCATAAGTAGGAAGATGTCTGGTTGGACAGATATGGATGGGGAAGAAGGTCAACACTGAAGCTTTTAAATTTGTCCTTGCTCGAATCTGGCGTACGAATGGTAGTGTCAAATTCAAAGAATTAAACGACAATATATGGTTTTTTGAGTTTGAAGACGAAGATGATATAAGGAGGGTGTTGGATGTAAGGCCTTGGTCTTTTGACAGGCATATGCTAGTTTTAAATGAGTTTGATGGGAGTATCCCCCATTCGAAGATGGAGTTTTTGCATTCTCCTTTTTGTGTTCAGGTGCACGACATGCCTCTGATGTGTATGACCAAAGGGATTGGTACAAAAATTGCTTTGTCGATGGGGATGGTGGAGGATGTGGATGTTGCAAGTGATGGTGTCGAATGGGGGAGATGTTTACGAATCCGAGTGGTGATAGATTTATCAAAACCTCTCGAGCGTGGAAGGGCTCTTATTCTCAATGGCAAATCATGTTGGGTCAATTTTAGGCATGAAAAACTTCCTGAACTATGTTTCACATGTGGTCGCATAGTGCATGGGGAGAAGGGTTGTCCAGTTTGGTGATCATCTAGACAAAGTACAAATGAAGAGGCAAAGCAATGGGCAGTCTGGATTAGGGTTGAAGATCCAAGAAGGAAAGGTGGTGGTGGAGCGTATGGCAATTAGTCAGATGGAGGACGACATCCTAGTTCAGGTGGTGACAGTGGGGCCACTGGCGGCAGGGAGAATCCATCTTTTTCAAATATGGGCGCAAACGGCAATGGAGGGAACCCTAGCAAGGGAACCAATGAGAAACAAGGGACTAGGAGTGCTAAATCAGATTCAGTTAAATATGGAGAAGTTGGTGGACCGAAGGAGACAGAGCTTAAGGAGATAGAGGACTCGATTGGGCAGGAGTTTGTAATAGTTATGTGAAAAGAGAGTGGGAAGTCCACGAGGGATGCTGAGTTGACAAAAAATAAAACGAAGATTGGGGTGGGCAGCATAGAGAATACTGGTGGATCTTGAGATGAAGAGTTAAAAGGCCATAAAGTTAAAACAATAATGGGAGAAAACCCAATGGGTGATGGGCCAGCAAGGACTTTAGTTGAAAATATGGAATTTAGCCCATCCCCAATATTTTCATTGGCTAGTATTGGTGAAATAAAGGATGACGGGAAGAATCAGCTGTAGCTATATTTCCATACGGTGAACAGCTTCAGGTCCAATCTTTACGAAATTTGAAGAGGAAGGCCCGTGATGGCTTAGCTCTATGGGGTGATTCCGAAGGTGATAAAAATAGAGGTAAGAAGAGGAAAGAGATGAATTAGACGATAGGCAACAGGGAGGGAAAGCGATGTAGGCGGATGGAGACTGAAACTCCAGTAAATGTGAATGATATGGTGGAGGCTGGAACCCAGCCCCACCAAGTCAAATGAATATATTAAGCTGGAACTGTTAGGGGCTTGGGAACCCCTAGACAGTTCGAGACCTTTGTCAGTTGACAAAGGAGAAGAATCCCAGCATTGTGTTTCTAATGAAAACAAAGTGCATGAAAGGTAGAATGGAGGTTATGAGGGTCAAGATGGGGTATGCTAGCATGTTCGTAGAGGACACAGTTAGTCGTAGTGGTGGGTTGGCTTTGTTATGGAAGGATGAGGAATTTTTGGAAATTCAAAATTATTCCCGAAGACACATCAATGCCATTGTCAAATATCTGAATGAAGATAAACCTTCGAATTTCACAGGATTTTATGGCCATCTAGACTGGACAAAATGATGTGAATCGTGGTCATTGCTCTGTCATCTTAGTATCTTTGCTCCGATACCTTGGCTCTGAAGATTTTAATGAAATCATTGATCAGTCTGAAAAATCGAGTGCAGCTCAAAGAAGGGAGATCCAAATGGCTTCGTTTAGGGAAGCTTTTGAGGATTGTAGTTTGAATGATTTGGGGTTCTCAGGATCTAAGTATACTTGGAACAATGGCAGACAAGATGCTTCTTTTACTAAAGAAAGGCTAGACCGAGTGACAGCTAATGTTGGTTGGTGTGACATGTATATGCATAAAGAGGTTCATATCTTGGCAGCACATGCATCGGATCACAAGCCTTTATCAATTGAATTTGCAAAGGAGGCCGACAGTTTTACAAACACTAGACTTTGGAGTAAATTTGAAGCACGTTGGCTATTAGATGAAGAATCCAAACTAGTTATAAAGGAGGTATGACAGACTGAGGAGGGGGGGGGGGGGGGGGGAGGGGTTCACATATGTAGCAAGTGCAGCAAAAGCTCGATTCATGCAAGGCAGAATTGAGGCGGTGGAATTGGCTCAAACACGGAAATGCAGAAAAGTCTATTAAGGAGAAGACGAAACTTCTACAAGAGTTGTAGATGAATGAAGGTCAAGGTGTAGTGGAGTCAACGAATTGGTATAAAAATTGGGATAGAAATACTCCTTATTTTCATGCTTGGGTGAGTCAACGCCGTCGAACAAATCAGATTCAAAAAATCAAAGATGATTTGGGTAATGAATGGAAGAAACCCAAGGATGTAAGGCAAGCCTTTATCAACTTTTATCAAGAGTTATTTACTGCTGGAGAGGTCTTAGGGGTGGAAGACAACTTGATGGGTTTGGAGAGTAGAGTGACGGAGGAGATGAATCTCAATCTGCTCAAGAACTTTTCATCGGTTGAAGTGGATAATGCTCTACGGCAAATGCATCCCTTAAAGTCTCTTGGACCGGATGGTATGTCGCCTTATTTTTATCAACACTCATGGGCAACAATACGTGAGGAGGTTAGTATGGTTGTGCTTCATTTTTTGAATACTGGGTATTTGATTCTTCCATTAATGACACATTTATCACTTTGATTCCTAAGATTAAGAAACCCACCTGAATTATTGAGTATAGGCGTATTAGCCTATGCAATGTAATTTATAAGTTGATTGCCAAGGTCTTAGCAAAAAGATTATCTCTCCCAATCAGAGTACCTTTATACCAGGTAAACTCACTTTTGATAATGTGTTGGTGGCTTTTGAGGTGCTTAATACAATGGATACTTGGATGAAAGGGCGAAAGGGTTTCATGGCACTCAAACTTGACATGAGCAAGGCCTATGATCGAGTCGAATGGGACTTTTTGGAAGCTATTATGCTTAAGCTTGGTTTTGCAAAGAGATGGGTGGATTTGGTAATGGTTTGTGTCCACACGGTAACTTACTCAATTCTGATTAATGATCAACCATATAGGGACATTACCCCTACCAGAGGAATCAGACAAGGAGATCCTTTATCACTTTATTTTTTCATATTATGTGTGGAAGGATTGAGCAATATAAATCATCTTTTCTTTGCAAATGATATTTTGCTCTTTTTTAGGGCCAATACTGTGGAATGGGTACAAATTCAAGAGGTGTTAGAGAAGTATGAGAAGGCATTGGGGAAGAAATTGAATCGACGGAAGACTTCTATATTTTTTAGCCGAAATACAAATGCTGAGGCTAAGACTCTTATTCTGTCAGCAGCTACGGTGAATCCCACAACATGGTGTAAGAAGTATTTAGGGCTACCAGCTTTGATTGGGAGGTCGACAGTAAGTTCCTTCACAACCCTTAAAGGCAAGATATGAGAGTGAATGAATGGGTGGAAGGAGAAGTTCCTTTCTCAAGCTGGCAAGAAAATTCTCTTGAAGGTGGTAGTTTAGGCGATCCCCACATACACAATGAGTGTATTGCTACTTCCGAAAGGACTTTGTAGAGATATAAGCTTGATGATGTCTAAATTCTGGTGGGGACATAACAAGAATTCTTCTTGTATTGCATGGATGAGTTGGCGTAGAATGGGAAGGGCAAAGGAGAAAGGTGGTATAGGTTTTAAGGATTTGGAGATGTTTAATTTATCTCTATTGGCTAAATAAGGCTGGAGGTTGCTTCAAAAACCTAACACATTGGCTACAACCATCTTTCATGAAACTACTACCCAAATGGAATGTTTCTTGCTTCAAATTTAGGGAGTAGTCCTTCATACGCTTGGAGAAGCATATGGAAGGCCAAGTTTTTTCTTATTGAGGGGCTAGTGTGGAGAGTGGGTGATGGCCAGTCAATTCATATATGGGGTGCTTAGTGGTTACCCAAACCGGTGGTGTATAAAACACAAGCGCAAGAGCAAGTGCTGGATAGAGGGGCGGTGAGTGAGCTGCTAGACGGTGAGACTAATTGGTGGAATAGGGATTTAGTGAAAGTTGTGTTTAATGAAGATAAAGCCAAGGAGATTTGCGGTATAGCAGTTTGTCCACGGTCCCGGTGTGATAAATTAGTATGGGCAGGCGCAAACAATGGGGACTTTACTATGCATAGTGCATACCATATGGCGAAGGAGCGAGAATTGAGTAATGAAGGAAGCTGCTCCAATCCGTAGGTTTTGGAATCATTATGGAAGGATATCTGGAATGTTAAAGGATCAAGAGTGGTCAAAACTTTCTTATGGCAGGCCTACAACGATACTTTACCAACGAAGGAGCGTTTATTTAAACGATATATTACTGTGGATCCTCTTTGTCCTATATGTGGTTTGGAACTTGAAACATTAGGACACATTCTTTAGAGTTGTTCGTCTGCAAAGAATGTGTGGCTGGAGTGTGTTCCCCAGATTCAAAAGAGTACAAGTGATGTTGCTAATTTCATACATATTTTTGTGATGTTGCTGACAAGAATTGACGTGGAACATATACAACTGGTGGCAACGGTAGCCAGGCAATTATGGTTAAGGAGGAATACGATTATATTTGGTGGTGATTTTCTGGGGCCATCTGCTATTATCAGAATAGCCAATGAACAAGTGGATGCTAGCGTTGAAGCGGCACAGAGGAGGAATGCCAGTGGAGAAATGCCCAGGCCACTTCTTGTTACTATGTGGCAGAAACCAAGGCATGGGTGATTGAAACTTAACTGGGATGCAGCTTTGGATTTGCGTCAAAACAGGATGGGCCTTGGAGATATCGTCCAAAATCATGAAAGGATGCTTGTAGCCATGTTTTGCGCAGTAAAGGAAAATGTGTCTGAATCGACTATGGTTGAAGCGTTTGGGGAATGGAAAGCAGTGGATATTGCTTCTCAACTGGAAATACGAAGCATCATATTAGAAGGAGACTCGTTGATAATTGTTCGAGCATTAGTAAGCAAGGATGATTGTTGGAGTTTGTATGGACAAGTTGTAAATGATGCTAGGGACAATCTGAAACGTTTCTATGAGTGGGAGGTAAAGCATGTTAGTAGAGTTGGCAATGGAGCTGCTCACTGCTTAGCAAAAATGGCTTTGGGTTTGGAGGGGGATAGGTTGTGGAGGGAAGACTTCCCTCTACGAATGCAAGAGCTGTAATCATTTTGTTTGATTGTTTTCACATTGTTATGAATGATTAGAACCAATTCAAAAAATAAAAAATAAAAAATAAAATAACATTTGCTTTAATTCCTCTCTAAATATAAAGACATCAAAAGCAAAAGTTATTTATCTTTTAATATTATTTTGGTTGTTAAGGTAGTATTGTTGAGCTATAGTGCTCAACAAAGTTGTTGAGCATTGTAGCTCCTCAGCAAACTCTTGACTAGTTTGTTAAGCCGGATGGAGAGTGATTTTAAAACTATGGCTCAACAAAATAGCATGAGCTGGATGTGAATGCTCTTAGGGTTTCCCACGTATTCCAAGAAATAGGACAGCCAAGAGAGAGAGAGAGAGAAAAAAAAAAACCATAATTAAAAGAGAGGAAAATTACGTTTCCTCTTAAAATAAAAAATAAATACACAATTTTATTTCCTTGAAAGCTTCAATCTCGGTGGTCTAGACCCTATATTGTAAAATATGTTTTCCCTTATGGGAATGGTAATGTGTTTAAAGTTAATGGGTAATGATTGAAAATCTTGGGGAATGTATGGTTCAAACATTTTCATTACTAATCAATGAGTGTGGTGTAGATTATTTTCAACATTCTTCTATGAGACTACTTGTTCTTTCTTAATTAAGCGTTTTCATATGGTTCATATGTGAGGTATTTATATTGCTTACATTATTTCACTCATATATACTCAAGAGTGTTACACCGATTTCAGAGTGATTTCAATTATTGAGTGTTAATTAACATCGGTAAGGCTTGAGTCAAAACATACTTTCAAATGGAAACTATGCCATTAATTTCCCAGTACTAAACAATATTTCTGAGAAGAAAAGAATCTATTGATGAAGTAAACAATATTCTTGAAAATTTGCTTTGCAAGTAAATATGACACAATATGGGGAGAATTAATAGACATTTAACTATAAGTATACAATCACCAAAATACGTAAAATCAAACACAAGGATTTTTGTGACAAAGAGGAAACCTTTTAGAAAACATTTTAAAAGTAAAACCTCTCCGGGGCAGCTAAACCCAGAAAATCACTATCAAAAAGATGTTTAGAGATTACAGACACTAGGAACCACTTACAACCCGATGCAAGTCCTTGACTCTGTAAGATGGACAAGCCTCCAACTCGTCTCCTCGCTCACAATCTCCTTCAATGTGATTCTCCTTTACTAGACCATTCTGATAGACTTCTCAATGAAGCTCACAATGAAACTTACAATAATCCTTTAAGAAGAATAATTAGGCTCACAACAGATGTTCTCTCTAAGCACAACCTCTCACAAAACTTAGGGTAGAATTTCGTCACTCTCTCTCTCTCTCTCTCTCTCTCTCTATATATATATATATATATATATATATATAATCTACAAAACCCTAGACCTGGGCCCACATAAAATACATGATTTGGACAGCATAGCTCCTTGTCAGGACGCCCAGTATTCAAAAAATGAAGCACAACCATACTAACCTCCTCACGCACTGTTGCCCATGAGTGTTGATAAAAACAAGGCGACATACCATCCGGTCCAAGAGACTTTAAGGGATGTATTTGCTGTAGAGCATTATCCACTTCAACTGATGTAAAGTTCTTGAGCAGATTGAGATTCATCTCCTCCGTCACTCTACTTTCCAAACCCATCAAGCTATCTTCCACCCCTGAGACCTCTCCAGCAGTAAATAACTCTTGATAAAAGTTGATAAAGGTGTGCCTTACATCATTGGGTTTCTTCAATTCATTACCCAAATCATCTTTGATTTTTTGAATCTGATTTGTTCGACGGCGTTGACTTGCCCAAGCATGAAAATAATGAGTATTTCTATCCCCATTTTTATACCAATTCTGTTTTGTCCGCTGTTTCCACCATCTATCCTCTTGCTCAACGAAGTAGAATCGTCAACGACAGAAGCGAGGCCATGGGCATGCGTTGCATGAGAGTGAGCGTGAACGTGCATGTCACCCGTCTTCTCCTCGTCCTCAACCCCTCCTTGAGCGTCGCTATTGAAGCTGGAGCTCCTGTAATACGACTTCGCAAAGGCATCAACCATCAGAGTCAAGATCGCCGACGTCATTGCCACGAACCCCGTGAACGGAAACGTCTGCCACGGCTTCTTGTCGAGACATGACGACGTCAAGCTCTCGAAAGCGTCGGGAAGCATGTGGATGAACCCGGTCGACAATATCACGCTGGCAGTGAACGCCTTTATCATGAAAAACACGCCCTTCTCGGGTCACAAGGCTGGAATAGTCTTACCCAGTAACGGAATACAAACGCTGATTGCGTCGGTGATGAGTATAGAAGTGATGGCGGCAAGTTTGTACTCCAGAGCCTGGTGCTTGTTGCGCTCTCCGTCGTTGGCGTCACACGTGCAGTCTCCCGAAACTAAGGGAGGGAGCAGGATTAGGAAGAAGAGACAGAAGATTTGTTGAAGGGTCAACATATTGTGAATATTCAAAAGGAAAAAGGAATTTGAGAGAGTATGATGAGGGAGAGAGGTAGTTATATAGTAGGACAAATATATGAGCTCATGAAATCATTGTGGCCCATGATTTGGAGAATGACGACAATCCTGCATTGGTAGTGGTGTCAAACTAGGTCACTAAGTATTCATTTAATTTTAAATACGCAATTATGTCATCATATTGTCATCTCAAACTAATTATCAAGTCATGCAAAGTAACTTTTGTTTGACATGTCATATGCCAAATATGCGTGCAGAACCATAATTTTAGGAGGATGGGGACAAAGCTAAAAAAAAAAAAAAAAAAAAAGAGTTTTTGAGTATCCATTTCATTTAAATTAAATAGATAAAATGTAGAAGAAATTTTTAAAATTATATAACATTTTTTAAATTTTACAAGGGCCGAGAACCCCACAGCTAGTGGTGGTTCCACCCTTGTATATGTACCATGTGATACAATTACATTAAATTATAAATATATTCTAAATAGAAAAATTAAAAAATTAAAAAAAAATTAAAAAAATTCTTAATTTATAGTACTACTATATTTGTAATTTTAAGTAATTAAGCCATGTGACACATCACGTACGTACATGGCATGTCAGACAAGAGATACAGTACAGTAATTGATTAGTCTGCCATATGACATACACTCTTAATAATAAATTGGAATAGGTTGTGTATATCTACTTTTTCTTCTCTCTACATTTTCTCTCTAAGAACTTAGAGGTGAAGCTTTTTGATCTTTTATCATCGGTGGGTGAAAGGTTGATTGTGTGTTGAGACTTGAAGTATGAGTAATATGGCGGACACGTTGACTGAACAATGGGAAAAATTCACTCTATTGGAGGAGGAGAATGTGGGGGTGGAAATCCCAGAGCAAGAAATTGAGACTGTGGTGTCTCAAGGGTCGTTGAGCATTGTTGGGAAGCTGTTGACGGATCGAGTAGTGGGGAAGGAGATTGTAAAAATACCTTTGATGTGGGCATGGCACCCCTCTGGCTGGGTGAAATTCAAAGATCTTGGACCGAACTTGTTTCTTATTGAGTTCAAGCATTCCTGGGACAAATCCAGGATTTTGGAGGGACATCTGTGAACTTTTGATGGGCATTTGGTCTCTTTGGTGGACTTCAATGGAATGACGCCTCCTCACTTGTCGGAGTTTGAAAAAGCGGCATTCTAGGTGCGAATTTTCAAACTCCCACTTGGATGCATGGGAAAGGCAACTGGATATCGGATTGGATCTACTGTAAGGGAAGTGGAGGAGGTCGGTGTGAATGAAGATGGTATCGGATGGGGGGAGTTTTTGAGGGTACAAATTGTGCTAGACTTAACAAAACCTTTATCCCAGGGGAGATTCCTGAAAGTGAAGGATAAAACTATTTTGGTCACTTTTCAATATGAGAAGATACGCAAATATTGTTTTCATTGTAGTGTGATTTGTCATGGTAGCAAAGGGTGTGTAGCGGCGGGGAAAAAACGTCAACATGGGAATGACAAGGAGCCTGAATTTGGCCCGGGTTTGAGGGTTATGTCTCCTAAGAGGAGATATAGAGGGAATAGGTTTTGTGGTCGAGGAGGGAAGTGGGATCCGAAAGAAGAGGAGAGTAGTCAACAATTGGAGAAGGAACATGGGGATGCCGAGAGTGCTTTCGAAGAGACTAGCGGTGGCCGGAGCCAAGCGTCAGTCGCCGGCTAGGGGAGAGGGCAGTTTCGGTAGACGGGATAATTGCCAAAGCTTCTCCAAGGAAAGTGCGGATTCAATTCCTTTGGAAAAGGAAGGAAAAATTCCCATGCAGAGACAAGTAGACAGGTGGCAATCAAGGAGAATCAAATATTACACTCATGCAAATCAGCCACAGATTTTGGAGATAAAAAGAAAGCAGATGTTGGCTCCTCATAATCGTCATTTAATGCAAAAGATGCTGGGGGATCAAAAAATGTTTATATTGGTCAATGGGATGCCATTAAGGAGCGCATGATTTGGGGAATTATGGAGCAACATAAGGCGGCTCATTATTTGGCTGGAGGGGTGCAATCTTCCATAGGGGTGTCAATGCGGGCAGTTTGCTAACCACTATATATAACCGCTAACCACTAACCGCTTAACTGTTTAACCGTATTAACCGCTAACAGCCTAACCGCTATAACCGCCTAGCGATTAGCGGTTAATGGTTATTGGGTTTACTAACCGTAACCGCTAACCACTAACCGCCTTTTTATATAATATATTTTTATAATTATAATTATAAAAATATTTATACATATAACATAATCATTTGATCATTAAATCACAATTTGAGTATTAATATATTATCACTATAATTTATATGATTATATCACATGATCAATTGATCATTAAATCATTTGATTACATAATAACAAATTATATATATATAATATGACATAACTCATAAGTATACCAATTCATATTAATACAACAATTAAATATCTAGAGACTTATTTCCAATGTATGTTATAAACTTATAAGTCTATATATGTTATAAATCTATATAAGTCTACATATGCATATGAATAATATAAATGTATAATATCAATACTTAATCATATGATTCAATAACAATTCAAATACTTTATTTAAGATTTCAAGTGAATCATATTATTAATGTACAATGATGATATGATTCGTATAATATCAAATTAAGTAATTGACATTGGATTAAAAAATGACCAATGTGTTACTTATAAACACAATTTAAGTATTAATGTATTATCATTATAATTTTAGTAATTTATATATTATCACTGTAATTAATATGATTATATCACATGATGACTTGATCATTAAATCATATGATTATATAATAATAAATAATACATATATAATATGACATAACTTATAAGTCATAAGTCTACAAGTTAATCATATGATTCATGTACAATGATAATCATAATTGATTCAATTGAATTAAACAATATATTACTTATAACTACAATTTAATTAAAGCATGATTAGATACTTTAGGAATTTAGGATTTAGGAGTTTAAACATTACTATTTACCATTAGATATTAAGTTCAATTCAAAGAAAAAAGATTATAAGTAAATATGATAATAATTTAAATAATTAATCATATGATATAGTTTAATGAGATTATATGATTATATAATATCAAATTAAGTAATTGACATTAAATTCAACAATGTGTTACTTATAATCACAATTGAAGTATTAATGTATTTTTTTAACATTTTTTAGAAAAAGAAATTTAACCATTTTTTGAAAAAAAAAAAAAAAAAAAAAAAAGAAAAGAAAGAGCATTAACCATTTTTTGAACCATTTGTAACAATTTTTTTTAAAATTGAATCATTGATAGTTAATAGTTTTCCCCTTAACCTTTTTTCTAAAAAAAATTATATAGAAGGCAAAACTACGTCATTTTGTACTTCTATATATTCATCTATTTCTTCCGAACCCTAAATCTCACGAAAATCATCTCAAAATCACTCAACACAGCAGCCTCTCTCAAACTCTCACCGTGACACCGTCTCAACTTTCGTCTCTCAACTCTCTCAAGCTCACCCACTACTCATGGTCGGCTCAACGAAAATACTAGGCAGTTTCTTTCTCAAATTAGACAGCCAAGGTCAGTGATTTTGGGTTCATTTTCTTTGAGTTTTTGAAATGCTCTGTGTATTGTGTAGTTGCCGAGCTACTTTGATTTTTGATTTCCTACTATTTTACAATTCTTTCCAATGATTTTGGGTCGTTTATTGTGTATTTGTTGATTATTGGGATATGATCGAAATGGGTTTTGGATTATATTGTGTATGGCAGCCGTATGGGGTATTGGGATATATATATATAGTCAAAAGGCTTGAATCATTCAATATATAGGGATAAATTACATTTTCTTCTTCAATAATGCAAATAAAAACAGGGAGACATATTTGTTCTTTTAACTCCTTTTCGAGTACTCCAAAGAGAAAAGGGCAATGTGAGCAGCCTAGCTCACAAGCCTCTATGGGATGTCCAAATTACATGCAACTTGAATTATAGAAGATCTCAATCTTATGGGCATCCAGTTTTCAGAAAAAATACATGCATTAACAAATGGGTATAATTTTTCAGAACTGGACTCTTGAATCTCAGATTGGATAAGACATCAGGTCTTGCAAACCAATGCACACAAAGGTATATAATTATATTAAGCACGTTTTGATATGTGTACATGCTTGTGCCTTAATATTATTATGTTTAAGTTTATAACTTTTCTTCTTTTGATGTCCACAGGATTTGCTAGAGGACCAAATGAGAGGATTGATGAAGTTTTAATTTTTTATTTGTATCATTTAATGTTTTATTTGAACTTATTTTATATGTTTTGTGTTGAACTTTTTTTTTTATATGTTGTGGCAGTTGTCTGAATTCTAAACTTTTTTTTTATATGTTGTGTTGAATTTTTTTTTTTTTTTTTTTATATGTTGTTTTTTTTTTCAAAAAAAAAGTTAACCGGTTATGATTTAATATTTAAGGAAATTTTTTTAAAGTATAAGTAAATGTAAATTTTTGGGTCAAATATTTTTGATTTTTCAATATGAGCTCTTTTTATAGCAATTGGGCCCAAGAAGACACTAAAAAAAAAAAAAAAAAAAAAAAGTAAAAAAAAAGCCCAAAAAGGCCCAAAAAGCAAGAAAAAAAAAATAAAAAAAAATAAAAAAAAGCTAAATTTTAAAAAAGCGGTTAGCAGGCAGTTATCTATTTCACTAACCGCTAAGGCGGTTACGGTTAGCGGTTATTGCCAATAACCGCTATCCGTAACCGCCTTGACACCCCTAATCTTCCACGTCATGTGGGTTTGGTCATGTGGCTGAGAAGGTGGCATACCACGTAGGCTATAGGACTATACAGCTGAAAAAACACATGAGATCACGGCATGGGTTTCGACCAAATTGTGGCAACGATCCATCGGGTGAAGGTATGGCGATGACAATGGTGCCAAGCAATGAGGTACAGGTGGGGGGGAAAAAGAAGGAGTGGTGATGATGGGGAAAGAGTTTTCGGTCCAGGGAGATCTTGTCATCTTCTAATGGGGGCGGTTCTCGGGTGAGTAACATAAGTGGGAAGAGAGCTAAGGTTGGGGATATGGCTTTGAAGAAGGGAAATGATGAAAAGGCGGCGGCTGTGACATAGCCCTTCCAATCACCATTAGCATAATAAGTGGGAACAGTTGAGGGCTTGGTAACCCCCGGGCAGTTCGGGACCTTTGCCGGATGGCGAAGGAAAAGAGACCCAAAATGGTTTTCATTATGGAAACCAAGTTACAGGCATCCCATTTTGACCGTCTTAAAAATAAGTTGGGATTTGAAAATGTGTTTGTGGTTGATAGTGTTGGTAGAAGTGGAGGTTTGGCATTATTTTGGAGTAGCGAGGTGGATGTGGAAATTTAAAACTATAGTAGAAGACATATCAATGTGATGGTACAGTTGGAAAGGTGGAGTCCCCATTGAAAATTTACGGGATTTTATGGACATCCCGATGTCACAAAGCGAATGGAGGCATGGAATCTTCTCTGATACCTTCAGTGTATGTCTCTAACTCCTTGGCTTTGTGTGAGATATTTTAATCAGATACTTGATCAGTTGTCGGAGAAAAAAGGGCGTATGTGGACGACCAATGAGGCAAATGGAGGAGTTTAGAGAGGCTTTGGAGTTTTGCAATTTGCATGATTTTCAATATAGTGGCCCAAAATTTACGTGGAGCAATAAAAGGGGAGGAGATGATTTTGTTCAAGAAAGATTAGATAGAGCCACGACCAATGGTGAGTGGTTGGAGATTTTTCAATATGACAGTGGAGATTTTGGCCACAAGAAGTTCTGATCATGCTTCTGTCCATGTTATGGTGTGTATTCAACCCCAAGGTTTGGTGAGGCGCAGTCCACGTTTCTTCTATGAGGCAGGCTGGGGAAAGCAAGAGGAGAATCGCAAAACTATTAAAAAAGTATGGGTAGCAAAGATTCAGGCTGGGAGTGAATGGCAAAAATTAAAAAAGAAAATTGAGGGGAGCAAGAGGGAGATTCTTTGCTGGAGGAGGAAAAACAAGGAGCAAAATGAAAATGGAATTGAACAAAAAACGAAGCAGCTTGTGCTATTTCAGAGGGGCCGGACAAAAATGAGGAGATTGGGCAGATTCAAAAAGATTTACACGAGTTGTTGGAGGCGGAGGAGATGGGGTGGAGACAACAAGCCTAGGAGCATTGGTTAAAATATGGAGACAAGAATTCGAAATATTTCTACGCAAGTGTGAAACAAAGACAAAGAGCCAACCATATTCATCGCATTATAGATGAGGGAGGGGTGGAGTGTTCTACTGTGGAGGAGGTAGTTCGAGGGTTTACCACTTATTTTCACTCCATTTATACAACATCCAACCCGGATGGTATTGGTGAGTTCATTGCTGGGCTCCAACCAACAGTGACAGCTTCCATGAATGCCTCGTTGGGGAAGGAGTTTACTGAGGAAGAGATTTGTGCAGCTCTATCTCAGATGGATCCCCTAAAATTGCTTGGTCCGGATGGCTTACCTGTGGCTTTTTATCAAGAACACTAGGCCTTGATAGGCGATGAGGTATGTAATGGGGTATTACAATTTTTATGTTTTTGATGAAACTATAAACCATACTTATATTACATTAATTCCGAAAGTGAAAAATTCCTCAAAGGAATAGGTTGATGGAATGACCAATTGTAAACCAAAGAAAAATGGAAGAACCAAATTTTCTAAATTGAAAACTTAAGGACAACATTAAATTGCACAAAAAAAAATTAATGATTGAATTTGATTTTGTTGGAAAAGTTAAAAGAGTGTTGAAAGAATGTCGACATTAACACGTACCACACAATCCACCGAGAAAGGAAAGAAAGTCGATTCAAATTTTAGGTCAGATATTTTGTTGATAAGTTTACCTTTTAGGTCGGCAATTAATTAAGTGTTAATTAAGATTTTGTTTTAATTAATTGTGTTGCCAACAATGGGAATTAATAGTTTTTCATTAAAAGGTGTTTGGATTTCATTAAACTTCTTCATTGTTTTGATATTATTGTTGTTAATGTCCATGTAGGCTTCCAAGCTAACGTAATCATATATATAGTTGACAATGTCCTTTTGTGGTGATCATGAATTTCATGAATCTATCATAATTTAGAATGATGACATTTCGCTAATTCAAGAATAAGTTAATTTAATTATATTTCATACAAGAGCCTGTTTGAGATTGAGTTTGAGAAATTGAACTTTTAAATCAAAAAAATGTTTTTTTGGCAAAAACTTTATTTTTAAGCTTTTGCCAAAAGTGCGTTTTAGCCATTTTTAGGCTTTTTGAACCCTTAAAAGTGCCTTCAATTTTTTTTATCAAACGAATACTTTTTTCTTCAAACAAACTTCTTGAATATTAAACGCACTTTTAGGCTTCTCACATAGACCCTAAGTATATGTGGTTATGTTTTGAAAATGAGTAACGCTAAAAACTATACTTTCATATTGTCACTATCTCACTATGTAGAGGTAGCAATGTGAATCAGCCGTTTTGATCACCCCTTATTTCACAAAATAAAAAAATTAAAAGGGCTAATTAGCATTATGATCATGTCAACGGGGTGGAATAATGATTAAATAAAAGTAAGGTTTTATAGTATGATTAGTAATGTTATATATTAAACTCTCATCCTACTCAGTTGATGTGGTGGTAGTGCTATTAGTCCTTGGATCAACAATCATTAAAAAACAAAATTCATA
Source organism: Corylus avellana (assembly GCF_965113065.1). NCBI lineage: Eukaryota > Viridiplantae > Streptophyta > Magnoliopsida > Fagales > Betulaceae > Corylus > Corylus avellana. The sequence goes on from NC_142494.1 coordinate 17,322,405, forward strand.
GCAAGATAAAAGGTGGAATGAGGGTGTTCTAAATAGCGTTATTCTTTGAACCAATTAGATTTTCTGAGTCTTAAGAACAAATAGGTGCTCCCCCTTTTTTCTTTTATTTTTTCCTTTTTTTTTTTTTTTGTTAATGAATAAATATTATTTCATGTTAAAAAAATAATAATGAATAAATATTATTTCATGTTAATGAATAAATTTTTTTTTTGTAAAATAAAAATGTAATTTTTAACATTACTAAAAAAAAATGTAAGTGGACTATTGTATAGGAGAAAAAGCCCAAACAAAATAAAATGGGCCCTAAGTGGATTAATATAAGGGTTAAATACCTCAGACCCCCCTGGGGTTTGCCAACTTTATTTTTTTTCCCCTGAAGTTTCATTTTTATCACAAGAGGTCACTCTAATTTTGATAATAGACCAAGTTAGTCCTCCATCAGTTGACCGTTAGTTGACTTAACGGAATTCCACGTGTACCAATCAAATGTTAACACGTGACACCTATTTAATTTTTTTTTTTTTTTAAAAAAAAAAAGTATTTTCGAAAAAAAAAAAAAAAAAACAACAAAAAAGAAAAGAAAAACAATTGGAGGTGGCCAAGCCACCCCCTTGGCCCGAGCCACCCCCTTTGGCCATGGGGGTGGCCTAGTCACCCCCATTTGGCCGAATGGGGGTGGCTCGGCCACCCCCTAGGCTCCAAGGGGGTGGCTAAATGGCCAAGGAGCCACCCCCAATTGTTTTTCTTTTCTTTTTTGCTTTTTTTTTTTCGAAAATACTTTTTTTTGTAATTTTTTTTTTAAAAAAAAATAAATAAATAAAAAATAGGTGCCATGTGTCAACATTTTATTGGTCCACGTGGAATTCCGTTAAGTCAACTAACGGAGGACTAACTTGGTCTATTATAAAAACCACAGGGATCTCATGTGATAAAAATGAAACCCCAGGGGAAAAAAAAAAAAAAAGTTGGCAAACCCCGGGGGTGATGAGGTATTTAACCCTCACCATGTTTGGGGAAAGGGACATTGGGCTGGTCTTAAGCCCAAAGCCACTTAGGAAAAGTCCATTTGGTCTTCGAGATGAACTTTGACCCAGAAAGTAAAAGGGAATTTTCAAGGACAAACCAAATAGGCCTTAGAAACTTTAAATAGGCTTTTAAGAAAAACAAGTTGAACATTTTTCTAAACTTCAAGAAAAATTATAAGTACAATTCAAAGTTTGATATGATTTATGAAAATTGGACGTTGGCCCTTTAAAGTAATTATTTCACGAAAATAAATAATTTTGGCCCATTTTGAGAATTAAAAGAAAATTAAAAACAAATGTACTTAAAATTTTGGATTTTGGAACTTAGGCCATTGAAATTTTTGGCATGGGCTAAGAAAAGTTCAATTCGATTTGGATTTGGGCCAAGACCCAAATTGGAGAATGGGGAGAAAGGTATATTCAGCCACAGTGAAAAATCAAAGGGAAGAAAATTTTTCGGAGAAACTTCAGTTTGGCCTTCTGAACTTTCAGCCGATTTTACAAACCCTCCCACCCCCCCCCCCTTCTCAACTTTCAAATCTCTCATTTAGGACCCCCTCTGTTAGTTTTCAACGTTAAACTCAAACGGTTTGACTTTTTATGCCCATTATACCCTCACCCAATCCACTTGAAATTTCGAAAACACCCAAAACTATAACACCCACCCCCAGACCAAAACAACACTGTTTTAGGCATCTATTTTAAAAATAAAAAAGAAAAAGAAAAAGAAAAAGCAAATATTAAAATTTTTTTTAAAAAAAAAAAAAAAAAATCAAATCGGAGACACCCCCTTGGCCAAAAGGGGTTGACCTGACCACCCCATTTTTGGCTAAGGAGCTACCCCCATGGTTAATCTGAGGGTGGTCGAACCACTCCCATGGCCAAGGGAGTGGTTCACCCACCCCTGAAAGGCCCAAAAAAAAGAAAAAAAGGGAATGGGTTTCGGGCTTTTGGGGGTGGCTGGACCACCCCCAAGGGCCTGGGGGTGGTCAGGCCACCCCCAAAAGCCCAAAAGCCATTCCTTTTATTTATTTTATTTTTTTAATAAATATAATAAATAATTATTTAATATATGATAATTAGTTACTCATAATCAGCTTGTTTAATTTATCTTGAGTGTTTAATTTGCTTCACATGCATTGTTCCTTACAAATATACTGCCAATTATATAAGGGTCCCTCGTGTTGAGCCGGTCTCATAGAAGCTAAGGCATGTTCTTCATGCTGCAGTTGATGGAAAAGTGAGATTCTTCTGATGGGCCAGCGTGAGTGGAATTATTCCCAACACCCTTCACAAAAGCCTTTAGCCACTGGAGTTCCAGGATTGCAAGAGGCGACTCATAGAAGAATGGACTAGAAGTTATGGAGCTAATGTAGTACTAGAAGCAAACGGGTTGTTTGTTTGGTACGCATGAGGTGTGCATTACAAAAACTTTGTAAGTGTATCCTACTTGTAATTTGAATTCTTCTGTGGTAAACGAGTTTCCTTGGTTTGAGTACTGGGGAGTGGGTTTACCTTTGTTCTACAAATAGTTTTCACACTAAAATTGATTAGGTAGTGAAGCCCAAGATTAGGCAGGAAAAGAAGGCAATGATTAAGAAGAAGAGCCTATTTGGTTTTGCAAACGTAAACTCGACCTAGTTGCTTATCACAAGGGAGATGAAAAGATGGCAATGTTGGGTAGTGGAAGTTAAAGGAACATAACCAGAAATAGCAACTTTCATATCCAAGCTGTGGACAGAGAAAAAAGTAAAGAAAAGAAAAGAGAGCGCCAAAAACAATAGTGAAGTGTGTAAGACTTGGACCATGCACCATGCATGCATGTTGGCTCAAGCTTTTTCCACCTTCCAGCATCCAGAAAAAGATAGTGGGGACACACAGAAACAATAAGAGCTGTCCATGCCACTATCCTCCATTAATATCTTATCTCTTTATATTTTGATCTTCTTGTTGCATGTCACATCTCACCTCTCTCTCTCTCTTGCTGTATCCACCACAACATAATTGCCATGGAGGCAAATATATAATTTGATTTACAAGTTTCAGCATGCTTGGGCCAGAAATTCAGGGTCCTTCAAATTCAAGAAGAGAAGATGGAATATATTGGAAGTAAAATCAGAATATGATGATGCATGCTAAGGGGAGAAAATGAAGAAAGTGGTCCGTTGTTTGAGTCCTTGACCGATTCATTGTTGGTACTGGCCGACGGGGAGTTTATTAGAAAGGGATGGGCAGGGCCGGTTCAATGTTTTTTGGGGCCTTAGGCGAAACTTTTAAATATGATTTTTTTTTTTTTAATATTTATATATTAATTAAATTATATTTATTTTAATATTATTATTATATTTAGAATTCTCAGTTTTATTAATCCTTACAAAAATAAACACAGCAATAAAAAAAATCATTTTTTTTTTTTTTTTTTTATGAATCAATCCAAGAACCGCACCATATCTCTGCTAAGCACATGTTCCAAAACTGAAGCACACAAAAACAAACCAACAAAAAAAAAAAAAAAAAAACCACTAGAAATATTATCAAGAACCCATAGAAAATTACCAAAAAATAAAATAAAATAAAATATCTATACCGTGGCAGTAACTTCCCCACTTGATTCTTTGATACACCTCTGTTTCAAACAAAACCCACCAAAAAATTTGTCAAAAACCAATACAAAACCCACCAGAAAAATCAAGCACAGAAATAAACATTAATTTTTATTTTTATTTTTGGTTATGAAATCCTTACCTCTTTGATACACATGTTTCAAACAAAACCCACCAAAAAAATTGAAAAATACTCATACAAAACCCACAAGAAAAATCAAGCACATAAGTAAACATTACAATTTTTTATTTTATTTTATTTTGTTTTATTTTATTTTTTTATGAATCCTTACCCCATTGATACACATGTTTCTCTCTCTCGCCTAGCCTCTCTCTCTCTCTCTCTCTCTCTCTCTTCATCTCTCTCCATCACGTTCTGTTTTGAGTGAAACTAAGGAAAGAGAAAAAGAAGATAAGAGAGGAGGCTGTCAGTGGAGAGGAAAAGTGAGAAAGAAAAAAAAAAGAAAGAAAGTGGGTGGTTAGATAGGGTTAAAATGATCTTTCAATATCAAATAATTTCGGATGCATAGGTAGATAGGCTTTTTTTAAGTATAAGTATATTTGTTTTTCTGAGTTAATTGGTCTTATTTTACTATGTGCTTATTATATTGGAGTCTTATTCAATGGAAGCATTTTTTAAATTACTTACTTATCATGATCAGAGGCCTTAAGTTTTTATGGAAAAATAATTTTAGGCCAAAAAAAAAAAAAATGGGCCTTAAATTACTACCAAAAAAAAAATTATTAAAAAACTTTTTTGGGCAAATTTTTTTTTTTTGGCCTTATTAATCCGGAGACCCTAGACGAGTGCCTCTCTCACCTAATGGTCTAGCCGGCCCTGGGGATGGGTCATAAAATGACCTTGCCTTAAAAGGGTTTCACGTCAATACGTCATTAGAAGAAAAAAAAAATGAAGTGAAATAATGCATATATCTCTAACTTCAATCCCTTTTTTTTTTTTTTTTTTTTTTACATGTCCGCACAAGAGGGGAGAGGGGAATTCGAACTAGTGACTTTCACTTCATTAAGTGTGGTCCCAGCCGATTGAGCTACCTCTTGGGGACAAAAAAAAAAAAGGAACACTTTTAATGAAGTTTCAATAACACAACATGACAAATAAGGTCAAGCCTAAAACATAAAACTACCTAAAACCTTAAATAGAACATTACTAGCCTACCTCTGGAAATAAGGAAACTTTAGTGATTGACTCTTTAAAATAAGGAAAGAAAATATAACTAAAGCTACTCCTAAATCCCAGTTGCCTATATTAATTTAGAGTGTAACTTGTTCTACATCAATCTCAATTGCTTGAAACAAAGATGTCTTCAAGTTGGCTTCTGTTAAAGTGTTGATTTAACAGCTTCAATATCGTATAGTCTATTGGAATTCCAATTACTCATTTCAAATGTTCTTTCTTTCTTTATGTTTTCATATACAATAAGAAATAGTTCGTTAACTGTGATATACTAATAAAATGTTAGATTTTATTAAATACACTTAAGTCACCTAAACTATGAGTCATTTTCAAAAAAGTTCTAAAAACTGATCACAAGTTTGATACCTAGATATATTAAAACTACCATTTTGTGGCATATAAGGCACTCCATTAGTCTTGGCAGTCAGTTTAAATGGAAAAAGTGAACTTTTCTATCTCTCTTCCTATAATACCCATAATTTATTAAAATCCAAAAATTAAAAATAAAATAAAAAAATTAAAAAAAAAAAAAAAAGAATGAAAGAAAAATAATAACTTTAAAAAAGAAAAAGAAAAAAAAAGCAACACAACACAAAGGGTGGCCGAACCACCCCATGAGTGTAGATTGGCCACCCAAAATCAAGTGGGATGGGGTGGCTCGTGGGTCACCTCAAACCCCCAAAGGTGGTTGGGGTGGTTCACGGCCAGCCCCTTCCCCCTTTCCATTTGGTATTTTTTTTTTTTTTTTTTTACATATTAATAATTATAAAGGGTAAATTTGGTTTTTCAATAGTCAAATTGAGAGTATTTTTGAAAAATTTCAGTCAAATTTGAGTTTTCTATCCATTTTAACAATTAACGCTAACGGAGTATGCATTTTTGCCATAAAATATTATTTTGATTTTTTCAAGTGCCACACCTGTCAATTTGTAGAGCTTTTTTGAAAGTAGCTAGTAGTTATGGGGAATAAAGTGTATTTAACTCTTAATAACATAATTTTTTTATTATTTTATAAATGGGTATTTCAAATAATTAAGAAATAATATTTTTTTAAAAAAAACTTAATATTTACATTTTTTATTTCAAACCAAAAATTTAGGTGAAAATCCACAATGTTGAAGTGAATGAATTGGTTAAAATTTTGTCCAACACTTTATAAATTATCCTCTTCACTTTAACTATAAGTTGAGTGATGGAGAAAAGAGCTAGCGGTCGAGCCTTTGAAACACCACCTGTGTCACACGCATAGGCAATGGGCTTTTAGTGCTATAAAGCGCACCTTACACTTCAAATTTCGATTGACTCATGATTAATTAGTTCGATTTATACTTCGATCGATCAAACTAGTGCAATACAAAAACTCGAGAACTTCAATCTTAATATGAGCGACCTAACGATTAATTGTCATTATTGGTACTAAGGGTTATATGACTTTTGAAAAGCAAGGGTACCTTGCGTCCTTAAACTGAAAACCATTTTTGGGCTAACCTAACTACCATTATGAGGGGACAATGATGAGGGCATGGGCCTGGGGATTGTTATATGTCATGGCCTCCCAGTGACCAAAGGGATAAGGTTAAAAGGTTAAACTAGCAAACCATGTGAGCTGACAACTTAGGCTCCCATTTGGATCTCCAAGGACCCCTAGGCCCTAGTGCACAAAACTTATTGAGCCGGACCTGGTTGCAAGATATGCCGAAACTCAAGCCCATTTGGCGAGGAGAGACATACAACTAGCCCCAACAAGAAGAGAGAAATTAGCCCCAATTAGAAGGCATAAATTGGCTTGCATCCTAGGGTTCATAAATCAACCGCTAGAAGATCAACAAGAGCCATGTAGATTAAGATCCCAGCTGACGCTGCGTTCAGAATTCCTTCAACAATCAAGGCAGTGGGGCTGTTCTCGTTGTATACGTTGGATATTCCTGTTCCAATTGCAATCCCAATTGGTGTTGTAAGGGAGAAGAATAGCACCATAATTGATGTAGTTCGGACCTTGAATTTTGCCTATAAATATTGCATGTACAGGCATCAAAAAAGGCAGCTAAAAAAGAATGACATATTTGTGTCAAAATTGAAGTTATAAATGCATGGTGATATATATATTGATTACCTGAGAGATGCATCCACCAAGTCCCATGCCCTCAAAGAATTGATGAAAGGTCAATGCAGCTAGAAGAGGCCTTATTGTTTTTGGACTTTGAGAAGCACCCAGAGAAATTCCAATTATCACTGAATGTACCACAATTCCCAATTCCAAAACCTGCACTTTACTCAAACCCAGTTATTCTTCATCCCAATTCCAAAACCTAAAGAGATGGACTGTACATATAGCATGTATCTAAAATTATATAAATTAACTCTAATTCAACCACTCAACCATAACATGTTGATTTCGTATTAAGTTTACATTGAATTCATGTAAAAAAACTGTTGGCTATATATATATGTTACATGTTAGATTCGGGTTGTGTCGAGACATAAATATAAACTAAATAGGTCAACTCTAACCCAATTCATTTAACTAAGCAGATTAGACTCCTCAATATTTGATTGTGTCGAGACATAATTATAAACTAAATATGTCAACTCTAACTCAATTCATTTAACCGGATTAGACTCCTCAATCCTAACTCGGTTAAAGAAAACGGTACAAAACATGATTAATGGTCAATAATTTTTTTTTAAAAAAAAAAAAAAACAAAAAACAAAAAAAAGAAAAGAAAAGAAAAAAAAAACAAAAAAAAAAAAAGAAAAAGTTGACCTTGGAGTCCTTAGTCCTTACTCAGCTGTATTACTCAATAGTGACAGACGTTATTATAGGAGGGGTCGTGGCATGAATTCAAGAGTCACGAAGTGCCGTGGCCTTCCTTTTAGGGTTCCACGTCATTAAACAAAAATAAAAATAATAAAAACTCCGAACATTAAAAATTACCTGCGATACGACTCGATGCCGAAGAAGGTCCAACGAAGTAGAAGCGGGGCCATGGGCATGCGTTGCATGAGTGTGAGCGTGAACGTGCATGTCACCCGCCTTCTCCACGTCCTCAACCCCTCCTTGAGCGCCGCTATTGAAGCCGGAGCTCCTGTAATACGACGTCGCAAAGGCATCAACCATCAGAGTCAAGATCGCCGACGTCATCGCCACGAACCCCGCGAACAGAAACGTCCGCCACGGCTTCTCGTCGAGACATGGCGACGTCAGCTCTCGAAAGCGTCGGGAAGCACGTGGATGAACCCGGTCGACAATATCACGCCGGCGGCGAACGCCTTTATAATGAAAAACACGCCCTTCTCGGGTCGCAAGGCCGGAATAGTCTTACCTAGTATCGGAATACAGACGCCAATTGCGCCGGCAATGAGTATGGAAGCGATGGCGGCAAGTTTGTACACCAGCGCCTGGTGCTTGTCGCGCTCTCCGTCGTCGGCGTCGCACGTGCAGTCTCCCCAAACTAAGAGAGGGAGCAGGATTAAGAAGAAGAGACAAAAGATTTGTTGAAGGGTCGACACATTGTGAATGTTCGGAAGGAAAAAGGAATTTGAGAGAATATGATGAGGAAGAGAGGTAGTTATATAGTAGGACAAATATATGAGCTCATGAAATCATTGTTGCCCATGATTTGGAGAATGACGACAATCCTCATTGGTAGGTTCGTTGACTTTTGATACCAAAGAAATATCGCCACTATGCTAAGGATCATTGTGGCCCATGATTTGGAGAATGACGACAATCCTGCAATGGTAGATTCATTGACTTTTGATATGACTTTTGATACCAAAGAAATATCGCCACTATGCTAAGGTTGAAGAAATAATGAGGACATCCCAAAGATGATCACTACTTTTAGGAATCCATTATATATATCGAAAAAAATGAAATTTAGTTTTTAGGTTTTAATGTAATTTTAATTTAGTATACTTAGGTTTTCAATTCTAACAACTAGGTCACTAAGTATTCATTTAATTTTAAATAGGCAATTATGTTATCCTATAGTCATGTCAAACTAATTATCAATTAATGCAAAGTAACTTTGGTTTGACATGTCATATGCCAAATATACGTGCAGGGACAGAACTATAATTTTAGGGGGATGGGGGGACGAAGCTAAAAAAAAAAAAAAAAAGGTAGAGCTTTTGAGTATGCATTTCATTTAAATTAAATACGTAAACTTTAGAAGAAATTTTTAAAATTTTATAACCTTTTTTGAATTTTACGAGGGCTGAGAACCCCCACGGCTAGGGGTGGTTCCACCCTTGTATACGTACCATGTACGTAATAAAATTACATTAAATTAAATATATTCTAAATCGAAAATTTAAAAAAAAAAAAAATTCTTAATTTATAGTACTACTATGTTTGTAATTTTAAGTAATTGAGCCATGTGGCACATCACGCACGCACATGGCATGTCAAATAAGAGATATTGTACATTAATTGATTAGTCCGCCATATGACATACACTCTTAATAATAAATTGGAATAGGTTGATGGAATGACCAATTGTAAACCAAAGAAAAATGGAAGGAACAAAATTTTCTAAATTGAAAAGGACCACATTAAATTGCACAAAAAAAAATTAATGATTGAATTTGATTTTGTTGGAAAAGTTAAAAGAGTGTTGAAAGAATGAATGTCGTCACAGTCCACCGAGAAAGGAAAGAAAGTCGATTCAAATTTTAGGTCGGATATTTTGTTGATATTTTTTGTTTTTTTTGCAGAAAAGATATCTTTTATTGCTTTTCAGGAAAATGGATAAACATCTAGAACCCAAGGTTCTAAATTACAAGAACATGAAGCTCTAAAGGTACTAAATGAAAAAGACAGTCAGGCAAGGCATGGATCCAAACTTGATCTGACGGTTGTCGCAGACTCTCCTTGGCCAGACTATGGGCCGCTTGGTTTGCTCCTCTCCTCACGTGTTGAACCATCCAGCTCCTGCATGTACCTAGAAGGACCCTGTCATCGTCAACAATATGCCCATAGGATATTTTGTTGATAAGTTTACCTTTTAGGTCGGCAAGTAATTAAGTGTTAATTAACATTTTGTTTTAATTAATTGTCTTGCCAACAATGGGAATTAATAGTTTTCATTAAAAGGTGTTAGGATTTCATTAAACTTCTTCATTGTTTTGATATTATTGTTGTTATTGTCCATGTAGGCTTCCAAGCTAACGTAATCATATAGTTGACAATGTCATTTTGTGTTGATCATGAATTTCATGAATCTATCGTAATTTAGAATGATAACACTTCGCTAATTCAAGAATAAGTTAATTTAATTATATTTCATACAAGAGCCTCTTTAAGAAATTGAGCTTTTAAGTCAAAAAAGAGTAATTCTAAGTACCATATTTTTTTCCTCCTAAAGCTGATGTGACTTTTAAAATCATCATTAAACTTTAGATGAATCATACTTGAATTTTGATTCAATAATGATTTTGATCCATTAAATGTCAATTTAGTGTATCCAACTGAAGCTCGCTCTGAAATTTGAGTGAAGAGTTGAAAGATATGCCGAAACTCAAGCCCATTTGGCGAGGAGAGACATACAACCAGCCCCAACAAGAAGAGAGACATTAGCCCCAATTAGAAGGCGTAAATTGGCTTGCATCCTAGGGTTCATAAAATCAACCGCTAGAAGATCAACAAGAGCCATGTAGATTAAGATCCCAGCTGATGCTGCGTTCAGAATTCCTTCAACAATCAAGGCAGTGGGGCTGTTCTCGTTGTAGACGTTGGATATTCCTGTTCCAATTGCAATCCCAATTGGTGTTGTAAGGGAGAAGAATAGCACCATAATTGATGTAGTTCGGACCTTGAATTTTGCCTATAAATATTGCATGTACAGGCAACAAAAAAGGCAGCTAAAAAAGAATGATTTGTGTCAAAATTGAAGTTATAAATGCGTGGTGATATATATTGCATGCATTACCTGAGAGATGCATCCACCAAGTCCCATGCCTTCAAAGAATTGATGAAAGGTCAATGCAGCTACAAGAGGCCTTATTATTTTTGGACTTTGAGAAGCACCCAGAGAAATTCCAATTATCACTGAATGCACCACAATTCCCAATTCCAAAACCTGCACTTTACTCAAACCCAGTTATTCTTCATCCCAATTCCAAAACCTAAAGAGATGGACTGTACATATAGCATGTATCTAAAATTATATAACTCAACTGTACTTCAACCGCTCAACCATAACATGTTGATTTCATATTAAGTTTATTGTTAGCTATATATATGTCACATGTTGGATTCGGACTTTGTATAAACATAAATATAAACTAAATAGGTCAATTCTAACTCAATTCATTTAACGGTACAAAACATGATTAATGGTCAATAATATAAATTAAATAGGTCAACTCTAACCCAATTCATTTAATCGGATTAGACTCTTAATACTAACTCAGTTGAATAAAAAGGTACAAAAGATGATTAATGGTCAATAATTACAAAAAACAAAAAAAAGTTGACCTTGGAATCCTTACACAGCTGTATTACTCAACAGTGACAGACGTTATTATAGGAGGGGTCGTGTCATGTATTCAAGAGTCACGAAGTGCCGTGGCCTTCCTTTTAGGGTCCCACGTCATTAAACAAAAATAAAAATAATAAAAACTCCGAAAATTCAAAATTCAAAATTACCTGCGATACGACTCGATGCCGTAGAAGGTCCAACGAAGTAGAATCGTCAACGAAAGAAGCGGGGCCATGGGCATGCGTTGCATGAGCGTGAGCGTGAACGTGCATGTCACCCGCCTTCTCCGCGTCCTCAACTCCTCCTTGAGCGCCGCTATTGAAGCCGGAGCTCCTGTAATACGACGTCGCAAAGGCATCAACCATCAGAGTCAAGATCGCCGACGTCATCGCCACGAACCCCGCGAACGGAAACGTCCGCCACGGCTTCTCGTCGAGACACGGCGACGTCAAGCTCTCGAAAGCGTCGGGAAGCACGTGGATGAACCCGGTCGACAATATCACGCCGGCAGCGAACGCCTTTATAATGAAAAACACGCCCTTCTCGGGTCGCAAGGCCGGAATAGTCTTACCCAGTATTGGAATACAGACGCCGATTGCGCCGGCGATGAGTATGGAAGCGATGGCGGCAAGTTTGTACTCCAGAGCCTGGTGCTTGTCGCGCTCTCCGTCGTCGGAGTCGCACGTGCAGTCTCCCGAAACTAAGGGAGGGAGCAGGATTAAGAAGAAGAGACAGAAGATTTGTTGAAGGGTCGACATATTGTGAATACTCAGAAGGAAAAAGGAATTTGAGAGAATACGATGAGGGAGAGAGGTTGTTATACAGTAGGACAAATATATGAGCTCATGAAATCATTGTGGCCCATGATTTTGGGGAATGACGACAATCCTGCATTGGTAGTGGTTTTCAGTTCTTAAAACTAGGTCACTAAGTATTCATTTAATTTTAAATACGCAATTATGTCATCCTCTTGTCATGTCAAACTAATTATCAATTAATGCAAAATGTCATATGCCTAAATATACGTGCAGGGACAGAACTATAATTTTAGGAGGATGGGGACGAAGCTTTAAAAAAAAAAAAAAAAAAAAAAAAAAAGAGTTTTTGAGTATCCATTTCATTTAAATTAAATACATAAAATTTAGAAAAAAAAATTTCAAATTTTATAACATTTTTTGAATTTTGCAAGGGCCGGGAACCCCACGGCTAGTGGTGGTTCCACCCTTGCATGCATGTATATGTACCATGTGATACAATTACATTAAATTATAAATATATTTCAAATAGAAAATTAGAAAAGTTAAAAGAAAAAAAAAATTCTTAATTTATCGTACTACTATATTTGTAATTTTAAGTAATTGAGCCATGTTACACATCACTTACGTACATGGCATGTCAAACAAGAGATACAGTACAGATCAAGTCTGCCATATATACGACAGACACTCTTAATAATAAATTGGAATAGGTTGATGGAATGACCAATTGTAAACCAAAGAAAAATGGAAGGACCAAATTTTCTAAATTGAAAACTTAAGGACAACATTAAATTGCACAAAAAAAAAAAAAATTGATGATTGAATTCGATTTTGTTGGAAAAGTTAAAAGAGTGTTGAAAGAATGTCGACACAGTCCACCGAGAAAGGAATTGAAAGAAAGTCGATTCAAATTTTCGGTCAGATATTTTGTTGATAAGTTTACGTCGGCAATTAATTAAGATTTTGTTTTAATTAATTGTGTTGCCAACAATGGGAATTAATAGTTTTTCATTAAAAGGTGTTTGGGTTTCATTAAACTTCTTCATTGTTTTGATATTATTGTTGTTAATGTCCATGTAGGCTTCCAAGCTAACGTAATCATATAGTTGACAATGTCCTTTTTGTGGTGATCATGAATTTCATGAATCTATCGTAATTTAGAATGATAACATTTCGCTAATCCAAGAATAAGTCAATTTAATTATATTTCATACAATTTGAGACTGAGTTTGAGAAATAAAGTTTTTAAGTCAAAAAAAAAAAGTTTTTTTGGTAAAAGCTTCATTTTTAAGCTTTTGTCAAATGTGTTTTGGCAATTTTTAGGCTTTTTAAACCTTTAAAAACGCTTTTAATTTTTTTTACCTTTTTTCTTCAAATAAATTTTTTGAGTGTTAAACACACTTTTAAGTCTCTCAAATCGACCCTAAGTATATGTGGTTATGTTTCGAAAATGAATAACGCCAAAAACTGTACTTTCATATTGTCACTAGCTCACTGTGTTGAGGTAACAATGTGAATCAACGGTTTTGATCACCCCTTATTTCACAAAATAAAAAAATTAAAAGGGCTAGTTAGCATTATGATCACGTCAACGGGGTAGAATAATGGTGAGATAAAAATAAGGTTTTATAGCATCATTAGTAATGTTATATATTAAACTCTCATCCTACTCAACTGATATGGTAGTGCTATTAGTCCTTGGATCAACCATCGTTTAAAAAGTGTTCTAAATAGCATTTCTTTGAACCAATTAGATTTTCCTGAGTCTTAGAACAAATAGGTGCTCCCCCTTTTTTCTTTTATTTTTTTCTTTTTTGTTAATGAATAAATTTTTCTTTTGTAAAATAAAAATTTAATTTCTAGCATTATTAAAAAAAAAAAAAAAATGCAAGTGGGCTCTTGTACGGGAGAAAAAGCCCAAACAAAATAAAAGGGGCCCAAAAAAATTTTATTTTTCACCGTGGCTGAATATACCTATCTCCCCATTCTAACTTTTGGTCTTAAGCCCAAAGCCACTTAGGAAAAGTCCATTTGGTCTTGGAGATGAACCTTGACCCAGAAAGAAAAGGGAATTTTCAAGGACAAACCAAATAGGCCTTAGAAACTTTAAATAGGCTTTTAAGAAAAACAAGTTGGACATTTTTCTAAACTTCAAGAAAAATTATAAGTACAATTCAAAGTTTGATATGATTAATGAAAATTGGACTTTGGCCCTTTAAAAGTAATTATTTCACGAAAATAAAGAATTTTGGCCCATTTTGAGAATTAAAAGCAAATGGACTTAAAATTTTGGATTTTGGAACTTAGGCCATTGAAATTTTTGGCATGGGCTAAGAAAAGTTCAATTCGATTTGGATTTGGGCCAAGACCCAAATTGGAGAATGGGGAGAAAGGTATATTCAGCCATGGTGAAAAATCAAAGGGAAGAAATTTTTTTGGAGAAACTGCAGTTTGGCCCTCTGAACTTTCAGCCGATTTTACAAACATCTCTCAACTTTCAAATCTCTCACTTAGGACCCCTCTGTTAGTTTTCAACGTTAAACTTAAACGGTTTGGCTTTTTATGCCCATTATACCCTCACCCAGTCCACTTGAAATTTCAAAAACACCAAAAAATACAGCACCCATCCCAGCCCAAGACAACACCGTTTTGGGCACCTTTTTTAAAAAAATTAAGATTAAAAAAAAAAAAATCGGAGCCACCCCCTTAGCCAAAAGGGGGTGGCCAGATCACGCCATTTTTGGCCAAGGAGCCACCCCGGCCGTGGCCGGTTTGGCACATGAGAATGCCAGAAAGACATAGCATATAATAATGTGCCAAAATTTATAATTTATTGGCACATTTTTTGTGTGTCAGAATCTCCATTCTCTTGCACATTTTCATGTGACAATTAGTGGCACATGATAATGTGCCACCAATTTGGTGATACATAATTTAATATTAGCAATTATTTATTTTAATACCAAATTTTATTTAAAATCAAATTTGGTGCCACCTGATAATAAATTAAAAGAGATCATAATCATACACACAAAAAACATAATACGAAATAATTAGTTACTAATAAATATATATAACCGCAACCACATCATTGTTCCTTACAAACATACTGCCAATTATATAAGGGTCCCTCGTGTTGAGCCGGTCTCATAGAAGCTAAGGCATGCATGTTCTTCATGTTGCAGCTGATGGAAAAGTGAGATTCTTCTGATGGGCCGACGTGAGTGGAATTATTCCCAACACCTTTCACAAAAGCCTTTAGCCACCGGAGTTCCAGGATTGCAAGAGGAGACTCATAGAAGAATGGACCAGAAGTTATGGAGCTTATGTAGTACTAGAAGCAAACTGGTTGTTTGTTTGGTACGAGTGAGGTGTGCATTACAAAAACTTTGTAAGTGTATCCTACTTGTAATTTGAATTTTTCTATAGTAAACGAGTTTCCTTGGTTTAAATGCTCGGGAGTGGGTTTACCTTTGTTCTACAAATAGTTTTCACACTAAAATTGATTAGGTAGTGAAGCCCAAGATTAGGCAGGAAAAGAAGGCAATGATTGAAGAAGAGCCTATTTGGTTTTGCAAACGTCAACTCGACCTAGTTGCTTATCACAAGGGAGATGAAAAGATGGCAATGTTGGGTAGTGGAAGTTAAAGGAACATAACCAGAAATAGCAACTTTCATATCCAAGCTGTGCACAGAGAAAAAAGTAAAGTAAAGAAAAGAGAGGGCCAAAAACAATAGTGAAGTGTGTAAGACTTGGACCACCATGCATGTTGGCTCAAGCTTTTTCCACCTTCCAACATCAAGAAAAAGATAGTGGGGACACAGAAACAATAAGAGCTGTCCATGCCACTATCCTCCATTAATATCTTATCTCTTTATATTTTGATCTTGTTGTTGCATGTCACATCTCACCTCTCTCTCTTGCTGTATCCACCACAGCATAATTGCCATGGAGGCAAATATATAATTTGATTTACAAGTTCAGCATGCTTGGGCCAGAAATTCAGGGTCCTTCAAATTCAAGAAGAGAAGATGGACTATATTGGAAGTAAAATCAGAATATGATGATGCTAAGGGGAGAAAATGAAGGAAAGTGGTCCGTTGTTTGAGTCCTCACTTGACCGATTCATTGTTGGTTCTTGCCGACGGGGAGTTTATTTGGAAGGGATGGGTCATAAAATGACCTTGCCTTAAAAGGGTTTCACGTCATTAGAAAAAAAAAAAAAAAATGAAGTGAGATAATGCATATATCTCTAACTTCAATCCCCTTCTTTTTTTTCTTGAAAAAAAACAAAAACACTTTTAATGAAGCTTCAATAATACAACATGACAAATAAAGTCAAGCCTAAAACATAAAACTACCTAAAACCTTAAATAGAAAATTACTAGCTTACCTCTGGAAAGAAGGAAACTTAGTGATTGACTCTTTAAAATAAGGAAAGAAACTATAACTTAAACTACTCCTAAATCCCAGTTGCCTATATTAATTTAGAGTATAACTTGTTCTACGTCAATCTCCATTGCTTGAAAGAAAGATGTCTTCAAGTTGGCTTCTTAAAGTGTTGATTTAACAGCTTCAATATCGTACAGTCTATTGGAATTCCAATTACTCATTTCAAATATTCTTTCTTTCTTTATGTTTTCATATACAATAAGAAATAGTTCGTTAACTGTGATATACTAATAAAATGTTAGGTTTTATTAAGGGTTAAATACACTTAATTAAGTCACCTGAACTACGAGTCATTTTCAAAAAGGTTCTAAAAACTGATCACAAGTCTGATACTTAGATATATAAAACTACCATTTTGTCGCATATAAGGATCTCCGTTAGTCTTGACAGTTAGGTTAAATAGAAAGTAAACTATTCTATCTCTCTTCCTATAATACCCATAATTTATTAAAATCCAAAAATGAAAAAAAAAAAATTTAAAATAAAAAGAAAGAAAAGAAAAAAGAGCAACACAACTCAAAGGGGTGGCGGAACCACCCCATGAGTGTAGATTGGCCACCCAAAATCGAGGAGGAGGGGATGGCTCGTGGGTCACCTCAAACCCTCAAAGGTGGTTGGGGTGGTTCATGGCCAGCCCCTTCCCCCTTTCCATTTGGTATTTTTTTTTTTTTTTATACATATTAATAATTATAAAGGATAAATTTGGTTTTTCAATAGTCAAATTGAGAGTATTTTTGAAAAACTTCGGTCAAATTTGAGTTTTCTATCAATTCTAACGATCAACGCTAATAGGGTATGCATTTTTGCCATAAAATATTATTTTGATTTATTCAAGTGCCACACCTGTCAATTTGTAGAGCTTTTTTGAAAGTAGCTAGTAGTTGTGGGGGATTAAGTGTATTTAACTCTTTTATTAAAATAATAACATAATTTTTTTATCATTTTATAAATGAGTATTTCAAGTAATTAAGAAATAATATTTTTTTTAAAAAAAACTTAATATTTACATTTTTTATTTCAAACCAAAAATTTAGGTGAAAATCCACAATTTTTAAGTGTATGAATTGGTTAAAATTTTGTCAAACACTGAATAGAAATATTAAGGCCAATACTTTATAAATTATCCTCTTCACTTTAACTATAACTTGAGTGATGGAGAAAAGAGCTAGCGGTCGAGCCTTGGAAACACCACCTATGTCACACACATGGGCAATGGGCTTTCAGTGCTATAAAGCGCACCTTACACTTCAAATTTCGATTGACTCATGATCAACTAATTCGATGTATACTTCGATCGATTAAACTAGTGCAATACAAAAACCTGAGAACTTCAATCTTAATATATGAGGGATCTATCGACTAATTGTCATTATTGGTAATTAGGGCTATATGACTTTTGAAAAGCAAGGGTACTTTGCGTCCTTAAACCGATAACCATCTTTCGGCTAACCTAACTACCATTATGAGGGGACAATGATGAGGGCATGGGCCTGGGGATTGTTATATGTCATGGCCTCCCAGTGACCGAAGGGATAAGGTTAAAAGGTTAAACTAGCAAACCATGTGAGCTGACAACTTAGGCCCCATTTGGATCTCCAAGGACCCCTAGGCCCTAGTGCACGTGCAATATTTATTTCGTAACTCTATTTTTTTATATAGAGTATGAGCAAATTACTTTACCAAATCATATATATATATATATATATATATATATATATATAAAAGCTGAAAGCCCTCCAAAAGTATCTTAAAATTGCGATATGTGGAGTGAATTCATTTTTTAAATGCTAAATTGGTTTTTTAAGGCATATTTTTTTTTTAGAAGTAAACCGATTTTTTCTTAAAAAACCGGTCATTAATTAGCATCATTAATTGCGTTAATTATATTTCAAGAGTTTTCCATATATAAATAATAAATTATTCAATAAGTTAAGTATTATTAATGTCTGAATCAAATAAAGAAACAAATAATATAAATCAAATTATTATGTATTAATACGTTTAGGATTCTCAAAAAAAAAAAAAAAAAAGTCGTCATATATATATAACCGGTATATATGTATATATATATATATCTTTCATATTCATTCATTTAAGAGCATAAAATCCTTACATCAGAAAGCAGAAAGTTTTGATAAATCATAGCCAAAGTTATCAGGTTGCAACGTCATAGAGACAAACACAAAATCTTACAATCAAGCCTTATTTACGACTTCAACATCCGCTAACTCATGTCCAAATTTTAGTTATAGAACAGATCTACTCTAGACAGACTCAATCTAATACATAGGTAGCCCATATTCTCAACTTTTATTTTTCTGGCCATAAGAGCAAAACCCTCACATCGAAACTAATCCTCCTCGACCCAAAGACAAAATACTTCACCCCAAAGATCATTTATAAAAGCAGATCTAAGGAGAAGTCAAACCCTTATTCAAAACAATAACAAAAAACATAATAAAAAAATAGCAAACAGCTACAACAGTCAAGGTGAGAGAGGTGAAAAGCCCAACCGATTCTGGAGAGGCGAAGAGCGGTGTAGCATGGTTGAGGGTGGACAGAGGCAGCGCAGCATAAGAAAATGATGAATGGAGCAACTTAACTGTTCGAAAAAACCAAAAAAAGAAATGAAAAAAACAAGAAGGGGAGGGGGAGGAAAGAAGAGGGGAGTAGGGGGATGGGGGAGGGGAACTTGCTCCCTCCTCCCCTACATGTCTTAAGGACCATATCTATTTTAAATCATATATACTTACATGAACAAAGATTTAATTTTTTATTATTATTATTTAAAAAGGTGAGATATATTTTTATACGTCTTTTTAACTTATAATAAAAAATATTGTGTTTAAATGTTAAAATTAAATTATAATAAAGAATCCAGCGCATAGCGCAACTTATAAGCTAGTTATTATAATTGTTGACCGTATACATTAATTGTATATCTATTATATGCAGAGGAGAGACGATCGAGTCTTTTGTGACTCCAAACTGTAAGGAAAACGACATACGTAACTAAAATGTTTATTTGATAATAATCTTTTTTTTTTTTTTTTAATGTATTTGACTAATTGGCTTCCATGCGTAAATTATTTAATTAAATTTTAGGAGAAAATGCAGTTTACCCCCCTGAAGTTTCAGGAGTTTTTCAATTTTAACCCCAAAGTTCAAAAATTGGCAATCTACCCCCCTGAAGTTTCAAAAATTGGCAATTTAAACCTTCCGTTTAATTTTTCCGTTAAATTGGACGGAAATTTTTTTAAAAAAGACTGAGGGTAGTGATGTAATTTCACAGATTTCCGTCCATTTAGACGGAAAAATTAAACGAAGGGTTTAAATTGCCAATTTTTGAAACTTCAAGGGGGTAGATTGCCAATTTTTAAACTTTTGGGTTAAAATTGAAAAACCCCTGAAACTTCAGGGAGGTAAACTGCATTTTCCCCTAAATTTTATCTTCCTTTTGCAAAATAAGATGCAACAAAAACTAAGTGAAGAAGAGGGTTGACAACACTGAGGAACAAATTTTCACACAAGTTCTACGGACATGTTCGGTCAGTGTTAAAAGGATGGGAAAATTACAAGGAGTTGTGCCACACGAAGCAGCGATTGGCGGAAACAGAGCAGGAAGTAGAAAGGTTAGCGGAATAATTAGAGGAAGATTAGCGGGTTCGTTTGATCACGCATTTTGGGCTGGAGAAAAAATATTAACAAACAACTTCAAACACAAATTACTCACAAAATACTAGAAACTATTTTCATATTTATGTCACATTATAAAACTTTGGGAAAGTCCACATATCCCCCATCAAACTACCACCCAATAAAAATTTTATTTCTTTTAAGGGAAAGATCAACTTTACTCCCTTGAAGTTTCAAGGGTTTTTTCAATTTGAACCCCAAAGTTTAAAAATTGGCAATGTACCTCCTAATGTTTCAAAATTTTTCAATTTAAACCTTTCATTACTAATTTCCGTCAAATTGAACGGAAACCTATGAAACTATGTAATTACCCTCAAGCTTCTTTTTTTTTTTTTTTTTTTTTTTTTTAATTTCCGTCTAATTTAACGAAAATTAGTAAAGGTTTAAATTGAAAATTTTTGAAACATTATGGAGGTATATTGCCAATTTTTAAACTTTGGAGTTCAAATTAAAAAAACTCCTAAAACTTTAGGAAGGTAAAATGAATTTTTCCCTTCTTTTTTTTTTTTTTTTTAAAAAAAAAAAAATCGTTTAATCTCTTTCTATCCGCTAAAACTTTTAAGATAAATAGTGATTTGACAGCTAAATAGCTTCAATGATTCTATCTACTCAATTTGAGAGTGAAGAGTGGAAGCATGTTGGCATTTGCACATACTCATACATAAACAAACTAAATCTTGTTCAATGTACTTTTTTCGGTGCGTTGGATGATCACATGTACAAGTATTTTTCATCCAAAAAAATAAAAAAATTATCTACAACTTTTACATTACAGTCTAGCAATGTGAAGGCACAAACTATATTTTGTTGGACAATATTGGGAATCACATGCTGATTTTTGACAATTCTTACTACTACTTGCTATTCATTTACCTACGATGTGACATTGAGACGATTTGTCTTGTCAGTTGCTTGAAGAAACATGTTTTATTATTGTTTTCCTTTTCTTTTCTTGTCAAATGTTGTTATTGTTGGAAGAATGTTTATCATGTTTCAGATTTGTTAGCACAATATTTAAATACCAATTGCTGTTTCTTGCTCCTTCCTATTTGCTCCTAGGAATATCATTTTGTTGTGTCATGGTAGATTTCAATATCCTAATTATATCTAGACAAACATATGTTGATACTTCTTTTTGCCATTTTCTATGCAGTTTATTTTAGAACTTTGATTAATGTGGGTGTTGTTTTTCTATGTATTTATTGATCGAATACTTGTATGATGTAAAGTATAAGGGTGAAAAGGCGGGCGGTTGTTAACCGCACTAATTGTTAACCACTTTTGAAGGTGGTTAAGAAAAATTGCTAACCGCTAACCGCTAACCGTTAGCACTAACCACCTTTATGTATATTATATAGGGTAAAATTCATTTTACCCCTTGAAGTTTTAGAAGTTTTTCAATTTGAACCCCAAAGTTTAAAAATTAGTAATGTACCCCCCTAATGTTTCAAAAATTTTCAATTTAAACCTTCCGTTAAATTGGACGGAAATTTTTTTAAAAAAGCCTGAGGGTAATTACGTAATTTCATATATTTCCGTCCAATTTGATGGAAATTAGTAACAGAAGGTTTAAATTGAAAATTTTTTAAACATTAGGAGGGTACATTGCCAATTTTTAAACTTTGAGGTTTAAATTGAAAAACTCCTAAAACTTCAGGGGGATAAAGTGGATTTTTCCTATTATATAATATATATTATTAGGGGAAAATGCAGTTTACCCCCCTGAAGTTTCAGGGGTTTTTCAATTTTAACCCCAAAGTTCAAAAATTGGCAATCTACCCCCCTGAAGTTTCAAAAATTGGCAATTTAAACCTTCTGTTTAATTTTTCCGTTAAATTGGACGGAAATTTTTTTAAAAAAGCCTAAGGGCAATGATGTAATTTCATAGATTTCTGTCAATTTTAACGGAAAAATTAAACGGAAGGTTTAAATTGCCAATTTTTGAAACTTCAGGGGGGTAGATTGTTAATTTTTGAACTTTGGGGTTAAAATTGAAAAACTCCTGAAACTTCAGGGGGGTAAACTGCATTTTCCCCATATTATATTTATACATATAAAAATACATGAAACGACATCATTTTTTTTAAAAAAAAAAAAAAAAAAAAAAAAAAAGCAGTTAGCGGTTATTAACTGTTAATCGCTGGTTAACTGGCTAGGGGTTAGTGGATTTTACTAACCGCATAGGTGACTAACCGTAACCACTTTTTCACCCATAGTAAAGAATTAGTTGTTCTCTATTATAATAGGTGACTACTCATGTCAAAATTAATTGTTATCACCAACGATATATTTTGTCTTCGATCAATGATGACACCCTAAGTCATCGTTGATAACTTATTATGAATGATGATCATGTTGATGCTAATAATTTATTATTAACGATGACATGTTGGTTTAGGTTATTACGCTATCTACTAGTGGGATTATGTGCATCATATATGCGCAGTGGAATTATCCCATGAATCGATCTTTAAAATATAATGGAGAGATCATGCAACATAAATAAAGCAAGAGACAAAAGGAAGAGACTAACTTGTTGGGGGGGGGGGGGTTGGGTTGGGGTTTGGCCACTTCATTTGATTGTTGAGACCTTAGGGTATTCTTTCAATGACTAAAGATGTGCAAAGAGTGTGGGCTCTCTTAAGAGAATGTTAAACTTAGAGTGCATCTAATGCCTCCACTGGCTTCTTATTTATAGGCACTCATTTTTTTTCCTAATCAAATGTGGGAAAATGTTACAAGAGGGATGATCATTCCCATTCTTGATTCGAATGGAAGAGAGAATGAAAGATCCTTTGGGAATGCTTCCAAACACAAGGTTGAAAGCGGCCCATTTAGCAAACCAATGTGCCCTAAAATTGGCACAATGAGAAACTTTTTAAAGCCTTACAACTTTGAAAAGAAGAAAAAAGAAGAATATCATCCACAACACTAGAAAAGCTCCATTATTTAAACACCAAGGGATTATTAATGGCAGTGATCAAGAATATGATTCTCACTCATGTCACCATGATCAAATTACATCAGCTTGAAAAATAAAAAATAAAAAAACACTCAAGGGAGAAAAAAATAGCTCCAATAGGCTTGTGACATTGGTCTTCTCATGATTAGTCACAGACTACTATTAATTATAATTAATTTCAGTACATATTTGTATTTAAACTCTAGTTAATATTTTTTTAACTAACCAATTAATCTCTTAAGTACAATTCTTATTTGATCGTTGGATTCTTCCACGAAATATTGCGTAATTGAATTAAAGTCAATTAAACAATCACTTTAATTCACTATCTCTTATGTTTGAATTCTCAATTTAATTCACATAATTATTCTCTTACTTGTGAAATTTACTTTCATCAAGTATCAAGTATGTAGTATTTTAGTAACTCTTACTAAAATGCAATGGCCATGTATTGAGAATAACTAATCCATTAAATCTATCTTAAGTGAAAATTTCTCTTTGATCTAGTCAAAGGATTTGGATTCTTTCTTGAGGATGAAGTTCTCACAATACTACATATAATCACCCAACACATTGAAAATTTTAATTGCAGTTGTAGTGACCCAAATAATTAACTAAGCTTAGGTAGCTTAGTTAGAGGGTTAATTTTGGTTTTGGGTCACTAGGAACAGCTGGAATGGCACTTTGGGTATTTTAGACTTTCTGACCGGACATACGCCAGGGTTGCTGGATGTACACTCCTGTCGTTAGTAGAGGACGTACACGGGGGACCACCATATGTACGCCTACAAATAGTACAAGGACATACGATGGGGGACCATCGGACATACGTTACATTTTGGAAAACCTCTGGATAATACCTGGACATACGATACAATCTTCGGACCGCTGGGTAAATAGTACCGAATGTAGTTCCAATAGTACCGAACGTCTGCTACTTTTCGGAAGAATTGGTGAGCGTCTCCAGCTTTTCTCCTCTATAAATACTAACCATACCCTCGCCCTTTTCTCGTTCAAACTCGCCCCAAGCTCCCAGAAACCCTTTTGTGAGTGTGTTCTTGTGAGATTGTGTGTTTTGTGGAGAAGGCAATGTGTTTTCTTGAAGGTTGCTTCTAAGAGGTAACCCTCTGCGCCTAACTTTTCTTTCTAAATCGTTATCCTCTTTTAATGCTTTCTAAAGTAGCTTAGACGTTGGTTTGAAGCTTTAGACATGTTATACCATCAATCTTGTTTAGAGTTGGGCTTAGTATTCCATTGTGTTTTCTATTGCATGGGGAAATTATTTTGAGATAAGTAGTCTAAGAAAGCCTTTTGGTAGCCTTAGAAATCGATTTGGGAGGATTGGAGGACAAATAGACAAAATAAGGTTCTACCTGAAACCTTCTGGGCGGATGTACGGCATCGAGCTTAGGCGTACAGTCAGAAGCGTTATAGGGAACGCTATTTTGGTGGGCCGTCCGATAGCTCCTATTTTCATGCTCTAAGGTTGTTTTAGTCAGACCTAGGACTAATTGAAGGTTTTCCATAGATTTGGAGGACCCAAACGTGTTGAAGGAGTAGTCGAAGGATTTAATCGACCCAGGTGAGTTTTAATTCACATAATGCTCGCTATTATTTTCCATGATTACACGTCTATTTTGTGTATCAAAACATACATATTTATAACTCTCACGATTTACACTTGTTGCACATGAACTTTAGCATTTCTAAGAAAAACGTTGTGCTGAATATGTTAACAAAGTGAAACTTGTAAAAGTATGCATGTAAAATACGTACAAGATAAATTCATCATATGACATGGTACACCGGTACGTGTGGTATAATGGACATGGGCTTACTATACATGTTAACTTTATGGTCAAATGTGTGTGTTATATGGACCTTGGATCCAATGGTTGTTTTGTGACCGATGCAGCCTTAACAGGTGGTCACTACAAGACAGACATCATTAGCAGTGTGGGCCACCTAAGGTCGGACTCGATCGTGCCGCTAGTGTTATATACAGTAGCGTACAATGCCTAGGGCACTGTCATTATATTTCAGGTCCCTCGAGACACCGCTAACCCTGCTGAGAAGGGGTAATATCTCGAGTAGATCATACTGTTGAACTATGACAGT
Organism: Corylus avellana; assembly: GCF_965113065.1. Taxonomy (NCBI): domain Eukaryota; kingdom Viridiplantae; phylum Streptophyta; class Magnoliopsida; order Fagales; family Betulaceae; genus Corylus; species Corylus avellana. The sequence continues at coordinate 17,347,700 of NC_142494.1, forward strand.
TACTTTATATTATATGCATATATCATATATTTATATCACATCTATGAAAAATTGTCATAATGGAACTATTGCATACTTTATAAAACCAGAGTTCATTACAAAAACTGGCATGAGCATTATATGCGTTAACATTCACTAAGTCTTTAGACTTACCAATTTATTTTATATTTTCCCCCCTTCCATTACGAATAATTGAGCTGTTTAGTTAGCTTAGAGAAAGATGCCATCGAAGCAGACGTGGGTGATCACGCATGATTTGATTCGAGGAAGATGCCTTCGGAGGAAGATGCTTAGGGCACTGTCATTGTATTACAGGTCCCTTGGGACAGCGCTAACCCTGCTGAGAAGTGGTAACATCTCGGGTAGACATACTGTTGAACTATGACTGTTACTTTATATTATATGCATATATCATATATCTATATCACATCTATATAAAATTGTCATTATGGAACTGTTGCATACTTTATAAAAACCAGAGTTCATTACAAAAATTGGCATGAGCATTATATGCGTTAACATTCACTAAGTCTTTAGACTTACCCATTTATTTTATATTTTCCCTCCTTCCATTACAAATAATTGTGCGGTTTAGTTAGCTTAGAGGAAGATGCCTTCGGAGCAGACGTGGGTGATCACGCATGATTTGATTCGAGTAATTTTCGAGGACTTAGATCCAGTTGGTTACATTCTATGTGGACTGATGGATGAACTACCCGAGCAGACATGATCAAGATTGTTATCTCTTTACCTTTGCTTAAACTTAGGATTTGATTTGTTGATTTTTGGTTAAGACAATTATATTATGGGTTGAAACCTTATTTGATGATGGTCGGATGACCAGTACATTTGATGATTATCTTTATATTATGAGGTATTTTGTTTACTCTGGTGTATGAATGTGTTGTTGTGTATGTAATGCTCTTTTTTCCTATAGTTTAGAAAGTTTTCCGCTGAGGTCTCTCGTCTATGAGAGATTGAAATATCTGAGTACTGTCCCGTGAGGGATAGGGTTGGGAGACAAACCATGTGATCAATTACTGGTTAATTGATTTGCCCATCGGGGTCGTTACAACAGTAAAGTCTAACTCCTAAATGTATTAAAGTGGTATTCACTTTACATTTGAGTTCGCAATACTCTCAGAATTTAGAATCAATGTCATAAGGAGTCTTTGAGTTTCACATCATTTCTTTTGACAATGTTTTAAAGGAATGAAAACTTCGATCGTATAATCAATGCATTGTATCCACACTAACACATCAATCAAGAAAATCGAATTAAAATTTGACAATATGAAATGAGAATAGGAGACCAATTGAGAATGCTTCCAAATACGAGGTAAGAAACAACCTATCTTTTTTTTTTTTTTTTTTTTGACATGTCCACACAAGAGGGGACATGTCAAACTAAAGAATGTGCACGAAAATTGACATATTTAATAATTTTTAAATTAACTTTTTAGTACTTAGGTTTTCATATATATATATTTTTTTTTCCACCTATGTTTCAATTCGTGTCACAAATGATACTTGACTTATGAGTAAATACTAGTTTAGTATCTCTGTCGCTATTCCATCAGTCAAACTAACAAACTGCCATGAGAGTGGTTCCGACAACCCCCTGTGGCCGGTCTGGGGGTGACCGAACCATTTTCAAAACTCTTAGGGGGTGGTTCTGCCACCCCCAATGGCCAAAAATGGGTGGCCAAAACCACCCTCAGAGGCCATGGGAGTGGTCGAACCACCACCTGACCGGCCATAGGGGGTGGTCGAAACCACTCCCATGACAGTCCATTAGTTTGGCTAACGGAATGGTAATGAAAGTAATAAATTAGTATTTACCCATAAGCTAAGTATCATCTGTGATACGAATTGAAATATAACTCGAAAAAAATAAAAACTTGAAAACTTAGGTACTAAAAAGGTAATTAACTCTAATTTTTACAGCTTTTCAAAAAGAAAAAAAGAGCAAATTAAGTCTAATATCAGCAACTACATTAGCAAAGTTCTAACTCAAAAACAAACTTGAATTTTGAATATCATCCCCGTCAAGGATAAAATTATCAACCCCAAACAAACCGACTACATGAGTAGCCAAAAAAAGCAGCTAGGGTTTGACCTACAGCAGCATTTTGAGTGCAAATCCTTTTGGTGACGGGAAGAGTCATACTTGTTTGGCTTTAACATATATCCACTGGTAAGAGATGACGGTGGTGTTAATGGTAGTGGGGGACCATACGCATCTGAGAAGCATGCTCAAAGTCGCTGATTAACAGATTAACGTCAGAAAAGCATTGCCGTCAAATCAAAATTTATATCATGGAGTCACTTTTATTTCATCATTGAGAGCTGAAAAAGGAATTTATGTGGCAAACGGCAAACCCCTGCACCTGCGGGTTCCTTGTGACCACTCACTCCTCATAGGTTGTAAATTGAGATAAGGCAACCACTCATCCCTTTCTCTCTTCAAATCTCATAAATAAATCTAATCTATATAAGACTATATAAATTGATTATAATTTAGTTAATTAAGTCAAAATTTTCAATCTTAATTTATGAATTTGATGTTAGGTTTGAATTAAGTTTATGAGTCGTGTTGAAATTTTTTTTTAACTAAACACTGTAATATAAAAATGCGAATTGAAAATATTGGAGAATATAAATCTTTATAAACTCAATTCTTATCTATTTATAAATTTTGAACAATACAAGAAAATTGAAAAAAGACCCTACAAAATACAGTTGAGAATTGAATTATATTCTCTGAAAAAAATAAAATTATACAAATGAATTAACTTAAGTTGCCTTAAACTAATGTCCATAGCTGGATATATAGTGGACACATGATGTCAATTTAGTGTTTGAGTGACATTTCAAACCACCTAGCCAAATTAGACAATACTAAATTGCATGAAGTACACAGAAATAAAATCTCAATAAGACAACTATTTTTTTCAGATATATAGGTAGACCAAGGCGGTTGCCTACCCATATTCCGCTATCCACCCGACATATGTATGGACAGTGGATATGGTACCTGCTCGCTCGGGGTTGAGAGCTGAAAATTTGCCTGTAACCCATGCGGATGGGTGGAAAGCAAATGCACAAACCGCCCACTTGAATATCCCTATCCCCAAGTTATGGTTTGAATGTTTCTTTAAGAACAATTCTTGAAATGAGAAATGGAGAACCTATAATTCACCAAACTACAGCATCATTCTTTGCTTATAATTGTACATTCCCTGATATCAATGTTACAAAACAGGTGCGGCATCATTAGTTGTGGCTCCTCCATTCAAGTGTCCATTGCTCGTCACAGGGGATGCTTCTGTTTGACTCTGTTGCATTGCTTGGGAACCAAATCTGAATACATTAAAGGGCTACACCACAAAAGCAATATGAAAATGATCAAATATTATTTCAATGACAAAACCTAGTTTCTTACTTTGAGTTCAAGAAAGTCAAATGGTTTTCTTCAAAAGCTGACAGTTTTTGACACCAACGTGAACCCAATACAAACCCATTACGGAATTAGTGGGTTAGGGTTGAGTAATCTAACCTGTTTAATTAAATGAGTTGAGTTAGGTTAACTAACCTGAGAGGCGGTTTGCATCTGATGGAAGCGCATGTAGCGTGCATATTGCTCATAAAAATTAGAACCATGCATCTGATCTTGGTAGTTAACAGGATTCAAGACTGGAGTTTGGCACATCATAGGCTGGTTTTGTAAATGCAGAGGATTGTGAATAGAAGGCATAGGAGGAGGACCAATTCCCAAGCCCATTCGGGAGATATAGTGATGGACTCCTGGAAACATTACTGGAGCCATCCCATTTCCCATCCACATTACCTAAAACAGCAAGTTTAGTAGCCTGCATGTGTAAGAAGAATAAATCTAACTTGGGTTTTATGAGCTTCTGTGATATGCACCTGAAGTTGCAGCTGAAGTGACTTCATGTATTCAATTGCCTCATCCAGCATTGATGCTTTATCAGTCTGCAATATAAGGAAAATTCTGTCACAAAACAATTTAATTAGAATTTCATGAAAAATGAGATGGAAAGTTTTTTCCTTTTCTACTATGTTTTAACAAATTCAACATTAAAAGATGCAACAAAAAGATGATCAGCTGAAGACACAAATAGAGCTTTATGCTGACAGTCAAGGAATGTGTTGAAAGAATCTTTCTTGCCATTTTGCTTTATTTTCTCAGAGACTCATCATGATAACTTTTCGTACAGCCTTGAGTGAAGATATTTCTTCCTTTCTTTCTGCCCCCAATTTTACACCTTTCTCCAGTATAATGCCACCTTCAATGTGTAGCCATTTTGCTTTATTTTCTCTTCTTCTCATATGATGTCATCTCTAACTTTGAATGCAGGAATAATTCTGTTTCTTATTATCCATCAAAACATTCTCAATTTTGTGTTTACTTAATTAACTTTTATTTACATAGTGTCATCTCTTGTACTTCTACAGATAACAAACATCCTTAAAATTCATCAGAGCCGGAAGGCTGGGGGGATCAATAACTGTGTTGAAGAAAAATAAACACAGCTTGACCATTCTCTCTCAGGAACTTCAATAGTTGTTCACATTTGGTGGCAGGCAATTGATACAAAAAATGCACCTTGTTGCAGTGTGGTATGAGCTCCTGCAATGCTTTCATCTTCTCATTGATCCGATCTCTCCGTTTCTGCATCAGCAGATTAGTAAGTTATAGTGGCAGTTTACAAACTCTTAATACTTTGACAAGCAAGGGAATTCCAGATTTCTTACCCTTTCAGAGAGGTTATGCACTTCAGTCGAACGGCTCCTGCGGGAAGACACTGATCGTTGTGCTGGTTTGTTTCCACCAGCTGATTCATGTTCAGCAGCCTAAAACATATTTAGACATATTCAGAAAACAAAACTAAATGATGTCAAAAGAAAGAGTAATAAGGGATCTTTCAACCCCAACACATTTACTCAGAGTGGTAAGTTACTTGGCTCTAATGCCTCGGGAAGCATTAGGTATAAGGTTCAACCTCTTGAGTGCAAACAACGAATTATATTGATTGATCAGGGATCTATCAGGGGAGAAGCCCACGGGCAAAAGCTCTTGTTCAGGGATCTAGTCGGGCGAAGCCCGGATAACCCGGTTATTATCAAAAAAGAAAGAAAGAGAGTTTCACCTCACTTTGGCACTCTGATGACTCCATATCCCTTCCCTTCCTCTTCTGGCTATTGACACCTGTAGATTGCCTGCAAGTTCCTCCAAAACTATTTCCTGATCCACCAGAAGATGAAGTAACCGTTGGTTCAAGTGTGTCCGATTTCGGGTTCTCAGTCTGAGGTATTTTCTCTTGAAAATCTCCTTTAACAGGTCCAGCAGAAAAACCAGAAGTCCCAACGCCATCATTTGGTACTTGGTTGCTGTCACAGTGGCTGGATCCAACTGTCATTACCGAACACTCTCTAACCTCGGCCGTTTGACTCAAACCAACTGATTTTTTCCCTCCATATTGTCCACTTGAAGATCCTAATTGAGAAAAATTCACAACTTTTGCAGGACCTGCTAAATCATGATTTTGTTGGGCTGATTCAGGAAACAGAAATCCGGGTGGAGGAGGCATGGAGTTTCCAGGAAATTCAGGACCAACAGAAGCACCAAACTTAACAAGCTTGTCTTCTTTGGTTGGCTTATCAACTTCCTTAGGATCAGAAGGTGGCAATTCATTGAACAAGTTGGAATAGAAATCTTTCTCGAAGGGATCTTCAAGTGGGAATTGGATCCATGACACATTCTCTTCATCTTGAATCAAATTGCTTGAATACCCAGATGGTTGATCATGTTTCTGACTTGAATCATTAGGACTGAGGCTTGGTTTTCGATGTGTTTGACTATGCAAGACTACCTGCCCATTTTGCCATAAGAGCTCCACTAACTCATTATCTGGCCTGCAAAATCGGCCACCCCAATCAACAAAATGTTAACAGGGAAAACAAAAATATTCTAAACTCTTTATTTCTTGAACAAAAAGATTTCAAAGAGCAACTTAGCAATATTTTTGGGAGGGAGAGAGAGAGAGAGAAACAGAATACAGACCCCATGGATCTCTTCTGAGTGGTCACAGGGAGATCAACCTCAAAATTCCAATCAGGAAGGCAACGATTCATGGCAGGCCAAACCCAGGTTTACTGTGAAACAGGAAAGATGAGAGCTTCAGTTTTGAGATATGATCAACTGACGAGCTCTGTCTCAAAAACAGAGTCTTTCAACAGTAACACACACTCCCACTAAAGCAACACACTTAAGCAACGAAAGGTAATTAACTATTTTATTAATCAACTAACTAATTAACTAATAAACAAAGGAATAATAAATCATTTTTTCCATACCTTTTATGGAACTATCCTAAAAGAAATGAAAAAGGAGAAGCAACCCCAATCTTCAGAAAATCTAACATATATTGGAAGAAAAGGATATTTGAGATACTCATGGAACTCAAATAAAAAAAGCAAAGCAAAGCAAAGCAAAAGGTTGAAGAAAATTCAAACTTTGGTGGGAGAAGAAATGGAAAAAAAGAAAAAATAGAAATCGGCCACAGTTTCTGCAAAATAAAGTAGAAATGAAAACTAAACTAGAAATTAAAGAAAACCCAGAAACAGAAACTGGAAAAGAAACAAGCATATACCTGACAAAAGCCAATTTCTGACTCCTCTTGAACAAGAAACTGAAGCCCTTACAGTTTTCTCTCTGTTTGTGTATTAAAGAGAGAGCAAAGACAGAAACAGAGAATAGACCAGAGAGTTAACACAAGTTGGAGGCTAGAAAGACAGGGACCTCACACATACACAGAGACAGATGTCAGAGCATACATGCCGTAGTAACACAGTTCTTTCTGGTTTTGTACAGAAACGCGCAGGCTGTCCACGTGGCAGTTAAGCTGTGGGTTGGATGTGAATCTGGCAGACAGAGGCCCACAAGGACTGGAAGGGCTGACTGTGTTTGGTTTTGCTGCGGGAAAGGAAATTTACAACTTCAAGGCCATGGGTGTGATCTGAAAATGAAAACTTGTGGTGCCACGCCCAAGTGGTAAGGGTATATTTCATTGCGCAATGATGAGGGACAAAGTTGTCAGATGGAAAATATTTGACAGCTCATCTATAGATTGACCAATTTGGCAGGCAGGGGTGTCATTTTGCAAATGCTGGTGGTTATTGTTAATGGTGTTGATTGCACACCCAAACCGGAGGTAACTCTGATATTTAAGTCAGTAAAAATTTTATGTAAAAAAAGAAAGCTAAAGTGGAAGAAATCAGAATATGAGAAGAATGAACCATGCTGGGATGGCTGCTATTTTCTTACACCTAGTGTTCCTTATCCTAAACACATGGCTAGGTGTCACCCTTTGATTAGGCACGCTCGGGCTATTCTAGCATCTTAGCCATGCCGTGTAGTGAGGTCCTCTATTGTACGTTGCCTACCAGCTAAATGTGCTCGCAGAAGAGCAACGGAATGCACCTCTCACCCATATGTGTCTCTAGTATCCCAAATTCTCTGCGGAGAATATAGGGGATAGTTATGATGATGTGGCAGGTTGTAATCCTTTGCTATGTGTTCTCTAATTAGCTCATGAATGTCAAGGGGGTCAACATACATTTCCTATAGGATATAAGGCCAAAAGGTTCAAGTCCTAGTCTTTCGGTCCGTCAGGCCTTGCTTAATTAAATACACCATTCATAATAGGGGTGTCAATGCGGTTACAGTTAGCGGTTATTGGTAATAACCACTAACCGTAACCGCTTTAGCGGTTAGTAGATTTTACTAACCGCAACCGTTAACTGCCTAGTTAGCTACTAATTGCTGGTTAGCAATTAGTCAAATAGGTAACCGCTTGCTAACCGTTTTTTTCAAAATTGTGTTTTTTTTTTTTTTTTGACTTTTTGGGCTTTTTTTACTACTATAGCATTTTTTTACCCTTATTTGTTTTTTTGTATTTTTAGTGTTTTCTTAGGCCCAATTGCTATAAAAAGAGCCCATGTTGAAAAATCAAAAATATTTGACCTCAAATTTACATTTACTTGTACTTAATCATAACTTGTTAACTTTGAAAAAAAAAAAAAAAAATTCAACACAACATATAAAAAAAAGTTCAACACAACATATAAAAAAAGTTCAAATAAAACATATGATATATATGATTATATGTATTGTTTGTTATTATATAATCATATGATTTAATAATCAATTCATCATGTGATATAATCATATCAATGATAGTGATAATATTACTAAATTTAGAATGATAGTACATTAATACTTCAATTGTATTTATAAGTAACACATTGTTTAATCCAATGTCAATTACTTAATTTGATATTATACGAATCACATTATCATTGCGCATTAATAATATGATTCACTTGAATAAAGTATTTGAATTGTCGTTGAATCATATGATTAAGTGTTGATATTATACATTTATACTATTCATATGCATATATGTATAATTATAATTTATAATATATATAGACTTATAAGTTTATAACATACATTGGAACTAAATCTCTAGGTACTTAAGTGTTGTATTAGTATGAGTTGGTATACTTATGACTTATATCATATTATATATGTATAATTTGTTATTATATAATCATATAAATTAGAATGATAATACATTAATACTTCAATTGTGGTTATAAGTAGCACATTATTGAATCTAATGCCAATTACTTAATTTGATATTATACGAATCGCATTATCATTGTACATTAATAATATGATTAACTTGAATAAAGTATTTGAACTGTCATTGAATCATATGATTAAGTATTAATCTTATACATTTATATTATTCATATGCATATATGTATAATTATAATTTATAACATATATAGACTTATAAGTTTATAACATACATTGGACCTAAGTCTCTAGATACTAAATTGTTGTATTAGTATGAATTGGTATACTTATGTGTTATGTCATATTATATATGTATAATTTGTTATTATGTAATCAAATGAATTAATGATCAATTAATCATGTGATATAATCATATAAATTATAGTGATAATATAGTAATACTCAAATTGTGATTTAATTATCTAAAAAAAAAATGTGAGTTAATGATCAAGTGATTATGTTATATGTATAAATATTATTATAATTATAATTATAAAAATATATTATATAAAACGGCGGTTAGCGGTTAGTAAACCCAATAACCTCTAACTGCTAACCGCTAGGCGGTTATAGCGGTTAGGCGGTTAGCGGTTAATGCGGTTAAGCGGTTAACTGGCGGTTTCTAATCGCCCACATTGACACCCCTAATTCATAATGCAATCGGCAAAAAGGATCCTCTATCAATTCTCTATGCTAAATTTGAGATATGACTTATTTCTTAAATTTAATCAATATAATTCTTGTAATGTGATGATGTAGTAAATCGTACGCTCAACATCAAGTCAAGAAGCCTTACAAAATGAAGTATAAGTTAGTACGAAAACTTGTCAAGTGTGTCGGAGAGGGATACCTCTGATACTTCAGTCAGTTAGAAGCTCTAAGCATAAGGTTTGCAGTGGTGGGATAACAAATGTATTGAAAGAATGAATGTACCTGGAATGGCAACCCTTTTCCTTCATACGCAGAGGGCCTCTCGCTATATATGGCATTTTCCATGTGGTGCTTAATCACTGGGCAATACCATGTCCTAGCATGGCACTTGGTTAATGTCCTTTAGTGAGGTATGACAATGCGAGGGTAGTGGCATTGCATTCTTTGCGTCCTACAATCGTCGATGGGTGTCAGATAATGCCATGCTCCTTCTAACTTTATGTGGACATTCCCAATTTCATGCCAGGAATAAGCCAGTTGCAATGAGGTGGTAAGATTGGTGGTTATCTACTATGTGCCCTTCCTCATTCCTTAGCCAAATGGGTGATCGACCTACCAAGCCCGGATGGTTGGAGATTTAAGGCCTAGGGGTTTGTCCTCAATGGGCCTATTCGACCTAGGTGTGATCATGCGGATATCGGTACATCAATTGTCTACCATTCCCATTTTAGGCTAGGTTCTCTAGATGGATAGTGGAAATCTGTGTTGGATATTCGAGCTATTGATATTTCAGTAGCCCTTTTCTTGGGATCTGTGGGGTTTCATTCAATGAAATGGACGCCTGACAGCTATGGTTAGGTCCATGTGGCCTTTCTGCTTCTTCTTCAGGCCCGCATGCATGGTTTTGAGTTATTCTTAGTTCGAATTATGAAACTAAAGCTTTTACGTCATTCAAGAACGCTTTTAAGGGAAATTTTGTCTTTTCACACAACTGCCATTCGCCTTGGTTCCCTCGATTTCACTCCTTCCATTGCTTCTTCTATGTTCTATCCAAGATTATCTCTACCTTTCTTTTTGCTCAAATGGCTCATAGAGACAAAATGTGCTGCTGGTGAGTCTTCTAATTCCCATGGATCAAACATCGGCCCTGTGCAACTAGAGGAATCTTGAGGGAACAAATGGCACTCTAAACTAGCAGACAACTACATGGATCACCTTCATCTTAAATACCATATCCCCTTTTTTGTGCATTTGTGGGCCCCTCAATGTGATGGGGGGCTGGTGCTCATCCCAACTGAATGGGACAAGGTGTGCCTTTAGGAGAATATCTTTAGGGTGGGAGTTAGTGTAATACCCTTAATAATATTAATAATAATGGTAATAATAAAAAGAAATGTATTTATTAACATTTTACAAAAACACCAGTAATTTAAAACTGGCCCAAATCATTTTCTGTAAAAATTCAAAAAAGATATTATTATTTTAATTATGGCAGGATGTTTGAAGTTCCCCTAGAACATTCATCGAAACCCTAAACTCGAACCTTCGAGGATTCCTTCGAACATTCAATAAAAACCCTAGAATCGTTGATACAACAGTACATCGAACATTCGAAGGTAGTACACAAAATGTTTGATGAAGTCTGAACAACAAATTAAACCTATTAGCCACCTCATCCAGCCTTATCCAGTCCACCCACTCCTATATAAACACCTTTCATGACCCTTCAGACCTATTCATCCCCCATGCACTTCACCCACCCCAAACCTATTGAAAGAATGAGACTTTAGAGAGAGAAGGAATTGTTTTGGTATTAAACTATCTTCACTAGGGTGAACCTTGAACCATACTTATTTTTCATATTGCTTATACTCTGTTCATGTGATTTACCATGATTTTTACAAAGTCATAATACATTTATAATTTATCTCTCTTAAATGTAAACAACTTTCCAAAAATTTATGAACTTACTCTTGTTTTTCAAGATTTATCACTTTGATATGTTTTAACATATTTTTATTGAGTTGTTAGAAGCTTTGGTTAAGGTATGATTAATGTTAGGTAGGATTTTTAGAATTTTGCATTCATTATGGTACCCATCAAACATTCCATGGCATCTAATCAAATGTTCGACTATTGTATACCAAATGTTCGATATCAAGGCCGGACGTTCAACAGTACCTAAAATGGATAATTATGTTTTTTAAATAGTGATTTAGCATTACATGCATAAAGGAGGTTCTCGAGGTTTTGTGAATAATGTTAGAATATGTATCGTAGTAACGGGAGTCCGAGATGTCGGAGTTTATAAATGAGCAGACGAGGTAAGTAACTACTTACAAGTGCTTTGTTAAAAACATGCAATGTCAGAGGATTAAGCATACATTTCTTTTCAATAATATGTTATGAGCCTATTACTTTTATAAAGATGAATAAATGATTAATAATGATAAATGAAAAAAATTTCATTGTATGACATGGTACACTGGTACGTGTGGTATAATGGCCATGAACTTACTAATTGTACTTGACCCTATGGTTACAATATGTTTATTGTTTATCTTTGGCCTCGGATCTAATGGTTGTTTATGACTGCCGCAACCAAGCTTGATTGATGTTCACTATAGACGGACATAAATAGTAGCGTGGGCCACTCGAGGCTAGATTCGGACGGGTTGCTAGTGAATGGACGGTATGCATATAATATTCGGGGAACTGGTATTGTATTACAAGTCCCTTGGAACAAAGCCAACCTTACCAAAAAGAGGTTAAGAGATTTGATAGACCATACGGAGGATAGCTATGATTTATTATAGACTTATATAGCATGATTTTTTTGCATCAAAATATCAGTGGTTGTTATGGAAATTATGCTCATACTTATACGAGTATGGCACCAAAGACCTCATTTGGTCAAAGGCTGACAAAGATTAATTTAACGTTTAAGTAAAATTAATTAACTGATAATTAACTTCATGGTTCACATCCCAGTCTCATTTCACATGGAACAAAACTCAACGATCTCAATCTCTCCGGAAAGAGTCTACAATAGAAGACATTTTACTTGTAAACAGAGATAGCTATAATTTAAACCAACAATCAACAATTGACTAGAGTAAATATAAAACGTCATAACATAGATAAGTCTCCAAATGTTGCGATCAAAGTATAGTGATCAAAATAAGTTATAAGATTACAAATCAAGTCCAACTATCTCGAAACATAATCAAATCCTACATTTAACAAGATAATAAGTTATAAGATTACAAATCAAGCACTCAGGATCCAACTCTTAAAAAATAATCCTGAGCATCGTCTCCAAAAGAGCTAGATGGCTCTCAGGGAGTGTCATCTAGGCAACTAGCTGTAAAACAACACATGTTTTATAGGTGGAAAGAATACGAGTGCAATTCCACGAGAATACATTTGCGTTTACGAAAGGATGTTCCTTGCAAGGCTTTGATTGCCTTTCCCGATAGTGGTGATAACGCTGCTTTGCTCCCTAGGTTTAGCCCATTTCCAAATCATGCCCAATGGGTGGCGGTTCTTCTTTGCCTATTACCTGCTATGGCCAACCGTTTTCTCCGGTCGTCAAATGATGGTCCTAGAATTTTTGGCCATCTACCGTCCAATTCACTCTAAGGATGGTTTGGTAAATTTCATGGCCTGGGGGTAAAAATCATCTTATCACCTTGACTTCTACATTTTCGAACAACAAACAATGGAATGAACAGTTCTTCTTTGTTTCTGGTCAATGGAGGTGTCACCCTCGGAAATCCTTCTTGACGAACAGAGGGTTCCCCGGGAGTGAGGACCCATGAAAAAGGAATGTAAGTAAACCCCGTCTTCTTGTCTTTGGGAAGTTGTTTTTGTTGTTTTACGTATGCTGTTAACCGTATATTTTCTTGGAAAAAATAGGGGAGAGCAGCCCCTCTTTACTTCCTGAGCAACAAAAGCGGGTGGATAGGATTTTGGCTGTCGTAGCTCAAGTAGAATGCTTCGCGGATGGACTTCGCGGCTATTGTTACCAACCAGGCCTTTCGCACCTACTTAAAGTACCCAATTCCTGAGGGGAAGGTGCTTCTGAATAAGAGAGGGAAGCCGAAAAAACCCCCTAAGGAGGGACCCCCTCCTAGTGCCAATGCCATCACTCCCAATCCCTCGGGTGAACCCACTGTTAAGAAAGCTACGGTGAAGAAAACGAGTGCTAGGAAGACCACTTCATCTTTTGCCGCCCAGGCCACTGCTGCTGGGGGCGGTGCAAGCACAGTTTCTGAAATTCTTCCTCCTGTCGGGAAACGCCGTTCCAAGGACTCCTTAGACTTCTTATGGTTGACTACCAAACATTAGTGCCTCGATTAATATCTCCAAGGTTTCTGGTGCCAAATGCAAGGTTGACAAAGGCAAGGATCCAATGGAGGAGCCCTCGAAGAAGGCCAGAGTTCCCAAGGATAGATGAGAATTCCTTAGGAGCCGATTGAGTACCACTATCTCTTCCTTTCCCCGTCCTTCTTTCACTCGTTCAGAGAGACCGGTCACCCTGGAGGAATTTGCGGCCGCCAAGGGCATATCTGTTGGTGGTGGCCCCTAGATTCCCAAAGGTGTCCTAGAAGTGGCACCCTTGGCCACTCTCCTTGATATTTTGGATGATTTCGAACCTGAAGGTGCTACCCGGGAGATTGTGGTGCCACAGCCTCCAGACATACCGGTACTTGAGTGCTTTAGGCCCCCGAGGGAACCCGAGTTGGGACAATCCTCTGGTGTCCCTACCTCTTTGGCATGAGACTCTGTTTCTTGCCCCAGGGTTTTTCCATCATATTCTACTCCTTTTGGGGCTCAGGCCCAGGTTACTGAAACTATCTACAAGGGTCCTCCTACTTGGGGTTCTTCGGGAAGGAAGGGGACTTTGATACGCTCGCTAGGGCAAGGTTTGAAAGGAAACCCGCTTGAGGCCATCTCGAAGATCCTCCCGGATGGCCATACTAGATGTCAATAGCTTGAAGAAACGTTTGGTGGACAAAAACCAGGAACTACTTTTGAGCCGTCGGGAGGTAGTGAGTCTTGAAGAGAGAGCAGCTGGTAGTGATAAGTTGGAGGTCCCTCTAACAACTAATGAAAAGAGCAACTGGGAGCTCGCCACTCAGGCTACCGAGGAGTCCAATAAGATGATTGATGAGTTGGGGGACACTCGAAAAGCTCTTGAAGACTGCCAAAAGCTCTCGGAAGACTTGCGAGTATAGCTGGCTAAGTCAGAGGAGAAGGGGAAGTGGGCTAGAGGAGCTCTGGCCACTGCCAACCTTATGCTTCAAGATTTGGAGAAGGAATGCGAGAAGCTACGGACGAAGTATCAATTCTTGAAGGCCAAAGCTTCGAGGGCTTTGAAGTAGTTGTCTTTCTTCCCTTGGCTTTGGGATCATTTGTGGGTTCACAGATTCAAGTAGGGTTTTGAAAATATGCGAGAACTGATTACTTATCCCAACCGGTACATGGTGGACCTTAAAGAAGTAGAAGCGACGCAGCTCCTGCTTCCTTTGTCTGCTATCGACGAGATGTACTTGATCGGAAAAGATTTGATTCCTGACGTTCCACTGATCAATGCCCACAGTGCTTACCCCCTCGATCTTGATTTGCTGGTGGTGCCCTTGGATTCTTGGGGTCCTTCTCATGATGTTGGTGATGATGTAATGGAGGAGGGTGAAACCTTGAACTCCTGAATTTTGTAAACACCAACAATTTTGTTAATGGAAAAACTTGGTAAATTTTTGTGGCTTTGTGAGTAGCTTTTTTTGTGTATGTTGTATGGTAACATTGTGCATGTTAATCACCCCCTCAATTCAAAAATCCAAGGCAGGGTTGACTGGGCATTGGTTATTGAATTGCAAATAATGAATGTATATGTTGAGGAGCGGTTGCCTGCGTATACCCGGATGAAGCTACTTGGGATTTTTTTTTGTTGGCAAGCCCCTCCATTCAACCAACCGAGGCGAAGGTGACTTAGCCTCGGTTATTGAATTGTAGATGACGAATGTTGCACGAGAGTTTTTTGTTGGCAACCCCTCCATTCAACCAACCGAGGCGAAGATGACTTGGCCTCGGTTATTGAATTGTAAATGATGAATGTTACTCGAGAGTCTTGTGTTGGCCACCCCCTCCATTCAAACATTTGAGGCTAAGGTGACTTGGCCTCGGTTATTGAATTGTAGATAACGAATGTTACCCAGGAGTTTTTTGTTGGCAATCCCCTCCATTCAACAATCCGAGGCGAAGGTGACTTGGCCTCGGTTATTGAATTGTAAGCAATGATTGCTTTTGTTAGGAAGCTCAATCTACTACTTCCTTCTCTATCATCATTTGTAACACCTCGAAAATTAATTAACTGGTAATTAACTCCACGGTTCGTCTCCCAGCCTTATTTCACTCCGAACAAGACTTAGGGACCTCTACTCCTCAAAAAGATAGAGGATTCTAAGCAGTGGAAGATATTAAAGTCCTATAAATATCAATCTTACAACCAGAGCATCTACCAAAGACCATCAAGTAGCGAAAATCATACTATACACATCATCGTTACATGGGATTCATGCTATACCTAAATATGCAAACATACATAAAAGATCTAGGTCTACAACATAACTCAAAGTACTAGTTACCATGAGCGCTCGCCCAAGCTTGCAATAAGTCCTCAAGCATCTCCCAGATTGAATCCTCCAAGATAACCGGATGTTTCGCGATATCCATCTTCTGCTAAGCTATTTATAACAGCATAATTGTATATATAGAGAAAAAAAGGAAAGAATATAAGGGTAAGTCTGATGACTTTGTGAGTACAAATGCACATGACGTACCCGTCATTAGTTTGTGGATTCAATTATTTATAAACCACATGCAACATTATGACAGTTTATCATGGATATGATTGAACTATTACTGTTACTCATGATTATATATATATATATATATATATATATATATATATATATATATATATATATATATATATATATATAATGTATGCATATAATCATGAGTAACAGTAATAGTTTAATCGTATGGTTTATCCGAGATATTACCCCTTCTCAGCAGGGTTGACGCTGTTCCGAGGGGCCTATAGTACAACACCGGTGCCCCAGAAATTGCACGGCTACCATACATAACACTAGCGGTATGACCGAATCCAACCCTCGGGTGGCCCACACCGCTAAGGATGTCCTATAGTGACCATCCATTGGGAATGGTTGCATCTTGGTCATAAAACCATGAGATCCAAAGCCCACACACACACACATTTGACCATAAAGTTAACCTGTATAGTAAGCTCATACCCGTTACCCCGCACGTACTGGTGCACCATGTCATACGATGCAATTAATCTTATTAGTCTTTTACATGCATAGTTTTACAAGCCTCATCATTATCTTATTAATCAACACACGTTTTCACAAAAGAGAGTTCACACTAGTAGCAAAATGTGTTTCATGAGAGTTGCAAAATATGCATGTTTGATATAATATAAAATAGACGTGCAATGTGGGAAAAGTAACAACAAGCATCCATGTGAGTTTACACTCACCCGGGTCGTAAGGCTCCTCCATAAAATTCCTTTGAGGCTCCATAACATCAAATACTGAAAAAAGACCTATCATTAGTTCTACACCCAAATCAAACGAACTTAGAACATGAAAACAGGAACTATTGAACAACTGGCCAAAGTGGCATTTCCCTGGAACGCTTCTAACCGTACGTCCGGGCTCGTGGTCATATGTCCACTGAAATACTTTGGACCGTACATCTGGGCTCGAGGCCGTACGTCCGCTCAGAGAGTTTCAGGTAGAACCTCATTTGGTTCAACCGTCCTCCTATCCTCCCGAACTAATTTTTAAGGTTACCAAAAGGCTACCTAGGGTCTCCTAACTCAAAATGAAACCTCCATGCACACGAAATCATGTTAAACCAAGTCAAATGCTAACATTATCAAGTTTTAAGACACAACCTAGCTAAAACTAAAACTAGCAACTTAAGACAACATTTAAGCAGCATAATGACGTAAAAACGAGCTAGGCTTAAGAGTGTTACCTCCTTGAAGCGAAACTTCAAGAACTTCCCTTTCGTTAGCACCAAACGCTCACAATCTCACAAAACACACTCACAAAGGTTTTTGGCAGCCTGGGGGCGAGAGAGAGGTGTGAAAAAATGAGTAGAGGGTGCTACCAACTTCTTTGAAAAGTAGCGGACGTCTGGTACTATAGGGGCGTACGTCCGGTACTATTCACATAGCAGTCCAAAGGCTATAGCGTACGATACAAGTATTATCCAAGGGGTATTCCAAAAGTAGCGTACGTCCTGTACTATTGGGGTGTACATCCGTGTACTATTTGCAGAATACGGTGTACTATTGTCAGCGTACGTCCAGTGGTCCCCCCCGCGTACGTCCGTACTAAAAACATGAGCGTACGTCCTCTACTATAGACAAGAGTGTACATCTGGCAACCCTAGCATACATCCGTTCTAAAAGTCTAAAATTCCCATCCGGCAACCCTAGCATACGTCCTTTACTATAGACAAGAGTGTACATCTGGCAACCCTAGCATGCTTACGTCCGTTCTGAAAGTCTAAAATAACCAAAATGCTCTTCTAACTGTTCCTAGTGACCCAAAGTCCATCTTCACCCTCTAACTAAGCTACCTAAGCTTAGTTAATTATTTGGGTCACTACATCATTGAGGAGCCAGCAATTTGATTTGGAAAAGCTCAATCGAATGCTTCCTCCTGTGTCATCATTGAGGAGCCGATGATTTGATTTGAAATTAATTGCTACGCTCTTTTTCAATGGATTTGGGCACACCCGCGCCGTACCCTCCAAACATTTAGTCGTGAAATCATTCAGACTACTGTAATTTGTTTTTTTCGCACGATATCTGCTCCTAACTTCGTCTGTTCTTCTTCTTCTTCTTCCTCATCCGATTTCAAGTCAAATGTCAACTCCTACAGGGTGATTGGCTCTAACTCTTCCTGCGATCTTCACCCCCGTAATATGAGTGAGTCTTCTTCGGGCAGCCCTCCACAGCGCCATCGTTTTGCTGGGGTTTTTAATCGATATGACCTTGAGTTCGACAGGGTGAGGTCTTAGCTGGAGGCCCGGGAACAGAGCTTTGCAATCAGCGTAAGGCAGGTCCTTGAGCTCACCCTTCAGGTTGCTTTAAGGGATGAGCGCATTGCCCAGTTGGAGCGCGTCCGTCCGGACAATGCGCGCTGCATCGAAAACCTCTCAGAGGTGAACCGCCTGTACACTGAGGCGGACAGGAAGTTAGCGAAGTATCGGCTGAAGTGTGCCGAGTGGAAGGCTAGGGCGTAATGGAAATAACATTGTAGTTTTTTTTTTTTTTTTATCCAAGTGTTAAAACAATTTTTTTTTTTTAATGCTTTACTATTCCCAACATTGTTATCAATGAAAGTCATTTTCTTTCCTGATGTTTTTTCTATTCCTATATAATTTCAATAGCTGTAAGTAGTTGACTTATTTGATGTTTCTGCGAATAACCACTAACTTGGAAAAGTGGAATGCCTAATTCAAGGCATTAGGCCTATTGGTGGAATTAGGGTAGATCTTTACTTTTCTAAGAATGGACCTAGGTAAAATTGAGGGCAAAATCCGAAACCCCCTTTAGGACTTGGTTAAAAAGAAACCAAATGTTTAGCCTTTTGTTTGTTCGAGGGTGAGTTTTGACTTTTCTGTGAATGGACTTAGAGAAGACCGAGGACAAAATTTGACCCCTCTTTTAGGACTTGGTTTGTAAAGAAACCAAGTGTTTGGTCTTTCTGTTTGTTCGAGGATGAGCCTTGACTTTTATACAAATGGATTAAGAGAAGACCAAGGGCAAAATCCGACCCCTCTTTTCGTAACGCCCCGGAAATTAATTAATTGATAATTAATTCCACGGTTCGTCTCCCAGCTTTATCCCACGCGGAACAAGACTCAGGAACCTCTACCCCTCAAAAGAGAGGATACAAAATAGCGGAAACAAAAGATTATATAAACATTAATCATTACAACCAGAGCATCTACCAAGGAACATCAAAGTAGCTAAAATCATACTATACACATCATCATCTTTACAATGGATTCATGCTATAACTCAATATGTAAGCATGCATAAAAACTCGTAAGCGTACAGCATAACTCAAAAGTACTAGTTACCATGAGTACCTAAGCTTGCAATAAGTCCTTAAGCATTTTCGGGTCGAATCCTCCACAATAATCGGAAGCTTTACGATATCAATCTCTGCTAAACCTATAACCACATAGTTGTACATATGGAGAAAAAAGAAAAATAATACAAGGGTAAGTCCGAAGACTTAGTGAGTATAAATACACATGACGTACCCGTCATTAAATGGTGAACTCAGTTGTTTATAAAACACATGCAACATTATGAGATGACAGTTTATCATGGATGTGATATAGATATAATATATGCTTATAATCATGAGTAACAGTAATAGTTCAACCGTATGGTTTATCCGAGATATTACCCATTCTCAGTTGTGTTGATGCTATCCCGAGGGACCTATAGTACAACACTGCTGCCCCGAATATTGCACGCAACCGTACATAACATTAGTGGCACGACCGAGTCCGACTTCGGGTGGCCCACACTACTAACAATGTCCGTCCTATAGTGACCATCCATTAGGGAATGACTGCGCCTTGGTCACGAAACCATTCAATCCAAAGCCCCCCTCACACATACATTTGACCATAAAGTTAACATGTATAATAAGCCCCTGGCCATTATCCCTCATGTACCGGTGTACTATGTCATACAATGCAATTAATCTTATCAGTCATTTTCATGCATAGTTTTACAAGCCTCATTGTCATCTTATTAATCAACACACGTTTTCACAAAAGAGAGTTCATAGTAATTCCAAAATGTATTTCATCAGAGTTATAAAATATGCATGTTTGATATATATAAAATAGATGTGCAATGCAGGAAAAGTAATAACAAGCATACATGTGAGTTTGTACTCACCTAGGTCATAAGGTTCCTCCGTAAAATTCCCTTAAGGCTTCATAACCTCGAATACTGAGAAAAGACCTATCATTAGTTATAAATCCAACTAAAACGAACCTAGAACATGAAAATAGAGGCTATCGAGCGACTTGGTCAAAACGTCGTTTCCTCTAAAATGCTTCTGACTGTATGTCTGGGCTCGAGGCCGTACGTCCGCTCAGAAAGTTTCAGGTAGAACCTTGTTTGATCCAAACGTCCAACTATCCTCATAAATTGCTTCTAAACCCATCTAAATGGATTTCTAAGACCTCATATCTCCAAATAAAGTCTCAATGCAATAGAAAACACAATGGAATGCTAAGCCCTACTCTAAACAAGATCAATGGTATAACATGTCTAAAGTTTCAAACCAATGTCTAAGCTACTCTAGAAAGCATTAAAAGAGCATAACGACTTAGAAAGAAAGTTAAGTGCATAAGGTTATCTCCTAGAAGCAACTTTCAAGAAAACACCTCTCCTTCTCCACAAAACACACAATCTCACAAGAACACACTCACAAAAGGGTTTCTGGGAGCCTGAGGGAGAGAATGGGTGTGAGAAACCTTGAGGGTAGGGGGTATTTATAGCAGAGGGTGCTACCAACTTCTCTGAAAAGTAACGGACGTCCGGTATTATAGGGGCGTACATCCGGTACTATTTACCCAACGGTCCAAAGGCTGTAGCATACATCCAGATATTAACCAAGGACTATTCCAAAAGTAGCATACGTCTGTGTGGTCCCCAGCATATGTCTGTGTCCTATTGGTAGAGTACAGCGTATTATTGGTAAAGTATAGCGTATTATTGGTCCCCCCATGTACGTCCTCTACTATAGACAAGAGCATATGTCTGGCAACCCTAGCTACGTCCAATGAGACAGTCCAAAATTTCTAAAATGCCCTTCTAACTGTCCCTAGTGACCCAAAGTCCAAATTAACCCTCTAACTAGGCTACCTAAGCTTAGTTAATTATTTGGGTCACTACATTCTCCCCTCCTTATAAAAATTTCATGCTCGAAATTTCTTAGCCCCAAAACACAAGAAGAAACAGTAACATCACCTTAACATCCATAGTCTTATAAGGTTCGTGCTCATCTTCATCCTTGAAAAAATCGTATCCCATTTGTTCTTCTATCACTGAGCTCCTTCATCCAATATAAAGTGATCTACGTCGGCATCGTCAAAAGTTGTAGCAAATCCACTTGTAAGTCACCAAGGGTGTCGTTTTCGATGTTACCCACACTATATTGACCATCGTCAAACTTGACGACCCAAACGAGTAGCTTCACATGGAGTCGAGCTAGTGGGTATTCTAGACATGATGCTATACTTCCTAACCGGAAGCAAACTTTTCTTAATCGACTACTCTTAGGCAATCCAAATGTAGCGGTCACCCAAAACCATAACGGATAAGCATACAGTCCAAGAGAAAAGAAATTAACCATACGAATAAAATCCTTAAACCTCAATGTAAAGACATCATACTCAGTATTTCCTACACTGTACTAGTCCTCGTCAATCTGAACACCCAAGTCGAGTAATTTCAAATACAGTCCGAAATGGGTATCTATGCCATAACCCCAATCAAGTCATAAACAAATGTGGATAATGGTTCCGCATGTCCTGCTCCATTTCTCACCATGATACTTCCTTGACACCATGATTACACCATAATACCTTAACGATAGGAATCGTCTTGGTGCACAACACTTGCTTCTTCCAATCCATGATCTTCACTGGCTCGTCGGTGTACATCAATCCTTCCTGGATCTTCAAAGGTTTGTACTTCACCACTACGTCTAGATTAGCGATGTACTCCCTTAATACCGAGACATGAAAAATATCATGTGTTCCTAGCATGTATGAGGGTAAGGCAACCTTGGATGCCAATCTCCCCTTCCTTTCCAAATCGCATCACTCCCCTCATCAGTGATATCTTAAGGAATACACGATTTCTTACTTCGAATTTCAAAGGTTGACCTCGGTTATCGGCGTAGCTCTTCTGCCGGCCTTAGGATGTACTCATCCTTTGTTTGATTGTAAGCACTTTGTTACGAGTATATTGATTCATTTTAGGCCCTAATGTCTACCTCTCATTGACGTTGTCCCAATATAAGGGCGACTGACACTTACATCCATAAAGTGCTTCGTAAGGTGGCATTCCAATAGTCGCTTGTAGCTAATATTGTAGGTTCAATCAAAGGTAGGTACTACTCCAACTACCTCTGAAGTCCAACACGCAAGCCTATGACATGTCCTCCAGGATTTGGCTAGTCCGCTCCAACTGACCATCCGTCTGTGGGTGAAAATCGGTACTAAACTCCAATTACGTCCTCTTTTTCATCCTTATACATCTTGGTACTTTTGGGATGTACTGTATACGGAGAATGATGAGCTTGCTCATGGTCTCCTTCCTTAGTCCTTCGTTTTCCGACACACACTCATTTGAAATGGGTGAGCAACCAATCATCCTTAAGGCAAAACCCTTGTGCCTTAGCAACTGCTTGATCTAGGTACACTCAGGGTCCTCCAACTAAGCAACCTTAATCCTAGCAAGCAATTACCGTCGACTTCCTACTCAATCAGTTACTACATTAGCCTTGCTAGGATGATAATTGATCTTGCGATCATAACCCTTAGATTAGCTCTAGCCACCTCCTTTGTCTCCACAAACATCTATACCCTATAACTTCTTAGTCCATTCAGGTACAGAAAGATTCGCTAGAATCTCTTAGCTCATATGTAATCCAAAATCATGTAATCCATGCATACAAGATCCAAAGGTACAAGATTCACTAATTGCTCTTTACCAATATACTAGAATCAAAGTTCAAAAATATCAATGCCTTAACATCTTTCTAATGGGCAATTAACAAAATCATGAAGTGTATCATCAACACATCAATCATAGTGTAACAAGCATCATGCATTAACAAAACTCTTAGTTAATGTTACACTTTTAGGTCCAAAACCTCAAATCAAGTGCAAGTACAAAGCAAAATACAACTGGTCAATGTCTGAGTATACATCCAGTACCTCAGCCCCTAACTCCAAAACAAAGCGAACCCGCATGTATTAAACAATTCTAGGGGCTACGTTTATCCCTGGTCCTGCCATCCTTTCCTTCCAAGTAGACCAATACCATTCCTTTTGGCCTGGTTGCAGTTTCAAACGAAGTGTCCCATCTTGCCACATCCGCAGGCAAATTCTTCCTTGATCTATATTTCCCAAAATGCAACCTGCCACACCTATGCCACCAACGACTTTGTTTCTTGTTGAACAATAGCTCTTGGAGTGTCCTCCTCCTTAAGCTCCAAGAGTACTCCCAATAGAACTCTTCCTTGAATTGGGTCCACGTAATATCATCCTCGCTTCCTAATTCTATCACTAGCAAGTTCCTCTTAGCGTACCACCATTGCCTTGCTTCTCCAGTGAACTTGTAGGCCACGTACTTGACTCTTTGCTCCTCAGTGCAATCCATAACTCGTAGCAGTTCCTCCAAGTTCGTAAGCCAATCCCTTGCCTCTCCAGAGTTCAGGTTCCCTTTAAAGGCAGGGAAAGGATGGTCATAAAACTCCTTAAAAGAGCAACATTTGTTCCCACTTGGAGTCCCTTCTCCTCGTACATTGACCAAAGCCTCCACTAGAAGACTTGCCACAGTTTCCAATGCTTAAGTGGCGTCCAAAACGTTTCTTGTCTTTTCATCAGGTTGGGATGGTCCCTTACCATTGTTGCTCCCAATGCCATCGTGCAGTGACATCTCTGCAGTCACAACGATTATCAGCCCCTACTTCAAAGCCCTACGTCACGTCTCGCTCAAAACGTCAAACCTAATCACAAACCTATTCTTACTAAGGACCTAAACTACTACCTCCTGATCCAAAGTCCTAATGTAGATCTAAGCTTAAGACCTTATGTAACTATCTTAGTGCAGATCAAACCTAATCTCCAAAGTTGCATCATCAAAGCGGTCTTAATCCTGACTTCAACACCATATCGAATTCCAAAAATCCTCAAGATCATCAAGATTCACAACTCTGTATCCCTTGTATACATTTAATCCATCCTATGCTCTAGTACACTACAAAAATGGAATGATTAACTCGGAGTTTTTGACGTGTCAATGGTATTGACACGTCAAAAACCCCTTTCAACGTGCGCCTTTTGACGTTTCTCAACGGTTAAAACAAGGGGTGTCAAAAATTTCAGGTTTTTGACGTGTCTACAGTGCCACGTCAAAAATTTTTGATGTGCTGAAATTCAGCACGTTAAATTTTTTTTTGATGTGGCAACACTGCCACGTCAAAAATGTTGTTGACGTGGCAGTGTTGCCACGTCAAAACTTTTGGCCATCTTTTTTTTTCAATTAAAAAATTTATTAATTTAAATTATTTTTCAATTAAAATTATATATATATATATATATATATATATATATATATATATATATATATATATATATTAATTATTTTCACCCCATCGTGTTTCTCCCCCAGCTCTCTCCCTCTCTTCTTTTCTCCATTTTCTCACTCTCTCTCTTCTTTCCTCCATTTTCATAAACCCAAACCCAAAAAATCAGAAACCAAATCAAAAAATCAACCTGAAAAAGTCAAAAACCCAAACGTGAAACTCAACAAATCTTCAAAAACCCAAAAAATCTTCTTATCTTCTTATCTTCTATTCTTCTTCTTCTTCTCTTCTCCTTTTTTTTTTTTTTTTTTTTGCAGATCTGCTTCTCTTCTCCTTTTCTTTTTCTTCTTCTTCATCTTCTTTGTCTCCTTTTTCTTCTTCCTCTAGAGGGAGCTGGCCGGCTGCATTTGCTGTAGAGAGAAGAGGCTAGGGAGATTGAGAGAGGAGAGAGAGAGAGCTAAGTCTGGAAATGAAAGAAAAAGGACCAAATAAGTTGAATATATAAAAGAAGATAGGGAAAAAGAGGGAAAAAGTTAAAAACCCACTCATTTTTTTTAGTGACGTGCCAACATTTAACACGTTAGAAATTTCTGAGGTGTTATAATTAGCACATCAGAAATTTCTGACGTGCTAGTTTTAGCACGTCAGAAAAAAGTTTTTTTTTTTTTCCTATATTACTGCATGGAGAATAAAAAAATTTTTGAGCAGAAATAATTTCTGACGTGCTGGTTTTAGCACGTCAGAAATAAACCAGATTTAAAAAAAAAAAAATTGGAACAGAAATAATTTCTGACGTGCTAAAACTTGCATGTCAGAAATAAACCAGATTTAAAAATAATAATAATAATAATACCTAATTATAATTATAATTAATTGTAATTTTTGACGTGTTACTTAGACACGTCAAAAAGTTTTGACGTGTAAGAAATGCCACGTCAAAAACTTTTGACGTGTCAAAAGAACACGTCAAAAATTTTTGACGTGTCATCCTAACACGTCAAAACTTTTTGACATGTAAAAATGGCACGTCAAAAAGTTTTGACATGTTCCATTAACACGTCAAAAATTTTTGACGTGTTAAAATCTAAAACGTTAAAAATGTTTTTTTTGACGTGTCTATTTAGACACGTCAAAATTTATTGACGTGGCAAACATGAATTACTATTTGACACGTCAATAAAGTGCAGGGTTTTTGTAGTGGTAGATCATCTCCTACAATTCGCCCAAGCAAAAGCTCTAATAAATCATGACCTAATACCTAATAGAGCAATTCCTATGGTCCGAAGAGCAACTGCTCTGAAACCAACTATAACGCCCC
Organism: Corylus avellana; assembly: GCF_965113065.1. Classification (NCBI taxonomy): domain Eukaryota; kingdom Viridiplantae; phylum Streptophyta; class Magnoliopsida; order Fagales; family Betulaceae; genus Corylus; species Corylus avellana. The sequence continues at coordinate 17,373,801 of NC_142494.1, forward strand.
AAAAATTAATTAAGTGGTAATTAATTCCACGTTTCGTCTCCCAGTCTTATCCCACGCGAAACAAGACTCAGGGACCTCTACTCCTCAAAAGAGATGATACTAAAGAGGGCAACAAAAGATTCTATAAACATTAATCATTACAACCAGAGCGTCTACCAAGGAACATCAAAGTAGATGAAATCATACTATACACATCATCATCTTTACAAGGGATTCATACTATGCCTCTATATGCAAGCATGCATAAAAGCTCCTAAGCCCACAACATAACTCAAAAGTACTAGTTACCATGAGTACCCGCCTAAGCTTGCAACAAATCCTTAAGCATCTCCCGGGTCGAATCCTCCACAATAACCAGAAGCTTCGCTAGATCGATCTCTACTAAACTATCTATAACCGCATAGTTGTACATATAGAGAAAAAAGGAAAATAATACAAGGGTAAATCCGACGACTTAGTGAGTATAAATGCACATGACGTACCCATCATTAAATGGTGAACTCAGTTATTTATAAAGCACATGTAACATTATGAGATGACAGTTTATCATGGATGTGATATAGATATAATATATGCTTATAATCATGAGTAACAGTAACAACTCAACCGTATGGTCTACCCGAGATATTACCCATTCTCAGCAGGGTTGACGCTATCTCGAGAGACCTGTAGTACAACACCGATGCCTTGGATATTGCATGCTACCGTACATAACATTAGTGGCACGACTGAGTCCGACCTCGGGTGGCTCACACCAGTAGTGACCATCCATTAGGGAATGGCTGGGCCTTAGTCAAGAAACCATTGGATCCAAAGTCCACACACACACATTTGACTATAAAGTTAACCTGTATAGTAAGCCCACGGCCGTTATCCCGTACGTACCAGTGTACCATGTCATACGATACAATAAATCTTATCAATCTTTTACATGCATAGTTTTACAAGCCTCATTGTTATCTTATTAATCAATACACGTTTTCACAAAAGAGAGTTCACAGTAGTTTTAAAATGTATTTCATAAGAGTTGCAAAATATGTATGTTTGATATATATAAGATAGACGTGCAATGCAGTAAAGTAATAAAAAGCATCCACGTGAGTTTCTACTCACCTGGGTCATAAGGTTCGTCCGTAAAATTCACTTGAGGCTCCATAACCTCTAATACTGAGAAAAGACATATCATTAGTTCTAAATCCAAATAAAACAAACCTAGAACATGACAACAGAGGCTATCGGACGACTTGGTCAAAACGTTGTTTCCCCTGAAATGCTTTTGACCATATGTCCTGGCTCGAGGCCGTATGTCCGCTCAGAAAGTTTTAGGTAGAACCTTGTTTGTTCCAAAATGTCCACCTATCCTCCCAAACTGCTTCTAAACCCATCTAAATTGATTTCTAAGACCTTCTATCTCCAAATAAGATCTCCATGCAATAGAAAACACAATGGAATGCTAAGCCCAACTCTAAACAAGATCAATGGTATAACATGTCTAAAGTTTCAAACCAACGCCTAAGCTACTCTGGAATGCATTAAAAGAGCATAACGACTTAAAAAGAAAAGTTAAGCGTAGAGGGTTACCTCCTGGAAGCAACCTTCAAGAAAACACCTCTCTTATTATAGGAAACACACAATCTCACAAGAACACACTCACAAAAGTGTTTCTGGGAGCCTGGGGTGAAAATGGGTGTGAGAAACCTTGAGGGTAGGGGGTATTTATTGCGGAGGGTGCTACCAACTTCTCTGGAAAGTTACGGGCGTCCGGTACTATAGCGGCGTACATCTAGTACTATTTACCTAGCGGTCAAAAGGCTATAGTGTACGTCCAGGTATTAACCAAGGGGTATTCCAAAAGTAGTGTACGTCCGTGTGGTCCCCACCGTATGTCCGTGTATTATTGGCAGAGTACTCGGCGTACTATTAACAGTGTACGTACGATGGTCCCCCCGCGTACGTCCTCTACTACAAACAAGAGCGTACGTCCGGCAACCCTAGCGTAAGTTCAGTCAGACAGTCAAAAATTTCCAAAATACCTTTCTAGCTATCCTTAGTGACCCAAAGTCTAAATTAACCCTCTAACTAAGCTACCTAAGCTTAGTTAATTATTTGGGTCACTACACTTTTAGGACTTGGTTTGTAAAGAAACCAAGTGTTGGGTCTTTCTGTTTGTCCGAGGATGAGCTTTGACTTTTCTGCGAATGTTCTTAGAGAAAACCAAGGGCAAAATCTGACCTTTTTTTAGGACTTGGTTTGTAAAGAAACCAAGTGTTTAGTCTTTCTTTCTGTCCGAGTGTGAGCTTTGACTCTTCTTTGATCACGGATATATAGAAGACCGAGGGCAAAATCTAACCACTCTTTTAGGACTTGGTTTGAAAAGACCAAGTGTTTAGTCTCTCTATGTTTTCGGATTTTTCGCTTCCTATTCTTGTTCTTTGACATTCTTTCCCATTTCTGTTGCCCCGGGGAGTTTACCCACCTTTGCTTTTCTGGGGAATTTTTCTGCTTCTGCTATTCGAGGGATTTTTCCCGCTTTTGCTTTTTCGAGTTTTCACGCTTTTGGTTTTCTGGGGAGTTTTCCCGCTTCTACTATTCCATGGAGTTTTCCCTCTTCCGCTTTTCTGGGGAGTTTCCCGCTTCTACTTTTCCAGGGTGTTTTCCCACTTCTATTTCTGCTAAAGGGAACTAGCATTGATTGTCCGCCGGTCGATTGACCGGGGACACTCTGATGCTTAAGTCAATATAGGAATATCCTTGACTGTGGCATCAATAAAGTGTCCAATTTTAATTGGGAATTGAGTGGCAATATAATGAAAAATAAAGAGTTCAAAATAAATATAAAGGAAAGAGTTTAATTGTTTCTCATTGATAGTACTTCTTTAAGTGCTCTACATTCCAAGGTATGGGTAGAGGTCTCTCATCTTCCACCTACAAGTATTATGCTCCTTGCCAGTGATTGTGCACGACTCTGTAGGGTCCTTCCCATGTTGTCCTAGTTTGCCTTCTGCAGGGTCTCTAGTGGCAATCATGATCTTTCGGAGTACCCAGTCCCCCTATTTGAACTCCTTGTGCTTGACTTTCTTGTTGAAGTATTTGGCCATGTTGCGTTGGTAGGTGTCATTGGTGACTCCGGCCATATCCTGCTTCTCCTGCAATAAATCCAGGTTTAGCCTGATGCCTTCATCATTTAACCCCAAGTTGTAGCCCTTGACTTGGAAACTAACAGACCCGACTTCCACTAAAATGACTGCTTCGATCCCGAAGGCTAAGGGAAAATGGGTCTCAATCATGGGTGTTCTTTCGGTAGTCCTGTATGACCACAGTACTTCCGGTAAGAACTCCACCCAAGCTCCCTTCTTGTCTTCCAACTTCTTCTTCAAAGTCTTCATCAAGGTTTTGTTGGTTGCTTCTACATTCCCATTTGCTAGAGGGTGTCCCAGTGAGGGCAAATAATTTCGAATGTGCAATTTTTTGCACCATGCTCAAAATGGCTCGCAGTCGAATTGTTTCCTATTGTCTATTACAAAAGCGTGTGGAATCCCATATTGACAGACCATTGACTTCCAAAGGAAACTTTTTATGGTCCCAGTTGTGATTATGGCTAGAGCCTCGACTTCGGCCCACTTTGTGAAGTAATTGACTGCAACCACTATGAACTTGCTGCCTCCCTTACGCACGGGTAAGGGTCCCACGATGTCGACTTCCCATTGTGTAAAAGACCATGGTGATGAGACTGGACTCAATTCCTCCGAGGGGTTGGTAATGACCTTGTCGAACCTCTGTCATTTGTCTCCATCTCGTTGGAGTCTTTGTTCATCCTGGTGCTAGTAATACCTCGCCCTAACCATTTTATAAGCCAACATCTGACTCCCGGAATGACTGCCGCACACTCCCTTGTGTATCTCTTGCAGCACGTACTTCCTTCCCGGCCAGAGATGCATTTTAGCAAAGGTGGGGTGTAGCCTCTTTTGTAGTGAACGTTTTTGATCAAGGTATACCTAGCTTATCTCATCTGTACTTTGTGTGCTACCTTCTTTTCGTTGAGGACCTTTCCTTCTTTTAAGTAGTCGATAATCTATTTTGTCCATTCCGAGCCTTCCTCGATATGGATGACCTCTTCTTTTTTCGTTATTGAGGGCTCGGTCAGGTCCTGGACCTTCCGGTTAGAGGCTTCACTTTCTTCATCTATCCCGGATCCGAGTCGCGCCAATGCATCCACCCGAGTATTGTCTTCCCGCGGTATCTTTGTGACCACTATCTACTCAAAGATCTCCTTCAATTGTTACACTCTGGCTAGGTACTGCTTCATCTTTTTGCCCCGTGCTTCGTATTCTCCCCTTATGTGGCCCGTGACAACTTAAGAATCGCTCCTTATCTCATGGTTCTTGGCCCCCATCTCCCAAGCTATTTCCATTTTGGCAATGACAGCTTCGTACTCAACTTCGTTGTAATACTCTGATCCCATATTGGGAAGATGAGAAGAAGGGCACATAGGGTGGTTTATAAAGATAGTCATGGGTGCTAAGTCCCACATTGCCTAGTTACTAGGTGAAACTGGGCTTTATAATGAATTATAGAGAAGCTCTAAATTGACTAGTCCTTTTGGAGTAATAGCTCAGATGTGGATAGCGTTTTTCCCTAGGTCGTTACATTCGTTGTTGGAAGTGGTGAAAGTCAGCCGGATTGTAGATTCAAACACTTCTCCTTCTGAGTTGGTTAATAATGTGGTCTTTTTGTGTGCAAAAATAATCAATAATAAAATCACCACTCACAATAAGACGAATACGTGTATGATGGGGCTATGTAAAGGGTGTCGAACCTCAAGGGCTACACAGATGTTGTTATCAAGCTTGTCAAGATGAAATATAATTCAATTCAAAAGATGATCATTTGTTTTTGGATTTATAAAGTAAATGCATAAAATAAAGCAAGAGTAGATTGTGATGAGAGAGAGAAAAGGGAGTTGATTTCACCACTAACCGCATAACAATGGTCAACCATAAATTAATAAGGGAAATTAATATTATGCATGAGATAGGGCTTGTCTCACTCAAGTAATGAATAAAATAGCATAATTCAGAGATAAGTATAATCCATTTTCAGTTGGCATGGACTGATAAGCGCCAAATGTTGCACATTCCAGCCCCTGTAAACTCGCAAGTGTTAATTCCTTAGCGTTGTTATTTGTTTTTTGTTTTTGTGTTTCAGGGTTTTTTTTATACAAAATGCAATTAATTCCATTGATTTTGACCTTAAGCACACTTTGAGAAGACCTAGCACACGTCTCAGTATTTTGACCATAATTTTCTGCTCGAGTATTAGATTAAGGTAAAACTAGTGGTAGTGGAAAGTTAACTCAAAATAATACAATTCATTGTAACATATAAATTTCCTAATTCGGACATTTGCTATGCCAAAATCATCCCGCAAGATAAGAGAACAAAGTAGCCTACGTGCGTAGGTGCTCTTGAGCGCACCACAGGTGGGATCGAGCACACCTCAGCCCATGTGCATAGGTGGGCTCGAGCGCACTCATGTTGGAAAGTCTGGAAGATGCTGAAATTGATAAGTAAAGCTTTTTTAGGTCTCCTAATGCGACTAGGAGACTGAATTATGGTTTTTCTGGGATTCCTAGTGCTTCTAGGGTTTGTTTTACACCATATAAATAGGTCTCTAAGACTTGAAGAGAGGTGTGCTTAGTTTTAGACAGAAATTATCTTCTTGGAGGCTTGGAGTGTCGAAGAGAAAAGCAACATGGCAAGAGGCCATCCCAGCACCAGTATGAGGAATTAATTCGTAATAGGGCGTTGATGTAGCCATTTCCAAGTAAAAATGGTTTAATTGTATTTTAATTTGGGTTTTTCTATATTCATGATGGTTGTATAACTGTGAGAATTTATCATAATATTTATATTCAATCATTATAAAATTCTTAGCTTGTCTTAAAAAGTCGTTTATATTGATTTAACTCAATCCTTCATATTTTCTGTGATTATAAGAATGATTGTTATACAACGGTTTTAACTGACACATGATCAATAGGATTTGATAGGCCTTGCCTAGAAAAGACGGATTGTACTACATCCTAGTTTTGTGTAATTTAGGTAGACAGTTCATGCCAACCGAAGATGGGTTATGCTTATTCATTGATTGTGTGTAGCCTATTAAGGAATTAGATAATCCATACCTAAGGAAGATGGATCATACCGCATCTTAGTGGTTAGGTGGACGGTCCGAGCCAACCGAAGATGGATTATATTTATTTCTTAATAATGGCAAATTTCTTGACTACTCGAGTGAGACGAGCATGCATAATATGAATTTAGCTAATTAATTTATAATTGACCAATGTTATGCGGTTATTGGGGAAATCAACCCCCTATTATATCTCTCATGCTATTTACTTTTACGTTTCTGCATTTAGTTTAAAAACAAAACAAATCACTCATCTTTTAAATTGAGTTATATTTAATCTTGAAAAGCTTGATAACAACACTCACGCAATCCTTGAGGTTCGACACCCTCTTTATAGCCCTATCCCACAAGGATTTGTTCTATTGCGAGTGATTATTTTTATTATTGATATTTTTTAACACAAAAGGACCACATCACGAACCATCTACCTAATCTCTAGATGCGGTACAATATGTCTTCCCTAAATATGAACTATCAAATATCTTAATCAGTTACACACAATCAATGGATAATCATAACTCATCTTCGGTTAGTGCAGATAGTCTGCTTAAATTACACTAAACTAGGGTGTAGACAAGTTCGTCTTCCCTAGGCATGACCTATCAAATTCTATTGATTATGTGTTAGTTAAAACCATTGTATAAGAATCATTCATATAATCACAGAAGATATGAAGAACTGAGTTCAATCAATATAAAAGACTTTTTAAGACAAGAGAAGAATTTCATAATGATTGAATATAAACATTAAGATCAATTCTCATAGTTATACAACCATCATGCATACAGAAAAACTCAAATTAAAATACAATTAAACCATTGTTACTTGGAAAGGGCTACATGAACTCCCTATTACAGAATTAGTTGCTCATGCTGGTGATGGGATGGCCTTCTACCATGTTCATCTTCTCTTCAACTCTTCAAGTGTCTAAAAAGATATTTTCTGTCTAAAACTAAGCACACTTTTCACTTGAAGTTTGAGGCCTATTTATAGGGTGTAAAACAAACCCTAGAAGCCATGAAAATCCTAGAAAAATCGTAAGTCAGTCTCCCAGTCGGATTAAGAGAGCTAAAAAGGCTTTCCATAGTAGTTCCGGACTCCAGGGTGTCTTTGCCGCCCATGTGGGCTCGAGCGCACTGTAGCTAGGCTCAAGCTCAGCTATAGTAACCTGCAATAGTAACTTGCTACAGTAACATGCTACAATAATTTTGCTACAGTAACTTGAAATGCATTTTAAGAACAAATTCAATGAGATTAATTGTATTTTTCCTTATGAACCTGAAAACACAAAAAAAAAAAAAAAAACACAAAATCAAATAGATAATAGTGCTAAGGAATTAACATATACTATTAGTTAAGGAGCTTGAATGTGAGAGCAAATGAACGGCGGTAAAATATATCAGAAAATTTTAGTTTTTTTATTCTTCCGTATTCCGATCAGGCACCAAATCCTTTTTTGGTAAGACCCGCATAGAAATATGCTAATGACGTGAGGGGCGCGCTCTACCACTGAGCTAATAGCCTGTCGTGCGGGCCTCCTGCCGGGGCCCGCTATGCAAGAAATTTTTGGACTTAGTTTGAGGGTTTTATTGAATCATCGTAGTTGTAGTATGAATCTGAGGTTTTAATCGATTCATAGGGTCTTAACAAGAGAATTCCTATCAATAATAAAGAAAACAGAAGTAAAGCTGCATTACACACAAATAAAAATTGGTAAATAGAAGATTTAATGCTAGAATCAGACCTGCTATTAACGTGGGTATTTCCGTCTCCAAAGTAGGATCCGTAGCTCAAATTAAAGCCATGAAACAAGTAGCCGGCAAATTAAAATTGGAATTGGCACAATTCGCAGAATTAGAAGCCTTTTCGCAATTCGCTTCTGATCTCGATAAAGCTACTCAGAATCAATTGGCACCAGAATGTTTCAGTTTATGCTCCTACCTATTATCTGGATATACCAAGAAAGATGTACAGTCTAATGAGGCTACTTATGAAGCGCTCTTAGTTCAGTTCGGTAGAACGTGGGTCTCCAAAACCCGATGTCGTAGGTTCAAATCCTACAGAGCGTGATTCCATTCTTGTTATTCTTAGGTCGAAAATTACAATGAAATAGGAGGTCAATCAAAAAAAGATATATTAATTAATCAAAGGTCCAACTGATTGCCCCGAAATGACCTAGCCCAATAGGGAAATCCCAATTCATTGGGCCTTTTGATGCAATCAAATATTCGGCGCTTATTAGTTAACACCACACCGACTCCACTTCTCTTTCTTATGGACAATACGTCTACGTACGCCACCCACGCTTCTCCGAGAGAAAGTTTTTCCTCTTCTAGAAAGTTGCAGAATTTGACTACGAAATCTGCTAGTGCTTGTCGCTTTATCGTCACCCTTGGGTGGTATTCTATATCGATCTCCACGAGTTCGATCGCCCAGTTGACTAGCCTATCTGAGATATCGGGTTTCTGCAGAATCTTCTTCAAGGGACACTTAGTTAGCACCCTAACAGTATGGGCCTAGAAGTAGGGTCTTAACCTCCTAGCTGAGACCAATAATGCAAATGCTAGCTTCTCTACCTGTGATTATCTCTCTTCTGCTCCATGAAGGGCTTGGCTAATGACGAACTTACAGTAGATGGAGACACCGCCAGATAACGATGGGCTCTTAAGGTACTCCTTTAGCTCCCAGAGAGCTCTATCACAATCTTTGTACTAGGAAAAGGCCTTCCTCAAAATCTTGAAAAATGGCAAGCATTTATCCGTGGAGCGGGAGATGAACTTGTTCAAAGCAGTGATCCTTCCCGTGAGCTGCTGTATCTGCTTTATGTTTTGAGGGGCCTGCATATCCAGCACTACCCTTATCTTCTCGAATTTGGCTTCAATCCTCTTTAGGATACCAGGAATCCGAGGAACTTTCCCGAGGATACTCCGAATGCGCACTTTTTTAGGTTAAGCTTCATACCGTACTTCCTCAGCGTTTGGAATGCTTCGTCCAAGTCATGGATATTTTTGACAGCTTGTATGCCCTTCGCCAGCATGTCGTCTACATAGACCTCCATGTTCCTTCCAATTTGGTGCTTAAACATCTTGTTTACGAGCCTCTAGTATGTTGCCCCAGCATTTTTTAACCCGAAGGGCATCACCTTCAAGTCACGGTCAATTTTGAAAGAAGTTCTTTCCTAGTCTGCTTCGTGTATAGATATCTGGTTGTAGCCAAAAAAGGTGTCTATGAAGCTTAGCTGCTCATGCCCGGACATCGAATCCATAAGGATATCTATGTGTTGGAGTGGGTAGCTGTCTTTCAGGCATGCCTTGTTGAGATCTGTGAAGTCTACGTACATCCTCCACCGCCCATTGGACTTCTTCACCAGTACTACATTGGTTATCCACTCCGGGTAAGAGACTTCCCTTGTGAATCCTGCATCCAGCAGCGTCTTAATTTCCACTTCCACTGCCTGGCTCTTCTCGAGAGCGTAGGATCTCCTCTTCTGAATCACTGGTTTGTGATTAGGGTTCGCATTGAGTCGATGCACCATTACTCGCAGATCAATTCCCAGCATATCCTCATGGCTCCATGCAAACACGTCTCAATTTCCCCGAAGGAAAGTTACTAGCTCATCTTTTATTCCCGATCCTACTCGCACCCTTTGGTCAGGGTTTCCCACCGAGAACTCCTCTAGTTCCTCGACAAGTTCCCCACCTTGTAATTGCTACTTCTCTTCTTCTGAGTACCCCCCCTCGGGAGTGGAGGGGTTTTGATAATTCTTCAACACTAAGTGGTAGCATTGTCAAGCGCTCCACTAATCTCCTTCTACTTCGCCTATTTTGCCCTCAATTGGAAACTTCATCTTGAGGTGGGGAGTTGAAGTGATAGCTCAGAGTTCGTTAAGGGCGACCCTAATGATAATGGCATTGTATGCCGAGGGTATGTCCACCAACAGGAACTTTGCAGGATGGTTGTCTGCTTGGGGACCGTTCCTACTGTGACCGGCAGTTCGATGCATCCAAGTCCTATTCTCTTGTGAATCTCGTCAATGGGAAGCGTTCCGGGGCAATCCTCTCCCGTGGGATGTTGAGTTGTTTAAAAGCCAATAGGTACAGAATATCAGCTGAACTCCCGTTGTCCACTAAAATCTAATGGATATTATGATTGGCCACAGTCAAAGTGGTGACCAGGGCATCTCTGTGCGGGAGCAATACTCTTGCGCAATCATCATCTGAAAACTCGATTATCGAGGATTCTTCCTTCTGGAACTTCGGAGGTCTCTCTACAGCGTAGACCTCCCAATCCTTTGCTTGCGAAGCATAGGCCTTCCTCGAGGAATTAGACTCTCCACCCCCTCCGAATCCTTTTACAATTGTTCGAATTTCAACTAGAACGCCTCGATTCCCGGCATCTCCATGGCGTTGGTTCCTGCTTCACTCTCGTATTCGATCAGCTCCATTTTCTCCATTGTCCCAAGGTGGTCTCTCCTGATCTCAGTCATTACCTTGAGGGTGATGCTCTCTGGGATGATGATCCCGTTGCTCCTCTCGCGGAGGTTATTCCCGAGGCTTGTATTCCTGGGGCTGTTGGTTCTGGGGCTGGCCTCTTCGGTTATCATCCTGTTGATTCCTTTGCTCTCCCAAAAACCGAACCAGTTTCCTGTTCTTGATGAATTTCTCTATTGCCATACAAAGGGCTATACAACCCTTAGTGTTATGCCCCGCTCCTTCATGGAACTCGCAGTATTTGTCCTTGTTCCTGTTCAGAGGAACGCTTGTTATTCTGGGTGGCCTTCGGAAAGCCAGGTCATTCTTGATCTCCATTAAGATCTCATGGACCCCGGTACTGAGTGGTGTGAAGTCGAAGTCTTTGAATTTCTTCTTCTGCACTTCTTCCCCCAAGAAACCGATTTCTCGAAATCTTTCCTTTTTTTCTTAGAGGTCTTTTCTTGCAGTCTCCTTGTGCTAGTTAGCGCCTTCAATGTTTCATCTTGATTGATGAACTCTTCATTCTTGTCCATCAATCTCCGATGGGTGGGTGGCTGCTTCCAAGCCAGTTTTCTCATTAGCGCCTCTTCAGGAGATATTCCCTAGTACAATGCAGAGAAAATCATATCCTCAAGTGGATCTTCAACTCCCATCTTCTCCAAATTGAACTGGACGATGAATTCTTTGAGGGATTCGTCGTCTCGCTATTGCAGGGTTAACAAATAACCCGACGGTTTCTTCCTTACTCGCGTAGCCAGGAACTAGGTCAGGGACATTTTGCCCAGATCTTCGAATTTGTCGACGGAGTTTGTAGGTAGCCTCCTGAACCAATCCCGAGCATTTCCCGAAAGGGTGAGAGGGAATGCTCAGTAGGCCACTTCGTCGGAGGTGTCGTGGAGATCTAGGTGGGTCAGAAATTCTCCAAGTGCTCAATGGGATCCCCCATTCCCACATAGCTCAGTATTTGGGAATCTTGAACTTCTTGGGTAACTTAAATTTTGCTACCCGTTTAGTGAAGGGTGAGCCTGTGCCCATCAGCAATTTGTCAACCAACGTTGACTTTCCTTCCTCCTTGCACCTCCGCAAACTTTCGCTCCAACTTTCACTCTAGTTCTTTCACGATTTTGTTAACATCCTCCGGGTCATTCTCCTGTCTTCATTCCTTCTAGTGATTGCTTTGCCGAGGTTGATCTTAACGGTTGTTCTTCTCCTTACGCCTCTCCTGTCGCGCACCTTCTAGGTTCGTCTAGCTTTGTTCGTCCTCCAGGTAAACCTGCGAGTTAGACAGATCCATTCTTCAATCAAATAGCTCTTCGTTTCTCTAAATCAAGGCTGCTACTTGTTCTTCCAAAGCAGCTATGTGATTCTGCTCTTATGTTCTTTGGTTGAGTGGCTCGTTGGGAGGTAGGAGTACTCTTCCTCCGTTCTCCAAAGCCTGGTTTCACGAATTCAGCTAATTTGGTTGGGCATTGTGGTTTTGCTGGACCTTTGCCCAGGCTTGGTTGCTGGAGCGTGTTTCGACTGCCATACTAGATATATTTTTATGAGAAACGAAACAATCATTCCCACAGACAGTGCCAAACTATTAAAACAGTTTCCAACACGGTGTGAAAGTGTCCTCCAAGATCGAACCTAGAAGAATAAACAAGGTAAACACGAAGAGAAAGCGCCCTGTATTGAGTGAGATCTCCTTCCGATGCTCAAGTAAGATCTTTGAGAAAAGTGTATATATTCTTTATGTATACTGTGTAAGTTGATACCTGGAGTTCAACCTATTTATAGGCTGATAGATTTACTTGAACTAGAACTCTATATTCGATCTTATTCGAGCCTTGTAGCAATCTTATTCGAACCTTGTAGCTTGATTTGAATTGAGAGTAACAGTTGTATGTAAGCTCTAACACTATCCTTATGATATTGGATAATCATCAAAGGAGTCTCTAACTCAATGGGAGTCAACCATTGAATACCAGAAGTTAGTTTGGCAACTGTGCTTGATCATAGTAATAAGATAATCCTCGGGAAGCTATGGGGTTGACAGCCTCGGGGGATCTATCCTAGGGTAACCGGGCCTTGGTAGTATCTTTCCTCTTCTCACTGTCTACTCTAGTGGGCTGGACCTTTATTAACTATGGACTATGTTAACGAGGACTTAGCCCATGGTTTTGTTTATGGGAAGTTTATTCTCCCAACAGTATTGAAACCTAGAAGCAACCACAATTGCAAGCAAAGACCAAATTCCTAATGACCGATCAGTTGGAATGGGAGGCTACGTGTGTTGATATAAATAACCATCATAGACACACTCAAATAACCTTTATATGAAAAATAATCAAGCAACAATTGTAGTCAATCACGTGGCAAGCATACTAGGTAATTAGCAATCTACAGCCCACCATCTAATCGGACAATCACCCAATCACCCTCACAAGGAAACTCACTCAACTCCTCTTAGAATCTTCTCCGCATGAAAACTCAGCAAATACCAATAGCTAGCAATGCAACCAAAAAGGAAACAATACATCTATCACCCAATAGGGAAAACTACACACTGTTGACACTAATGTTACAGTGTTAGACCACTCCCAAAGAGCCTCTCTCATTAGGAGCATACATCTCTAAGTAAGTACATTCTCTCACACTCTCTTCATTCGGTTCTCTAAAAAATCATATTGACTTAAGCATTAGAGGAAACCGCTGGCCTGGAAAGGACCAAGGGATCCTGTGGTTTCCTGTGACTTTTTCTCTTTATTTTGCAGAAGTTATATCGCCGGTTCAACCGTCCAAAAATCACTTCAACAAAAACAATCACAAGCAAGTGGCGTGCCTCTTTCTCGGTTGACAGTAAGCACCTTCATGAAAGCAGAACTTTTCAAATAAAAAAGGTTCATTCCAATAGAATCACCAACCTATGATACAGAATTTCAGTCTAAATCCAGTTCCAAATCCTGAAAGGTCGTATATCTTGTAAGCCTGTATAAATTGCAGTACCCATTTGCTTAGTGAGATTCATATACAGAAGTGAAATCTATTAACGTTTGTAATTGATGTAAGAAGTGTTCTTTCAGAGCTTAGTGAATAAGAGATTTATTTTTTCATGTTTGTATAAACTTTACAATTTCTCAACAGGGAAACCAACTACAGGTTTAATCTCCGAGGCCAAAGAGCGCAGCTCATTTATTTCTTCATCAGTAAGCCTCCAGCCAAGTGCTCCTGCAAATTCCTCAGCTTGTTCTGCAGTTTTGGCTCCTGGTATTGGCACAACATTCTCCTGGGCTATTAGCCAGTTAAGAACCACCTATAAAGAGGAACCTGATCATTAGTAAACCTCAGTGCAATGAATCAGTCATGCAGGTCACTTGGAAACCTAACAACAAGCCTTTTTCTAATTTCAGGAATTTTGCAAATGGAACCATTAATATGTAGTTTTAAACCTGATTTATTGTACATAAGCCACAGGAAGATGGTCTACAAAAAAAAGGATACTAGATAAAACTTGCTGTCTCAGATGTGCATAGTATCTATTCCAAACATGAATGGAATAGCACAAGCCAGTATGTATGAAGTGTTTGTTTCTTGTGTATGAATTCCAGTACAACTAAAGTTGCTACAATACAGATTTCTTAGCGAAATTTTCCTTGCCACTGCTTCAGCAGGCTAGAAATAACAAATGTAGAGCATCTGTGTTGATGAGATCACATGATATAGAACATTTAAAGAAGAAAAACAAACCTGTGTGGGAGTTTTACTGTAGCCCTCTCCTATTTCTCCGATTCTGTTCAGTAGCGGCTGGAGCTGCACGGCCAGAAGTATTTTAACAATGTAATTGGAACTAAAAGTTAATAGATCATTTCCACAGGCCTTACCCTTGTTAGAAACTCAGGAGTATAAATCCGCCTTCGAGGACCAGTTGGTGGATTTTCTGGTGAATACTTTCCCGTAAGAATGCCTACAATGTGTTAAAAACATTATATATCACTGTACTTCTCTCTCTCTCTCACTCATGAGCATATATTACTGTACTTCTCACATTATATGTCTAACCATTTATTAAGCTTGGCTTACAGATTACATTGCAGCAGGACCGTGCTAAATGATTGAACCACTTTAACAAACAGTTGAGAAGGTCTTGGGACTGTAAGAGAACCCAGCTTGGATTAACAAGTCTGTATGCAAATAAACTCTATTTGAAGTGCTTATAAAACTAAGGTAAACTTCATAACCATAGACTTGTTTGTCAGGCAAAAATATTGTCTTCCCTAATTTGTGTTTCCCTAATTTGCGTTAATATTTTCATATCTAGTTTATTTTCTTTTATCTCAAAAACATTTAGCAGTGGCTATCACTTCATGGGCGATTGCAACCGTTTACCGGACTTATATGGAATGGTAATGGTACAATTTTAATAGAATGACTATCTACCAAAAAACAGGACAGCATTTATCACCTATTGCTCCCACTGACTATCTATTAAACTTTCCTGTGCAAGATAGACACTCCCACTTTATCTACACTTAAAAGGAACTACAATCAACCATAACAAACACAAAACCGGATAAGTTGTTCACAAGAATGAATCAGATAGTAAAGAAATACATGGTTTTAAATATCTATTGCAAAAAACACAATGCCTCTCTCTCTCTCTCTCTCTCTCTCTCTATATATATATATATATATCCCCCCTTTTTTTCTTCAAAAAAAAGTGAAAATTCTAAAGACCGAAGGCCATTTGTGGATATTGTCCACATCGGGTCACCATATATTTCACTTTTTTTTAAAATTTTTTTTTTTAAAAAAAAATGGGATATTTTGCGCATTTTAACAAAAAAATTGGTGAAATTAAAAGGGAAAAATTATTGGGATACTGATATTGCAAAAATTAAAAGTTTGAGGTTTTGATTGTAAAAACGCTGACACTTTGGGAGGTAAGTGAAGTTTCCCCCATCTATATATCTATTAACTTTGAATTTAGATTCTAATTAAATTGGATCCTAATAAAATTGAGTTAGATCCATTTATTATCAGTTTTAGATTTTATATGTGGATCTTAACCTTCGGATCTATTGATTGATTTTGGATCTAATTTACTCATCTCACCTATTAAAAGATAGTTTGAGCCCACGCTTGAGGGAGAGTGTTTATGTATTCATTAAATTATTAAATTTACTTCTTCCTATTAGCTTAAGCTTTTGAAATAAGTGGTTGATTTAACAAGAGGAATTGGTTTTCTTTTTCCTTCAACAAAACTGCAGCATATAGTGGAATAGTAATAGACACAGATACATATTAAAACAAAAGTACTAATGGAAACCAAAGACAAAGAATAAAATGCTGTAGAAAAGAAAAGAGTGTTTGAATTCTCGGATGGATAAGCCTATTTCCTTCCAACCTCATATACACCTTTTGCTTTTGAAATTTCTGGTCAAAGTGCTCAAGTTTATATCATTGGTCCTCACAATTTGCAGTCATACTAGGATAAGTAAGATTCATTAAACTGAGAGTACAATGTTTCTCCCTGCGCATCTTATTGCCAATTGGGGCTAGCTTATGATTTCAGTGGAAATGACTAATATGTATATGTAGCACCTTATAAACATAATGAAGCAAGACCGTAGAAGTGTAGGAAATTTACCTTGAGCTATAGGTGAATATGCGATCAAAGAGATCCCAAGTTCATCACAGGCAGCCTTCACACCGTTCTCCTCCGGTGCCCTATATATGAGGCTGTAATTGACTTGGTTTGAGGCCAGTGGGATACCTCTCTTTTTAAGCTTGTTGTATGCATCACGCAGTCGCTTTTCTGAAATACAGAAAAATCTCACCATCAAGTTAAGGAAGAAACTTTTCCAAGCCATCTTCATTCATTAAAAAAAAAAAAAAAAAGAAAAAAAAAAAAAAAGGAAACAGGAAAACAAAAAGAAGACAATGATTACTCATGGAAAAAAAAGTTATGCATGTTTTAATCTGTGTAGCTCAGTAAATAGTAAGAAGCTAAATAGCAGAAATATACCATTGTAGTTTGAAACACCAACAGCCTTCACTAGGCCCTGCTCAACAGCATCTCCAATACCATCAATATACCCTGAAAATGATTTTTCAATGAACTAAGCCTCTTCAGAATCCGGGATTTCTGTAAACACCTGATTCTATTAGTTACACGAATTTTATTGTTCAATGAGACAGTAGAAACACATTAACAACCTTCATTTCCCCATATTCCAGGCCTGCAATTAGCAAGGAACACTTGGTTAGCTAGTATTGCCTTTATTCATTAATTAAAAAAAAAAAAAAAAAAAAAAATTGAAGAATGCTTATATAGAAATCATACAAAAGGCTCATGAATCACAGACCAATGGAGTTGATACAGGTCTACTGAAGAAAGTCCAAGGCGACAGAGGGAATCCTTAAGGGCATTAAGTACACTCTCACGGCCAAGTCTCCATGGCAAAGCTGCAAACTTGGTTGCAACAGCAACCTCCACTGTTGGATCCTTTTCCTTCCTTTCCCTGATAAATCTGTAACGTAGTGCAAGAACTCTAGCAGGTTCATCCGACTGTGTATTGTCTGAAGTAGAAATTTAAACCACAGTCAAATTGGTAGAATGTACCTTCCCAGTAGAGTTTCTGAATTTATTGCACCCATTGAAAACTGCAAAAAATGATAATATTTTTTAGACAGCTAACACTTTCACTGCATTTAATGGATAAGAATGGAATAAAAATAAGGCCCACTGCTCACCCTAGAGCCATAAACTTCAGCAGTATCAAAGAAAGTTATCCCACGATCAACACTAACATCAAACGCAGCCTTAGCAGCCTTCAATTTTCTATCTGAAATCATCACATAGAAAAAAGAAATGTGAACATTTTCTACAGTTGATTATCAGGAAAAATTTGTGGCTAATCACTTAGGTTGATGACGAGGGTTATTTCTTTTGTGGCTAATCACTTATGTTGGCACACAACAAACTGGGAATTACAGGCAGTACCCTTTGTTTTTTTTGTACAAAACAAGGATGGAGATGGTCTTTTAGAAATGGTGGGTGATTTCTTCAGACTGTATAATTCAAATTAGACGTGTCTGTGGAAGTGTCTTGTTAGAATAGAAGAAGTTGAGGGGAATAGATAGAACTCCTGCAACTCCTTAGGTGGCTTTCTTTGTTTGAACAGCTTCCTTGGGCAAGAATCTCAAAATGAAGAACCTCACCAAGCATAAGAAGACTATTATCAATTGGTGACACGTGTAGGAGTAATGGGGAAACAGTGGATCAATTCAGTACTTCATTTTTTAGTTCTTAGAGGTTTATGGTCTCTCCGGCATTAGCCAGGTCATCTCTAGAAATGAGGTGAAGTACCTGGCCTTTTTCTGCAGATTTTTAGTATTTCAAATTTGAGCTAAACATTTTTTTTTTTTAATTCAAAATTAAAATGTGCGTTTCAAATTATAGAAAAACACATTTACATTTTCATTGGGAAAGCATATACCCCATCAAACAAGTAACCGAGTTATATTCCTACAATTGTGTCAATGTTCACATATCCAGCCGTTTTTAGGAAGAAAAGATAATTCTCATAAATAATTGCTAGACAATTGGTTCTCATTTTATTCGGAGCCTCTTGGGTCATGCCTAGCAATATTGCAGAGCTACTTCAATGTTAAAAGAGGCAAGGTCGTGGACAATCCAAAGAGGCCATATAGAAAGTCATCCCTAGTTTACTTATGTGGAGCATTTATCGAGTCAAGTGTTCTTCAACTAAAATCTTCCTTTTTGAGTGCCCTCTTTAGATTGGGCTCTAACTTTGGTTCCTAATTTCTCGTAGATTTTGTTAACTTTTTAGATTTTCAACCCCTGTAGAGTGGTTGCTTCAAGTGAGCTTCCCTCTTCTTCTAATAAATTATCAGTCATCAAAATAATTGCTAGAAAAAGAAAATACATAAATGAACATAAAATGGCATACTAGTTCAAAACACCAAGTATAGGGCCAAGCAAAACTTGTTTAAATCTACAGTTTATAAGAAAGATTAAGTACCAATTCCAAATGGGAATCTCAAAAACAATTTTTTTTCCCCATTTCTTGAGAGAATTGAAGGAACTTACCATCCCATTCAAAGTTATTCCAATAGCTGGTGTCACCCCAAGACCAGGCTCCAATCCCAAGCCTTGTGACCTTCAATTCTGAGCCCCCAAGCTTCACCTTCTCTTTCTCTGATTTCAAAGCAGTGAAGTCCTCAGAAGCAACAGCTCTTGTTCTTTGAACTCTGCTGTGACTGAATGCAGAAAAGCAGGCACTGCTAACATGCATGGCCATGATTCCTTGTAATTACACAACTCCAAAAACAACTAATTCAAAACAAGAAATGGGTTTCGCAGATTCCAGAAAATACTTTGTGAAAGTGAACTAAAATGCCAGGATTTCAGAAGAATTGGATTAGAAAGTGAACAGTGGGACACAAAATGGGATCAGGGATGATGCCTTCAGAGGCGGAGAATAGATGGTTGGTGACAGAAATTTTCGTGGGCAAACGGAAGCGCAGAGAAATGGTTTTGAAACGAACACGTCAGATGGTCACTTTGGGTGGTCGTATTCCTCAAAAGTTAAAAGCGTGTTGATATTTCTCTGCATACATGCAGCCAATGAGCCAATTAGAAATTTTGAGACGAAAAAACTCAAAAAGTAAAAGACAGATTAATGCGATGGCGGCCACATTTATTTATTTTTTATTTATTTATTTTTATTTTTAATTTCCTCAGATTCGTATTCAATAAAATAATGAATCCCCAAAGGGTTGATCAATATGGTAACACTAAATAAGATATCTAATTGATAGCAAATATAATGTGTTAGAACACTGTCCCCAAGCCAAATATCGAGCCAAGGAGACTTGTAAAAAAGACTTAAAGGTTAGAGAGGTATTTATTTCTCTCACTCGGTTCTTAAAAAATAATATCTACCTAAGACGAGGAAAAAGACATGAAAAAAAATATTATGAGAGTATCTAGCATTTCTCTAATAGAAATGTCAATGAAACTACCTTCAACACTACTTAACTCTACAATAATGAGGTGAAGGGGATAAATTGATAGATTATATAGGCAAAGAGATAAAAATAAATAAATAAAATGAGGTACCTAAGAAAGCTACTTCGTTTACATTTTGCTCATGCAACACTAGGTCTCCTACATCGAATTCCTAGGTTTAACCGTCGTGTTGAAGTACTTGGCCATCTTTTGTTTGTAGGCTGCCATGCATTGCCACTTTTGTCCTTTTCTCATCAAGGAGATCGAGAATCTAGACCCTACACATTTTGCTCTTAGCCATGGTTGCTGGTAGCCGGCGAGTCCTTTTTCAACTAGCATCATTGCTTCACTGCCAAAGGCCAATGCGAAGGAAGTGGTAGGGCTACATGTTGTTGTCTTGTATGCCCACAGTATTCCAAGGAGCTGTTATGCCCAAAACTCATGGACTTGATTTAACCGGGTTTTTATTATCTTGAAGATGGTTTTGTGGGTGGCTTCGGCTTGTCCATTAGGCACACCAATATTGAAAAGCTTTGTTGTCAAACTGCTTTCCATTTTTTGACAACAACGCATGCGAAAATTCGTAAATATTCTTCTCGGTAATTGTAGCTAAAGCCTTCACGTCTGATACCCACTTCGATAAATAGTCCATTGCAACCACAACTTCACTTACCTCTTTCCTAGTGGGAGGGGCCTAACTATGTCGATTCCTCACATCACAAAGTGTAACACTCAAAATTGGCCATGACCATTTGGGTAGAGTTATTGGCAATTTTACCAATTCGGTTAATTGTAAAGTAACTGAAAGGATCATCTGTCAAGCATATTCAGAGTAAATATAACAGAATGTGAAAATGACAAATCTGAAATATCTAGAAATCACAAGGTATGCATATATTATCATTAATCATAGAGTGAAAGCTACTAATCGAAATACAATTATTATAATCAAACCTGGTATATACAAAATAAACTCTTGGTTTCTTTCCATTAAAAGTCATCTTAAAACAGATAACCTGACAAATCGCAAATATTGAGTAAGTCTAAGACTTAGTAAGTGAACCTCACACTTGAGTATGGAATGAGCTCTTGTTTATATGTAGAAGTAAACATGTATTTTTGGTAAGCAAATGAGGTGTTGCCTCTGTTATTACACCATAAAAGTATAATTTTGGTTCCGGAGATGTGTAGGTGTAATCCAAGTGACAATCACTTATAAGTTTTAATGCAGAAAACTAATGCATTATTAGGTTATAACTATTATACATGATCTACTCAAGATATTACCCTTTCTTAGTATGGTTGACGCTGTCTCAAGAGACATATAATACAATACCGATGTCTCGGCTATTGTACACTACCGTCCATAGCACTAGTAGTTTAACCAAATCCGACCTCGAGTGGCCCACGCTACTAATGATGTACGTTGTGTAATGACCTGCCAAGCAAACATGGCTGCGCCGATCATAAACAACCTATGTAACACACACTTTGAAGTAGCCAAACCTAAAAAAACAATTTATTAAAAAGAATTCAAGAACAAACAAAACAAACTTACAATCCTTTAACGATTTATACGTTTGTAAGGAGACAAACACCCCACTTTTGCCTTCTACCACATTAGCTCTAGATCCTCTCTTGGCAATTCTTCTCCTTGGTCACCTTACCGACCCACTGGTAGACATCATGTTAGTTGACGACAAACAAGGTTTAGTTTGATCACTAAACTCCAAGAGAATTAGAATGAAGGCTCACAACAAAATATGTTTCTTGACTCAGAACAATAAAGCTAATCATTCAATGTATGAGCGGCTCTTGAGGCTTAGGCTTAGCCCATAATCGTGCATAAACATCCATATATAGAAGAGGATGAAAACCCCAACTCTGCAAGTGAAAAATCTTCTATTGATTATGCTTATCTATACATGCGAATTTCCTTAAGTTACACTATATATGATTTTGGTGTGAGCAAAGAGTACTTTATCACACAAAAGATCCTAATCATAATCTCTTGTAGCTTATAATGATTGTTCATGATTTTTGATGGAATTAAGGGCATTACATTGCTATGACCATAACACATCAACTATGATAATCTATCTTAATCCTATGAAGTATTACTTTAGGATGATGTATTGGTGCAGATGCGATGCTATGAACGAACTAAGTGAGTCATTATTGTCCTTGTTAAACAATGAGTCATCATCAAGATGCCCTAATTACACTAGAAACTATCCAGGGATGTTAGAACCCTGTAATCAGGCCTAGATGACGTCCATATGACTAGTATGTGATGTCTTGGTGCCGAGTCTCTTCGGAACACTTCCGTCAGCACGTTCAAATGATGTCTAGGTGACATGACCAAAATCTAAAACTTAACAACAATGAAAGCCCAACATCTAGAATTTAATGCAAGATAGCCGCCAAAAAGAAGCCAAGTCGGCCTACCTGTTTTCCTTATGAGAAAATGATAAAGCCTTCAAGAGCATGAAAGCTACGACCTTCTAGCTCATCAGACGAAGAGTACTGGATCTGACATGGTAGTGAATATTTAAAGAGTTCGTTCACGTGCGAAACACCAATGCGGAGACGGGAGACCCCAACAGAGGGTCAAAACCACAATTGACTAAATTCAATTTTCACCGGCGCCATGACACTCATCTTATTCATTACTTTCCAAAAATAGTAATTGATTAGATTAAGAAAGTATTTCATAATTAACAACATTCTTAACTAGCATGTAAAGTTTTTTTCATTTTGAAAGCTCTTTATAAACTTTTCTTGCAGGCAAAGTCATTATATATAATACATGGAGGAAACAATATTCACATGTATGTATTTAAGGCACTAAAAACAATGGATAAAATCACATGACACATAAGATCGAGCATTCTTATTGAGTTCTTTAAATTTGATTTTTCTTTAAAAATTTGAAAAAACTCACCAAAATAGTCATTTAACAAGCTAGTTCTCTAGCTACGATCTATTTCAAATTTAACTTTAATCAACAAGGCTCTCCAAATATCAAGTGCAAAAAAGTGAAAGTTATTTAGTTTTTTAATCTTATATATTCATTTTCCTTTTCTCTCATCTACCAAGAACAAAAAAAGAATTAAAAAAAATAAGAAAATAATAATATTTAACTAAAGTAGAGGAAGATATAGTGAGTTTGATATTTGGTTCATTTTAAAAGTAACTCTTCAAATTGAAAAAAAAAAAAAAAAAGTTTTTCTCTTCAAATTTAACTTTTATTTGAAGAGCTCAATAGGGATGCTCTAATATCTTTAGAGCGGGTAGGAGATCTACTAACCTTCTTGATCCAGCTAAGTACAAATGTACATCCACTTTAATAACTTAGTAATTATATCTTATTTAAAAGGGCACAAATGGTCTTTCCCTAACCAAGACTCTAATGATATAGCCCTAAACACTCTAAATGGACCAAAGATGTAGAGCACTTCTATTTACTACAATTGAGCTTAATTACAATTGAGCACTTCCTAGCCCAAAACTTAGGTTAAATGTGGATCAAATGGACTCTTAAAACATTATGGACAAAAAGTTGTAAAATTAATGTGATTCTCGTTCATGATGCAATTTTTCAAGAAATTAATCAATTATTGCCACTAGGCTTACCTTGGATAGAAGGGCTTTTGTTTAAAGTAAATCTAGCACTCTAATTAAACATTTAGTACAATAATTTAGGCCACAAAGTTTCTGCTATGAGCTTAGTTCCACGTTCTAAATCTGATTGGTTCGGCTAGGGTATGCTAGCTATTCCCTTGGCTGATCCATATATGTAAGTGTTCCTATAACATGTTAAAAATAAATATTGGTTAACCATATTCATAGCTATATGCATAGGTTTAATAAAAATTGACTAAGGTTTAATACCAGCATAGTATATAATATATAGGTATATTGAACAGGTATTTTTGTCTCCTCATAAAGTGAAGAGACAATAATACTCCTCCAGTTCATTTGAAATGGAAAAGATCCTATTCCGTTAGTTAAGAGCATTAATTAACCGAATTCATAATCATTTTTTATTATGGATTCTATTAATTAATGCCCTTAAACAACGGAACATTATCTTCTTCATTTCACTATTTCAAATATTTTTCACTAGTTTGCTTTTGATAATCATAAGATTTAATCCGTTTGGAGTATTCCCAGTTTTCAGAAAAAAGGTTTCTCATCATCAATTTGTAGGAATAGGTCAAGATCTAAGCATCCCAATGCATGTAATGAGTAATTTCTGACCGTTAATATGAAGCTGGGATGGAATAACTGAAATGATACATAAATTATCCATAGTTCAGAATTATTACAAAACATTATATAGTAAATTCTCATGAGCAATCCTTTGCATCCTACCTTTGGATTAAGACAATGTCAATGCCGTCAATTCACCTCATAAGTGACGTTATATTTATTCATTTATAAACCAATAAAGTACTAAAATTGAGATTTCGTATACCTTTGAGTGTAATAAAATAATTTGATATACTAAACATGATAGTAAAATTATTATTATTATTATTATTATTATTATAATATAATACCTGTTTATAATTTCGTATAGAAAATAGTCTAATATAAATATATATAGGGTAAAGCCTACTTAACCCCATCAAACTACCACCTCAATGACAATCTACCTCACAAACTATCAATTATGACAATTTACCTCCCAACCAACCAAAACAATAACAATGTACCCCCAATGCTAGCAAAATGAAGAAATTACCCCTATAAAATTTTTAATAAGACAAAAATACCCTTAAAATTTTGAAAATTTTAATTTTTTTAGTAAAGGTAATTTCGTCATTTTGTTAAAATTGAAGTACATTGTCATTGTTTTAGTAATTTGGGGGGTAAATTATCGTAATTGATAGTTTGGAGAATGGATTGTCATTGAGGTGGTAATTTGAGAGGGTTCCCCCCCCCATATATATATATAAAAGAAAGGAACGGCCAAATTATAATGGCATCAACACGCTTTTCTCAAATAATATCTACATTAATTTTTAGTGAGTATGTCTACGTGACAATTAATATATTTAATTTTTAAGCATTTAAGACCTACATGCAAGAAATGGACTTGAATTTTTTAATAACCTTATTTTTAAAAAAGTAAAATTTTATTGGTTTTTAAAATATAGGCCTCTCAACCAAGGTTAATTTGATATAACACGTAGCAAATTAAGGATTTTTGGCTTAATTCCATAAATATATATAAGATAAAATCAGATAATTAACTATAATATAGCTAACAAATTCCATACCTTGAGTATGTTGCAAATAAATAGTATCTCCAAGAGAGTACCAAACATGAGCTCTTTAACTTCCCTCCTAATTTACATTATTCTAAAATAATAATAATAATAAAAAAATTTAAAAATTTAAAAATTTTTAAAAAAAAAATGAAAACCCAAGCCATTTTTAAATCTCTTCTTATCTTGAGTATATTACAAATAATTTTTTTTTTTTTCCTATTAGTAAACAACTTTTTTCAGTTTTGTCTCACAAAAAATTGAAATATTATTTCACATTCTTATGATCACTTCAATAATTTCTTATAGTTATTCAAGCAAAAAACTCACAACAAAACTCTATACCCAAGTAATCATATTAATTAGTACTTCATCAACAATCTAGCATTCCTCACTAATAATATCATCTCGACTTTCGAAGTCATGTGCAGTAGCAATAATACCAAACCAAATACGACGAGTAGTGGGGTCCTGAGCTAACAAGATACTTTTATCGGACAAGGGAGATATTTTAAGCATTTCATTATTGAACTATTGCTTTATGTAATTGGAAGTAACCAATTAGGTTTAAAAAGAAACTTAAAAATCGATCATTGATCTAATTTAAGTACCTCTCCAACAAGCGATTGAGTTCATAGAGAGAGAGAGTGAGAGAATATAGTAATACAAATTAATATTAATACCAAAATGCATATATTAATACTTCCATCTCACAATCTATTACACTGAGAACCTTACATGAACAAACAGTAAACTGATTCCTAATTAACTACCAACTTCCATTTTTATTTATTTATTTATGGGAAAACAGAAATTAATTAACATCCTTCTTCCCATATAGAGTTTATATATACTACCATTACGATATATAGCAAAGATGGTATATATAACTCATAATGAAACACGAGTTTATGCCGCCGGGGCCACCTTTTTCCCATCGTCGTCATCGTCGTCATCATCCCCGTCATTCTCTACGTAGCCATAGACCCTGCCGGCCTCGGTGCCGTCGTAGCTGACGGCCTGCAACATGGGAAACCCAGATTTTTTGGCAACAAAAATCACCATTGAAATGAAGTGAAGGGCAGAAACTATATGTTTATGTTATATGAGATTCTTCTCTCACTCACTCTCTGAGAATAGAATTAAAATATTGAAGGATATGAAGGTGTATTTATAGTCGAAAAACGTAATGCATGGCACTTTCACGCAAAACTCCAGATCTTGTGAAATCTTTGGTGATTCTTTTGGTTGTTTCATTCGTCTTTTCCGAATTACTTTTTTCCTGTCGAATTTTGACATCGGTTTGGGGTGACATGGTGGGCTGGTCTCCATACGTTTATCCTACATGGCATAGAGAGAGCCCACACGTGAGGAATGCTCATGGCAGGTGGCTGCATTGCGCATTCCACACGTTGAAGCAACAATCCTTGCACACTCTCACGCTCCACCGTCTCGTGCATGTCTTCTGACACGCTGGATATACACAATTTGTATTTGTTTCAAAAAGACAAAGAAAAAAAAAAGTTCCCAAATAAAGCAAGAGAAGTGCTTTGCCCCCAAAGCAAAAAGGCATCTGGTTTTCTCTTCAGCTTCCTTGCCCCTTTCTGTCACAAAAAGACATCTCCCACAACATAACTATTAAAGAATATATTTGATATTATTTTAGGGTTATTTCTTTTTTTATGTATTCTAGGGTTTTCTTAATCTATTAAGTTTACATTTCCTTAGTCTACTAGGTTTACTTGTCAATCACTTATAACTTCTTTATAAATAGAGGTCTCTATAATACTTCATATAATTAGTCTTACTACAATATAGTCCATTATATGTTTCTGCTCTCTCCTCTCTATCTCTTTCTTCTTCAATATATCTCTTTAATATATTTAACGTAGTATCAGAGCCACTTTTCTATGGCCTTCAATAAACGTCATCAAGTTTTATGGCGTTATCATTTGCCGAATTTTAGTATCGTCACCCCATCCCAAGCATCACCAATAGTGTCCAAACGAGCTGCCACGTGCCAATGAAGAATCTGCTTGTTCTATCACACGTCATCACAAAGTGCTGATCGCCTCAGTAATAGCAGCAATCGACAGATCATGGCTTGACAAGTCTAGAACTGCAAAGTATAGCCTCATCGGATTAGCCACACGCTCACATGCGCCTCCCCAAGGTGTTGTCGTTCTGCCACGCGCCACCAAGTCCTGTCGATCAGCTTGGTTGCCATACCACTTCATAGATCCGATGCCGGTGGTTACATATCCGCCTAGAATGCTGCCAACAAAGCTTGGACTCGCCAGTGAATATCCTGTGTGGGTTTGACGCGCTAAGGCATGGCAGCCAGTGAAGCGCGTGTACCACATATGCCAGACGCTTTCCATTCTTCCTGCAGCCACGTGTCATCCAGATAGAGTGCCACACCAGCCCTATAGTCACGTCAACCCTAGCTACAAGTCAGCATTATGACTAGTTTGACTTATTTTGCGTTGACTATTGACTTTGATCGTTGACTTTTATTGGACCAGTTGTTTTCTACTCAAGTTTTCGTCTTGATTTCATATTTGTGATCTATTTTTGCTTTTGGCATCTCTATATGGCACAAAAAGAGATTCTTCACCAAGTTAAGGTGTTTGTTTTGTTGGATTCAAGTCGGTTCATGTATTGTTCAAGTTGATTCCATAGCCTTTGTCGGCGCAGTTCAAATTGGGTCAATCTTCTTGCGATGGGCACTATAAGGTCAGACCAATCTTTCATTCAATCCATGGGTTCGGGCCAAATAGGCCCATTTCAACTGGCCCACTTATGCCTTGCCGACCACTACCATCATCGGTCACTATCGCCGCTTCCCAAGCCATCAATCCATTACTAATTCATAATTTTTCAAATTAGACCTTTCAATGGTCCACGAGTTTTTGGGCGTGATTAGCCCCTTCAACCGACCCTTTCTCTCCACTTAACTCAACCAACCAAGTGAGAGAGTCTAAGGGTTTCGTGCCAAATTAGCTCGTTCAACCAACCATTTTCTCTCCACTCAGCCGACCAAGCTAGCTAGTCCATTACTAGTATATGGTTTTCAAGTCAAATTGCCACCAAGTGAACCAGGCTCTAGTCTAAATGCATGACTCAATTTAGTCAAGGCCCATCACAAGGGTTCAATCCACTGTTCCAGCAACTTTTATGGCGTCACTCAAGAAACTTTTTCGGCACTAGCAGCTTTTCCAAGGAATTCCAAAAAAAAAAAAAAAAAAACTCTTTCTTTCCCTTACTTTTTCCTAAACTCAAGCTTACACCTTGAGTTTGAGGGGGAATGTTAAGAATATATTTAATTTTATTCAATGGTTATTTATTTCCTTATATATTATAGGGTTTCTTTAGTCTACTATGTTTACCTTTTCTTAGTTTCTATAAATAAAGGTCTCTGTAATGCTTCATATAATCAGTCTTACTACAATGTAGTCCATTATATGCTTCCGCTCTCTCCGCTCTCTCTCTTTTTTTCTCTTCTTCAATATATCTCTCTAATATATTTAACAATATATAACAATGCTCCATCTTCATGTCTTCAACCTTCTGCAGTGTAAACCTAGTCTTGTTGCATTTAAACAAACACTCTGAAGTTAACCACAAACAGTAGTAACTCAGTAGAAGCGGAACCTCTTAATAAACTTTGTACTAACATGTGATGAGGGGATTTAACTCACTCATGGATTTTATCGATCGGGGAGCTTCTCCCGGAGCCTGCATTTTTGGATGAGCACTTTTGGGAGTGAGACTGTCTTGTGCTATGTTATAGGCTTCTTGGTTAGACCTTTAGTGGTGATAAACTTATGACAGATTTATGATGCTTGATGCTTCTAGATTACCTGTTTTTTAGAATAGGACTATGTTTAGGCTGTTTAGCTATGTTATGTGATTGACATATGATTAACTTATTCTAGTACTTATGTTTGATCTTGTTAAGATTGTTATGGCTTGATGGTTTGGTAGTTGCTCTCGTTTAATTTCAAGATGATTATTTTATCTAGATGGTTAAAGATGATTATTTTATCTAGATAGTTAACAAATGTATATGTGTGCATGCACGAGTTCACACTTTCCACGCCAATTATATGATAATGTAAGGGCATTAGTGATAACACTTCAGGTTATTTAGTTGAATAATCTAGGGAGCGTTAGATAGATCTGTTTGGGTTTACGGTTTCAAAAAGTGCAATTTAAAATAACGATTTTAAAATATGCGATTTGAAAACTTAATTTTTAAAAACACAGTTAAACGTTTGACAAAATTGCAGTTTGACCGTTAAAATTGCAATTTAGCATTTTTAAAAGTGCTAACATTTCACCCACCATGTGGCAAAATAGATCACCTCGAGATTTTTTTCAAGAAGTATTCCCATTTCCCCCTACTAATCAATTTGGCTAGATAGTAGAAACTAGAAAGGACCCCTACTGAACATGGTAATGGTGATAGTAGCTGGTGAGTATTTTCGCTATAGTAGGTGGGATGATGGGGAAGAACAGCTTATGTTGATGGTTATGGTCATCATGCAAGGTGGTTAATGGTCATCAAATTCAAACCCACCTAAACTCCATATCTTGTTTAGCAATAAGAATTGAAGCTCAAAACACAAACTCATTGCCTCCACTAATCTACAACAATCACATCATTCTTTTTCCCTCAACCATTCTCAAATGCTGCTTCTTAGAAACTGATCAGTCACAGTTTTACAAGATGACAAACTCTCAAGACAAGATTCAATTGAACCAGAATTCAATGAAGCAGCAAAGACCATTCTTCAAGTGGAGCTAATTGTCCAGTTCAATCCAAACAAACATGATTTTTCTTCTTCTTTATCCATTCAAATACATATTTAAACATAATCCCCCCATAGACAGATGAGATTAACAATAGAAGTTCTTTAAGAACTAAATAATTCTACTCATTCTTCTTTCCCTTAAGCCCTCCCTTAGGGATCTTGCTAAGGAAACCAGCATCCAGCTTGCGATAGTGACCTTGAATCTGATCAAGGACATTATACACAAAGCTGTCAACTTGATCTTCATACCTCTCATAGAAAACTGGCAGTGTGTGGGCAGCAACAATACCTAAAGAAAAACGAAACATCATTGAAAAACAGTTGAATGGAAAATTAAGCTGCATCAGGTTATCATAGATATGTAGATCGACGAAATGGTTTCCAAGTTCCATATATGTTTTCTTACACAAGCAGGGGCACAAATTTTCAATGATAAACTCTACAATGAGCCAAAAAGAAGGAAAATTGCATCCCTCAATCTTCTTTCTAGATTGGTTTCATTTTGTTTTTTGATAAAAGTAGATCCATGTCATCATAAAGAAAATGTTTACTTAATGATCCTTACTGATCTCTATTCTAAACCTTGAAAATTACCGGAAGTATCCTCAATTTCATTTTTACATTTACTGTTAGGATTGGTGCCCTAAAAACCAATTTGAATTCAATACTTTTAAAGAGAAATGATCTTTTTACATTTCCCGTACATCTCCGGTACATCTCTTTTTCAAATCAATCATTGGATCATGTGGATCCTACAAATCCAATGGTTGATTTAAAAAAGAGATGTATGGGAGATGTACGTCTAACAGGTCTCCTTTTAAATAAAATTGTTTAATTTTGAGATTCATGATATTTGGATAGTTATAATTTATGAGATGAATTGCAATCCTCAAGTTGTATATGTGATTAAAATCTAAATCATAAATCGCTTAAACCTTGTAATTCGAGTTCATCGTCAATGATAAAATTTGGCATTTTATTTGTGAAGTAACTACTATATGATAGAATGATTTGTCTCCATCATTGAAGTGGAGACTTCTAGAAAACATGTCAATACATTTGGAATGCATTGAACTGGACCACTATGGGAATGTGTTCTACAAACTACTCTCACATAAATGAATTTTTCATATCTACTAATCGCAAAGACTCTTAAACCTAAGAGAATGGTGAATTCATATACGAAACATCAATCACTTTTGACTCACCACCAAATTAGATCTTGTAAAGTCAATACCTTGGTATTTTGGATGATTGCATTAAGCACTGTGGGAACACGTATTATCAATATGACATCCATAATCTCCACAAGAGATAAACATCCCCTTGAGATAATTTAATAGAATTGATCATCTAAGTCCAAGCCTGATAACTTTATCAAAGTGGTTAGTAAAATTAATACTCTAAACGATTTGAATTTTTTATAAGAATATTGTAGATGATCATGTGATTATAACGACTCAAGAATTAAAGATGCACTTGGATAAGGTGATGCAAAAATTAAATTATCTTATTCATCTATGGATATCTCACGGAGTGGTTTATTTGCAAGTATTAGTAGGATAAGTAACTCTCTTATAATTAAATAAAATCTAGAGTGCAATTATAATTTTATAATAGAGTAAAAAATTAATTAATAGGACTCGCGAGGAGGTTATGAGATAACCAGAAACTAAAAACCTATGGGAACTATGTTTTTATTGTTCATCTAGGTCCCTTTCCAAGCTCTATAAATACCCCACCAAGGGGTGTCCGGCCATATGGATTTTTGTAGACAAAAATCAGTCTTTTCTCTCCTCTAGAGAATAGGGAGGAAGAAAGAGAGCCAAGCCAACACTTTCTTATGGTCGTGTATCACATAGAGAATAGGGAAGAAGATCAGAAGGTTTTTGGAGCATTCTTTACAAGGTTTGTTCTACATTCCATCATACTTGAAGAGAAAATATTAGTTTTCATCGTCTTTTATCTTATGATTTGCTTCTTGAAGAAAAGAAATAAAAAGATTCATGGGAAATTCAGTAAAAAGTTTTGATTTTTTAAAAATCCGTTTCCAATAGTTACTCATGAGGAAAATGTAAATACATATGAGTCTCAGCGATCCCCAATCATTTGAAATCTTTGCTGGCTTCAATTTCAGGCAAACAAACAAAAGCTCTTGAACCATTCACTAGACATGATCATGATATAATATCAGCAATAGATTACGCGGTTCACATTATAAAAAATGCTTAATCAAAGGCCATCTATATAGAGTCCAACTAAACAAGTAAAATTTAAAATTAATATCCCAATAGATTTATTGCCCAGAAGTGGTCATTGCTATATCATTTTCCATCTTCATCAAATAGCAAACAACTTATCAGCTAATGTTTTTGATAAGTAATCAAAATATCATTAAAAGCATATGGCATCCCTAGGTACATAGGAGGTATACGAAAGAAAATACCTAACTAGGAGCAAAAAGAATAAAGAAATCATGATAACTAATCACCAAAAGAGAAATAAAAGCAGTTGTCCAAAGATACAGAGAATTCAAGAATAAAGACTTAATTTCCTCCAAAGTTCTCTCATGTTCCTCAAAACTTTTGTCGTTCATGTCCCTCCAAAGACACCACAAAAGGCAAGAAAGCACCATCTTCCACATAGCAGCACTCCGAGTGATGCCGGTAGAACTTACAAGCTAATTAATTTTGTAGTTCCAATTTTAAATTATGCTACATCTTGCAATCACTGTTTCCTATTTTCATTATGTTGAGTCAATTTGAATAGGATATATACAGACATGTGATTTATCAAATTATTAAATAGCCCACAAAGTTTTTCCGATATTCTGAAGAGAAAGATGAACATGCCTTGTTCGAAATCCAAGATATTGAGAAATTCACAAGCATTGGGTAAACTTTTAAACTATACAATCAAAAGCGCATACAGTATCCAACCAGAACAGTAAGAACTTAATAGGAGATTCAAAAGTATAAGAAGTAAGATTACTCACCAATATACAGAACAGTCAGAAAATTGCACCAGCTTCCTAACACAGCAGCAGCCCACAAGCTTGCTACAACCTGTGAGGATTTCTTGATAGTTAAATTGCTATCTAACAGGTGGGAGTCACTGGGAAAAAAAGGCGCAATAAAAAATCTTCTCTCCTATTCAGTGCAGCCAATTACAACCTTATCCAATAGCATTCTCTAGATTTGTTACTGATTTTGCAATTAAGTTTTACATTAGGCAAAACATTAACATTTGAATTTGACCTTTCATCATGCATGTTCAGGTTAATTCATTTACCAGCATCATCAGTCAGTGGTAGGACGATATTCAAATTAAAGGAAATTTAGCATCATCAAATAAATATACCAAAAAGTAAATGTGTGATGCAAAAGGCAAATAAAAGAATGCATGCACATACAAAACATGAAATAATATAAGATCAATAAATATTAATCAATTGTGATCAAACTTGACGTTTCTTTTTCCACCACTGAATTATCAACATCAACTTGTTCTGGTGCTTGCAGAAGCTAGGGCCTTAATAATATCTACGGCATATCCCATACTTCTCTCCCTTCTGCTTTAGTTCCAACATTAACTTTTTGAAGGAAAAACAACTGAAATTTTGAAGCTAGTGCAAGGTTAAAGGCAGAAGTGGCTTTGGAATAACAGAGCAATGGAGATTTAGAGTTCCAGAATACTCATGGGAAATCAGGGCCTAATTATTTCTACTCTTTTCTGATCTATCAAGAGTTCAAACATACCAGAAGTAATTGCTTGATATTTCCTCCACATGCAACATCCTGAAGATAACTCAAGGCTCGATTGATCTCAGCACTTATTGAGATGGCAATGTTGACAAAGATCTCCTTGGGCAGCGCAAGACGGGGGACCTTAGTTTGTGACCTGCCACTGTGTGCAATATGTCACCGCAAAAAACAATTAGCTCTACATCAAACAAACTTACTGAACCAAGAAAAACCAAAGAGCATAGAAGTGAGCATTTTAATTTAAGATCACCTGCTGAATAAGCCAGAAGCATTCGACCAAATAAACTGGGCAAGCATACCAAGAACAAGAGCGAAGAATACAAGAGTTAAAAAATGGTAATTAAGCCATTCAAAGAGCACCCAGATAGTTGTTGCACCAGTTAAGAAACTAGCTGAGACCTTCTTGTTCCTCCATAACAACACATCAGCAGCTACAACATTCACAAGAATTCAGTGAGAACAATAGTTATATAAATTACAGGGACAGAAATACACTGATCAGAATGATACTACATTTTCCTCCCCCCAAAAGACCGTGGACAGGCTTCTGGCGTCCAAACAGCCGATTGAACTGAGAAGTGACAGCGTTTGATTTCTCTTCCCCAAAAAATGACACAGATTTCTGCTTTGAACTACTCTCAGCAAGTTCCACAAGGCTGTTCAAAATATTCTCCGCAGTTGTTTTCTCAGGCATTGTTCCTATGCTTCAAGTATCAATAAAAAACTATTATCAGGAGATGAACTTGATGGCTTCATAACCTCACATCAATGGTAATTTTTATATCCAAATGCAATGAGACAAATGTAAAATATTTGGCAGGACCCACAGCAGTGGAAGTACACAGTAAAATTCAGTATATAGATTTACCTAAAGGCAATGACATAGGCCAACAAAGGTCTTTTTTGTCACTTTAAGGAATAAGACACATGAGAGGTCTTTAACCTGATCCTCATGTTATTCCCTAATTCAAGACTCCATAATGGGCATTTTGCAATCAAAAAATTTAAACTGCATCTAATTATCCTATTTAAGCATAGATTAAATTACGATAAAACTTAGACCGTGTAGAAGGCCTCTTCAATATATAAAAGCAGGAATATGACACCCAGAAATGAATAGTTCACTGCAATTTCCAACATCTACCCAAATTTTCATATGTATTAACCTAGCTGTTTGCTTTATAACCAAAACAACATGCTTCCAAATCTATCATAATTGATATTCTAAATTTAAAAACAATAGGGACCCAAACAACTATTCCATAAAACCCGACCTTGTAAATAAAGATCTAGCTTACTTAACAACAACAAAGAAGCACAAAAATAAGAAAAAACAATTAAGTACTAGTCATATATTGCCTATGATAGGACAAGGCTAAGGTTTACCACCTTGTCCTCTTTTGTTTCACATATTTTTGAAAGTTTTAGATAAAAAAAAGTTGGACTTTTGTTCAAATACAACATTGCAAGAGAAAAGCTAACCAGTTAAGAGCTCCAAATCACAGTCATTTTCCCTAGATACAAGTGAAAATTATAGTATCAAAATCAGTCATTTTCCCAAGATACAAGTAAAAATCAGTCATTTCCCAAGCTAACCAGTTAAGAACACGTTCAGTGGTCATAGCATCAAAATTATAAGACATCATCTACTCTAAAAAGTGTCACTACTTGCTTCTTTGGTAAAGCCACTTTGAAATTAAATATTAACAAATACTGAGTTGATACACCCCACATCATAAGAAACTTCATTTATTCTTTTGTAATATTATACTTTGGCCACACACCTGGTTGACAATCTGGACCTTCAATTTTTAGTGACCTTCTAAACCACCCACAGGCCTTAATGAATATTTAATACTGGGGCTCCAAATGGACCAGAAGGGTAAAACATGACCTCTTCATGCTCTTAGTCAGACAGTGTCTGCTATATCCAGCATGATGGTTTTAGCTTATTTGCAGTAGTATGAGCTACATGCAGGATAGTTATAGTTTCTGTCAGGTGTCTGTTGTTTGCCATTGCAGCATGCCTGCTTGTTTTTCTGTATAACATTCGTACTTTCTTCAGGTTTGAGTGAATTCACTCATTCACCAATCCAAAAACCAAAAAAAAAAAAAAAAAAACAAACAAACAAACAAAAAGGACTTCTATCTTTCAAGATCCTCCCGTGTATCCATCCATAGACCACCAAGATTTGTGTGTGTGCATAAGATGCAAAAATTACCAAGCCGCCAAATGGCCAAGAAGCTACAAGGAATGATTTAGACTCTATGCCTATATCACTGAAACTTGGTATGGCAATACAAGCACAAAACAGACATTGCAGGAAAACATTTCGTAGAAGTTACTCCAAGCTAACTTTAGTCCTTCTATTTCTCTGATTGCTGACTTACATATCAAAAAAAAAATCTCTGATTGCTGATTTCAAGAGTTAATTAAAAAAAAAAAAAAATCTAGAGAAATTTGAAAGGAGATACTTCTGGTAAGAGTAAGACAGTTGGGAAGATCGCATAATAAGAACTCTAAGCCTCAAATAAATTCTTAGCTCTTAAACTACAGAGGTCCCATTAAAATTATGAACCAAAAGCCGAAGAGGGATGGCAAAAAGGAAGAAGAAACCAATAGCAGCCATAGAGCATGATCACATAAAAATCAATACTACTGCATATAGAAGATAAAGCCTCAAATCCAGTTGCAGCAGATAATCCAAAAACCAACTCGACCAAGAATACCAAGACACAGATAACAATAAAACCCAAAATAGAAAATTCAAAATCTAACTTACTTGTATCTAGATGATGATAGATGTATATTCAAATTTAAACTTTTGTAATCTCAAACCATTAACTAATAAATATCTCCTGCAATGAGAGGTATGGGAGAAACCAAATTTTCAATATTATCTTTTACTGCATAACAAACAACAATGAAAATCTAATTAGTCCCCACCCCCACCCCCATCAGAATCACCAAAAGAGGAGAAGGTGAGATATAATCGTAGGCCTCTTATACAAAAACTACAAACTTTACTAGCTAAGCTAGCCCATATCCACGATGAAAGTTCACAGTTGGAAAATCACACTAACCCAAAAAATACCACACCCGATATTCGTAACCCAATCACAACCTCAACACGATAAACTTTACACTTGTAGAAACCTCCAATTTTTCTATCATCAGAACACATGTATAAGCAGACTCATAAGGTCTTGTTATTACCAGCACCATCATCAAGCTATAATAAAGGATTTGAAATCTTCTGGCCCCGTTCTTCTACCACCTTTATGCCATACATAAAGTGCAAAACAACATGAACACCTTTCTTCTAGGGAAATAAATATGTTTGAATTCTGAAAGGGGGCTCTGTGTGTCAGTTTCTCGGCACTTTCATTCTTTCCTTAACCCACAAAAAAAAAAAAAAAAAAAAAAAAAAAAAAAAATCTCAAAGTGGAGTACATATCCATTCAAAACCACTGCTGCAGATTGCACGGGAAAACAAAAATTTTCATACTTCAAAACAGCCACTGTACCACCATAGCAGTTACATTTCACATGCCATAAACAAATCCAAGTATTTTCACTGGAAAGCTGACCACTACTAAAAACCAATGTGGGGAAAATGAAAGCCAAAGCAGACATAAAGAAATGGCTAAAAGGTTAGAATAAATCCTCAAAAAGGAAAAAGGAAAAAAGAAAAAAGACAGAAGAAATTTTGAGTAGCATAAAGCACATTGCAGCACTAATCTTGAGCATGATTTTAAAAAGTGACCTCCAAGAGACTGAATTTGACACCACAGACCCATAAAAAAAATTATAAAGCACAAATTAAGCATTCGATGACCCATAAACTGGAATTCAAAAACAAACCAGAATCATCAGAAGAAACACCGCTAAACTTCAAAAAAACAAAACTTTAAATCAACCCATCATCTATGTGATCCCATTCATTCAGCACAAAGCATCAAATTCTTACTAAGATAACTACTGAATCACATAGTAAATGCAAAATAGAAATGAAAGAACCAGACGCTGAGGGCACAAACCAGAGAATACGGATGGGTTTTCTGTGGAGATTAGAGCAAGATGATGGACCAGAGTAGCTATGGGTTTTTACTTCTTTATGATGGCGGTGTGAATCTAGTGCAGCATGGAAGACATGTAGGAGTTGCAAGCCGAATACGAACCGGCAAAAGTTGCGTGGGGGAACTGAAAATTAATTATGATTTTTCCGCAAAGTGGCAGCTACTTTAATGTTCGAGGTATATTTGCTATCAATTTCTTACATAATTCTTGTCCACGTTTTTTAAAATCCACAATTGATTATGTAAAGCTCGAATATAAGTTTTAGGGGTAATTTGGTTTTACCCCATGAAAGCCTTATAATTTTTTCTTATAAATTATCAATTATAACACTTAATCTCATTAAACTATCATCTTATAACAAAAAGTTCTCTTCCCTTAATCAAAAAGGTTAAAATTGACGATCAACGGTCATATGTAAATCATGTACCATTTTAAATTCTTTTCTTCTACTTTTGCCCTCACTTCAGACTAAGAAAATGACGCTTATATCCTCCTAAACATATTAACTTTATTCGTTTGAAGTGAGGGCAAAAGTGGAAGAAAAAAAAATTAAAATGGCATATGACTTGCACATGACCGTTAACCGTCAATTTTAACTTCTTTGACTGACGAAAGATGGCTTTTTGTTATAAGATGGTAATTTGATGGAGTCAAGTATTATAATTGATAGTTCATGAGAGAAAAGTGTCAAGACGTTGTAGTTCATGGAGGCATAAGGTAATTACCCTTAATTTTTATAAATTTAATCATAAATTTATGCATTTTTTATATCGAGATAGACAAAAAATATATAAGAAAATGAAAATGTTTTCTTTGGTTTTATTATAGATTAAGAGAAAACATTAAGAGAAAACCACTTTAATTTTTTTTTTAAGAGCACTAACAGCAGATGCCCTATATGCCAGTTTTTTCTTTATGTTTAAGAAAAAATTTAGAAAAACCATAAAAACTTACTCACATCAAATTTCCTACATTTAACTAACCCTCAAGGGTTGTTACAGTGTTTCTCAATATATAAGGAGCCAAAAGTAGTTCCCTATACATTATTTTAATATAAATATTTATCTTTTCTCTTACATCTTTCATCATTTTGTCTTTAATTGAGAATTGTGTTGAAATTTTGTGAAAAAAAAAATAAGGATAGATATGAAACTAGTATTTTGTAAAGAAATAATATTTTAATGGTATATAAAAAAATAAAAAAAATTATTGTGAAGTATATTTTCATAAAAAAGGAAAATAATTTTATACCCAAACTTACAAAAAAATCAAAGAGAAAGTGTCGTGAGTAATAACTTTACAGCGAAAAGTAAGAAACGTTGGGTCAAAAATATTTTCAATTCAATTTATTAAAGTAATGGGTGTCATGTGTAATTACTACAGTTTTTTCCTGGTGTTCTGTCATCTCATCGCCTAATTTTCATCGCCCCACGTGATTTAAAGATTAACTCATGTTTAATTATAAGTTTATAACAACCTCGTCACATTGGAGTAGGAGTGATAAAGAGGTTGAAGGAGTAACCAATGGAATTTCTCCATGACATGACACCATAATCAAGAAAGACGGCTCCTGTTCGGAATTTAGAGTCAAAGAGTGAAGGGGATTTAGCTAACAACCAACTGCTTTGACTCATGGACTGGTGGTTGAACATGTGATTTCGGGTTATTTTAAGATTTATGTCAAAGAAAATATATATTATAAGTATGTGTTACATTTCAATTTTTATGTTTAAATTATTAATTGGGTAAAGTTCACTTAACCCCTCAAACTATCACATTAATGACAATTTACCCTTCAAACTATCAATCACGACAATTTATTCCCAAACTACCAAAACAATGACAATATACATCTCCAATGCTAATAAAATGACGAAATTACCCCTATAAAATTTTCAATAAGACAAAAACATCCTTAAATTTGAAAAAAATAATAATAATTAATTTTAATGTTTTTGTTTTTATTTTAGTAAGAATAATTTCGTTATTTTGTTAAAATTGAGGGTATATTGTCATTGTTTTAGTAGTTTTGGAGTAAATTATCGCAATTGATAGTTTGGGGGACAGTTTGTCATTGGGATGATAGTGTGAGGGGGTTAAGTGGACTTTACTCTTATTAATTTTATCTTAAAACGGTTAATTGTTTCAATTCAAATCTTTAAAGTATCAAAAAGTATTGCTCTTTTAAATTAAATTATTGGTGTAAAATATATATTTTATAATATTTACATGACACTAAATTTGGTCCTCACATAATAACATTTACCTAACC
Source organism: Corylus avellana (assembly GCF_965113065.1). Classification (NCBI taxonomy): domain Eukaryota; kingdom Viridiplantae; phylum Streptophyta; class Magnoliopsida; order Fagales; family Betulaceae; genus Corylus; species Corylus avellana. Next base: position 17,413,694 of record NC_142494.1, read on the forward strand.
TCAAAATACTTTATTCGAAAAAAAACAAAAAAAACAAAAAAAACAATAGGGCCAATCTATTATCTCTGTATTTTTATAAGACCAAATTCTCTTTCTTCAGCCGAATGGAGCTCAAGAAAGTTCCCCAAACGGCCAAGCCTCATGTCAAATTCTCTCCCACGCTTGGCGGCTCTTGGAACTAGCTTTCAATAATAGCCTAGACAAGAATTTGAGTACAAAAAGATAAGAAGATGCATGGAGGGAGGGGACCATTTTGGTTGTTTGTAGCATTAAAGTGCTGCAACGTGTCAAAAATGGTATATGAAAAATAGTTCTCTCTCTCTTTGCTTTTTTGAGTATGGTGAGATACTTAGACTCTAGAAGCATACTCCACCGCCGAGCAAAGAAATTGTTGTTGATTCAAGACTCAAACACGTGGAACAACTTCAATTACATAATTTCTAGGTGTTGAGACAATTGTCAACCCGGATAATGACTTGACTCCAAAGCCTGCTCAGAATAAAAGATAGATCAGTAATGGAAGGTTGCGAAGTGGGGGGGTGTGACGGCCGTTCCACCTCTGATGCCTAAGTTAGAATTATAGAGGAATAAGAGTAATTAATAGAGTAATGATAATAACAAGATGAGAGTGTTAGAAAGTTCACTGTGTGTTTGGTTCGACTCCCAAACTCTATGGAGCCATAATAATCTCTGGAGAAGTTGTAGGCGGTTTTAGAAGTATCTGGGCTCTGTTTAGTAAGATTGGATTTGTCAGGCTAATTCTGCTTTCCCTTACCAATTGGACCCACATGATCTCGTTCCTAACTGCATGATTCTAAGGTGGATCTGGCGGTAACCGTTTGCGTCTTCTCTCTTACGGGCTTTTGATTATAGAGTCAAGTTTCACAGGCCTTTTCCAATGTGCCTTATAAGTCATGGGCTTTTATTCATGGTGAGCCTTTGTTTCAGGCCTTGTAAGGGGAGAAGTATTTTGTCTCACCACTACGGTATAGGAAAAGTACCGTAATTTAAGTTTCTCATTTTTTTTTTTTTTAATTTTAACGTAGAGATCAGAGCCCTATTAGTTGTTCTTGTTTTGGTATCATTAAAACAAAACAAAAACAAAAAAACCTCTCTTGAGTGCATGATTTGTCTCCTTTTACGGTGGTCCACAAGTAATACCACGTCATGGTTTAATGAGTCACAAACGGTTGGTATTTCAACTTCACCGACGCAATGGCTCTTAAAGTAGTGGTTTAGGTCAGTCAGGCATGGCCAAGTGGGGAGCTGGTTCAGCTACATATGCTGGGGACTCACAAGTCATCCGTCAATGCAATAGGTGCATGGTGAATCGTTGTTCATCGTTCTTTCTCTCATGTTGTTTCTCGCTTGTTTGGATCTTTGGGATAAACTGTAGAGACTACGAGAGATTTTGAGATAGATTCAAATAGAGAGTTTAGGATTTGAAAAGTAAAAGAAAAGTCTAGCCATCAATTCCACGCTTTGCCCCTTTTTGGTAATTTGAAAAAAAAAAAAGTAAAAAAAAAAAAAAAAAAAAATCTCAAATCAAATCAAATTACAAGTTATTCCCTTCCACTTGTATCTGAACTTACATTTTATTTTTATTTTTAACTATTAAACACCATGTCTCGAGAAAATCAAACCACACCCACTTTTTCAGTGCAAAATAAAAACAACTTTAATGACTTTTTCTCTTGTTTTTATTTTATTTTTTTCTTTTCTTTTCTCGAAAGCTTTTTTGAAGGGGATGAAGATAGAAATTGAGAGGGACGAATACAAAATATTGCAGACCTTTCATATCAAAATGCTACATCTACGTGAAGTTTTTAGATATTTTAGGGGGAACATTCCCCACCCCCACCCCCCCCCTCTACCTACGTCCGGCCAGCAACAACTATAACGCTCTTGGGATTTATTAAAGGTAATCAACCTACTAAGTGTCACCAATAATGTCCTCGAGCCTATTTAATAAATAAATAACACGAAGAGTTATTTCTATTGTTAGAATCATGTATCTCGGATTCAAACTTTATAAAAATCATGAAAATACCATGCTATTTTACATAAGTAAATAGCAAAGAACAAGTCACACTGCACACATACTTTTGTGGTGGAAAGTATGGAAAACTTTTCTTCCAAAATTTCTCCAATTCAATTCATTGAAGTAGTATGTGCTTAAAATGTCAGTAAAAATTGCATGCCCATAAAATTTGTTTGAGCTAATTTTAAGAAAATCGTGGTCTGAAAAGTAGTATTAACATATATGGTGTTTGGTTGGAAGTAATCTTTTAGAATTCCCAATTACAATATTTGGTTAATTTAAGTGAAAGAAATACATATGCCCATAAATATTTTGGATTCTCCCTAACTGTCTTTTGCTGGGAATGTGAATTCCTTATAAAAAGGTGGGAATCCACATTTACTTTAACTTTTTGATGTTACCATTTGTTTCTTTTATTGGATTTTGTTATGGTTAAAGAAGAAAAGTTAAATCCGTAAGAATTTTGTTATGGTTATTTTTTAATGTTACTTTTTGGGATTGATTGAGACTAATTGTAAAATTTGTATATAAAAGTGAAGAACTATTTTATCCAAAAAAAATGAATAGGTTTTATTTCACTATAAATGAAAAATAAAGAAAACAAATCAAACAGTATATATATATATATATATATATATATATGAAAAATAAAGAAAACAAATCAAACAGTATATATATATATATATATATATATATACTGTTTGATTTGTTTTCTTTATTTTTCATTTATAGTGAAATAAATATATATATATATATATATTTTGAGAAATGAAATAAAAATCATGATTGATATATTATTTTATTTCCTTTCATTTTTTTAATACTTTTATATCAAATACAAATAGTCTTATGCGTTTGAAGACAGAACATAAGAATATTTTGAAAAACATAAATAATTCTTACATAATGCTTAATTGCCAATAAATATGCGGGTGGGAGATGGTCGAACAGTCAAAATCTAGGGTGATAAATGGTTGGACTCTCCAGTGACACATACTATTCAAACCCGGTCCGAGGCCTTGACCGAGATGCGACTGTGAGTGTCCTGATTGATGAAGACACAAACTGGTGGAATAGAAGCCTAGCTTGTTGAAAAAAATTTCCTGGCAGATGAAGCGGAAAGAATATGTGGGATGGCAATCAGCCCTAATAAACAACCAGACCAACTAGTGTGGGTGGGGAATAAGAACGGGGAATTCTCGGTGAAGAGTACGTATCATCTAGCAAGCTAGGGGCAGGCTGGAGATGGAAAGTGGCACTACAAAAAAATTGTTTTTCTTGACCAACGTTTCTTGATATAAAATCTGAACGAATTAGTCACATTAAGAACTTTTTATTTTTGGATGCATTAATTGAAAGTTTTTAGGTTTAGGGGAATAATTAATGCAAAAGTGCTGAAAATTTAGAGAGGTTAAGTTAAATTTCTCCTCATTATTATTGTATTATTGTCCACACTCATAATATTGCAAATATTCATGATCTTTCTAACCATCTTATTTTTCCAACGCTAACAGTTATATTTTCTCAATTGTCATTTTTCGAAATGGTTATATTTTTCCAATGCGGGTGTTGAAAAGAGAAACATTAAAATAACCAAAAGTCTTCTTGAGATTTTATAAAATGAAGTAACATTTTGCTATATATAGTAATTATTAGTTACAGGTCGAGAATCGAAGTCCCCAAAGGTAACTTTGTACAAAAATATACGACATTTAAAGCCCTAAAAATTAAATCTAATCTCTCGATCTATATACAATAAGTTATTTAATTAATTCTAACCCTAAACTACAATGATATATATAGTTATATACACATATATAGGGTATACCAATTATTCTTAATTACCTAATGTCCTTCTTTAAAACACATAATAAATATAAATTAACAAGATTATAATTAATCCCTCTTAATTAATAATTATAATTTACAATATTGTAAATTGTATAGGTATAATCACTGCCCTGTAAAAATAGCAAGTCAATAAATATTGATGTGTTAAAATGACATGTCAATATTTATTGATGTGTTATTTTAACACATCAATAGTTATTGACATGCCATAACTCGCCACGTAAGTAATTTAATATAATTTTTTTTAAAAAAAAATGAATCTAAATTTAGCAACGTTTTAAAATTGGACACGTCAGTAATTACTGACGTGTGTACTTTGCCACATCAATAATTACTAACCTGGCAACTTTAACGCATCAATAAATTATATACTGACGTGTGGATTTTGACAGGTTAGTATTTACTGACGTGTCAAAAATTCTACTAATGTAGCCACGTCAAAAAAAACACTATTTTTTTGTAGTGTGGGTACAGCTCTAAGCCACCAGGGAGGTTTCCCTCTAGAAGGCAATTTGAAAACTAAAAGCAATTAGGGTTGTGATCGTTTTTATTTGGAAAGCTTGCAATAATATATTGCCCACAAAAGAGAATTTGTTCAAAAGAGGTATCACTAAAGACTCCAAGTGCCCAATCTATGGACATGCACCAGAAATTGTGGGACATGCGCTGTGGACATGCCCAATTGTGAAGGATATGTGGACAGACCATGTGAAGCGGATTCAAAATTGCCCAAGCTACGATGATACGTTCATCAAGGTTTTTGAGATGCTACTGGGGCGCCTGAGTGAAGAAGAAATCCAACGCGTAGTCTTTGTTGCACGACAAGTGTGGTTCAGACGTAACAAGTTGGTCTTTGGTGAAGAACTGTATTCTCCCGCAATTGTCAATCGCATTGCTATGGAACAGGTAGAACTCTTTACTTCAACTAAGCAACGTCCAACCAGGAGTGGCACAATTAGTGGGGTTCCCGAGGTTTCGAGGTGGGAGAAACCACCCACAGGCTGGATCAAAATTAATTGGGACGTGTCCCTTGATAAGCATGGGAGGAGGATAGGGGTGGGGATCTTGGTGCGTGACCATGATGGAGTAGTGAGGATGGCGAAGTGCGGGACAAGGTGTAGTGACCCAAATAATTAACTAAGCTTAGGTAGCTTAGTTAGAAAGTTAAATTGGGCTTTAGGTCACTAAGGACACTAAAATGGTAATTTGGACTTTCGGACCGGACGTACGCTAGGGTTAGTGGACGTATGCTTCTATTTGTAGTTTAGACGTACGTGGAGGGACTACCGTACATACGCTTTGCAAATAGTACACGGACGTACATGGGACCACACGGACATACGCTACTTTTTGGAATACCCTTTGGATAATACCTAGACGTACAAGGCAGCCTTTGTACAGTTGTGGAAATAGTACAGGACATAAGCTAGGGTTTGTGGACGTCCGCTGCTTTTTTGGAGAGTTGGTAGAGCCCCTCAGGTATAAGTACCCCCTACCCCCTTCAATTTTTCACACCTCTCTCTCGCCCCTAGGCTGCCAGAAACCCTTTTGTGAGTGTTGTGTGAGATTATGAGCATTTGATGCTAACAGAAGGAAAGTTCTTGAAGTTTCGCTTCAAGGAGGTAACGCTTAAGTCTAGCTCGTTTTTACATCGTTATACTGCTTAAACGTTGTCTCAGTTGTTGTTTGAGTAGTTAGTTTAGCTTTAGCTTTAGTTATGCTTTAAATCTTGTTAGAATAGCGTTGTCTTGACGCATGATTTCGTTTGCTTGAAGACATTGTTTTGAGTTAGGAGACCTTAGGAAGCCCTTTGATAGCCTTAGAGCATCTCCAGCAATATAGCTAAAAGGAAGATATTAGCTACATTTAGCAATTTTTGTCCTTTTTTTAGCTCCAACAGAATAGCTTCTATTAGTTATTATACCTTAACTGCTACAGTGAATAGCTTCATATTGCTATTCACTGTTGCACACTAAATTGTTGAATATAATATTATGAGTAGTGCTATGGACCATCTTTTTATCCTCTTTTCATCCTCACTAGATTGTTGAATATAATATTATAAGTAGTGCTATGGACCATCCTTTTATCCTCTTTTCATCCTCATAAAGCTAATGAGGCTTTCAAAATCACCATTTGATCAAAATTCAAGTATGATTCATCTAAAATTTAATGGTGATTTTAAAAGTCACTTCAACTTTAGGAGGATAAAAAGATGGCTCCTAGCATTATTCTAATATTATTTCCACATTATTTTCTCTCTCTTCTCTCTCTCCCTCAACGTTTCTCTCTATTCTCTCTTCTCTCCCTCCCTCAACGTTTCTCTCTCTTCTCTCTTCTCTGTTCATGAATTTATGATACAAATTCAAGTCTTTTGAATCACTAAAAACTCTCCCAAAAAAATTGAATAACATGCGTATAATTGACAAACTAAAAATGGAAAAATAAAAATAACACACAGGTATGCTGCGTGAATCAATTCTATTGCAATTTACAAGATGATGCAAAAGCAGTCGTGGATAAAAAAAAAAAAAGATTTAAAAATAATATTTAATAAAATAAAGAATGAAATAAAGAATCTGTTGGAGTTGGTATTTAAAAATGAGTAGTTAAAATAGAGAATTGTGCTTTTTGACTAGGTAGAATACCTATTACTGCTGGAGATGCTCTTAGAATTTGGTTCTGGAGAATAGGAGGACAAGTGGACAAAATGGGGTTCTCCCGAAAAACCTCAAAGCGAACGTATGGTCCCGATCCTGAACGTACGGCCAGGAGTGTGACAGGGGACTTTATTTTAACCAGCCGTCTGATAGCTCCTATTTTCTTGTTTTAGAGTTATTTTGATAGAAATATGACTAATAGAAGGATTTTCACAGATTTGGAGAATCCAGATCATTTGGAATACTTGGAGACGTTATACGACCTAGGTGAATTTTAACTCACATAATGCTCATTGTTATTTTTCATGCACTGCACGACTATTTTGTGTACCAAAAACATGCATATTTACAACTCTCACAATTTATACTTGTTATACATGAACTCTAGCATTTTGAGAAAAACGTTGTGCTGAATATGTTAAGAAAGTGAGATTTGTAAAAGCATGCATGTAAAATACAGACAAGATAATTCGTATCGTATGACATGGTGTACCTGTACATGCGGTATAATGGCCATGGGCTTACTATACATGTTAGCTTTATGGTCAAATGTATGCGTGTTATGTGGGCTTTGGATCCAATGGTTTTGTGACTTGGTGCAGCCATTCCCAAATGGCTAGGTTACTACAGGACGGACATCATTAGTGGTGTGGGCCACCTGAGGTCGGACTCGGTCGTGTCGCTAGTGTTATGTACAGTAGCGTACAATGGCTGAGGCACCAGTATTATATTATAGGTTCCTCGGGACAGCATCAACCCTGCTGAGAAGGGGTAATATCTCGGGTAGACCATACTGTTGAATTATGATTGTCACTCTATATCATATGCATGTATCATATATCTATACCACATTCGTGATAAAAACTGTCATATGGAACTGTTTCTTGTTTTATGAAAATGGAGTTCATTAATAAACTAGCATGGACATTATTTGCGTTAACATTCACTAAGTCTTAGACTTATTCCCCTTTTTGTTTATGTTTTCCACTATTATTACAAATATCTGTGCGATTTAGCTATTCTAGAAGAAGATGCTATCGGAGTTGACTTGGGTCATTTTTGAGGACTTGAACCCGGTTTGGTTGAAGTCTATGTGGAAGGATGGAGGAACTGCCCATGATGATATGATCGAGATTTTAATCTCGTTAGCCCTGCTTAAGCTTAGATCTAAGATTTGATCTGTTGATCTTTTGTTTGAACAATGTTATGACTTTATGTTATGGTTTGTAATCCTATTTTGATGATGGTCTGATGACTGATACCGTTGATGGTTATCTTTATATTATGAGGATTTATATTTACTCTGGTGCATGTTGTGTGGATGTTAAATTTACTGCTCTCTATTTCCTATAGTTTTCGAAAGTCTTCCACTGAGATTTTCTCGTTTAGACGAGAAAAGTTGAAATCCCTGAGTCTTGTTCTGCAAGGGATAGGGTTGCGAGACGAACCATGGGATCAATTACTAGTTAATTGATTTGCCCATCGGGGTCATTTCACGAGGGCCCTTATTGTAGATCCAGTTATTGCAGAGGGTGTGGGTGCGTGGCAGTCCGTCGAGCTGTGCCACCAAATGGGTTTCCATTGTATTGTGCTGGAAGGGGACTTTCTCGAAATTGTTTAAGCCTTGTGTAAAGAAGGGAAGTGTCGGAGTTCGTCTGGACAGTCAAAATCTAGGGCGATAAATGGTTGGACTATCCAGTCCGACCGAGATGCTATTCAAACCCCGGTCCGAGGCCTTGATCGAGATGCGACTGTGAGTGCCCTGATTGATGAAGACACAAACTGGTGGAATAGAAGCCTTGTTGAAGAAATTTTCGTGGCAAATGAAGCGGAAAGAATATGCGGGATGGCAATCAACCCTAATAAACAAGCAGACCAAGTGACCAACTAGTGTGGGTGGGGAATAAGAACGGGGAATTCTCGATGAAGAATATGTATCATCTAGCAAGGGGCAGGCTGGAGATGGAAAGTGGCACTACAAAAAAATTGTTTTTTCTTCACCAACATTTCTTGATATAAAATCTGAACGAATTAGTCACATTAAGAACTTTTTATTTTTGGATGCATTAATTAAAAGTTTTAAGTTTAAGGGAATAATTAATGCAAAAGTACTGAAAATTTAGAGAGATTAAGTTAAATTTCTCCTCATTATTATTATATGCTTGTCAACACTCATAATATTGCAAATATTCATGATCTTTCCAACCATCTTATTTTTCCAACGCTAACAGTTATATTTTCGAAATGGTCATATTTTTCCAATGCGGGTGTTGAAAAGAGAAACATTAAAATAACCAAAAGTCTTCTTGAGATTTTATAAAATGAAGTAACATTTTGCTATATATAGTAATTATTAGTTACAAGTCTAGAATCGAAGTCCCCAAAGATAACTTTGTACAAAAATTTACGACATTTGCCCTAAAAATTCAATTTAATCTCTCGATCTATATACAATAAGTTATTTAATTAATTCTAACCCTAAACGACAATGATATATATAGTTATATACACATATATAGGGTATACCAATTATTCTTAATTACCTAATATCCTTTTTTCAAACACATAATAAATACAAGGAGAAACTTCACTAAGGACCCCCAAACTTCCACCCGTTTTGAAATACCCCCCTTAAACTTCAAAATCTCTCAATTTAGTTACCTGAACTTTCAATTGCTCTCAATTTGGACCCTTCTGTTAATTTTAGCCGTTAAAAATTCAAAAAAAGACCAAAATATCCCTGATTTTTGTTTTTAAATAAAAAAACGTTTTAGAAGTTGAAATTTTATACAAAAGTCAGGGGTATAAACGTTATGTGGCGTTTAAAATCTGACGGAAGGATCCAAATTGAAAGCAATTGAAAGTTTAGGGGACTAAATTGAGAGATTTTGAAGTTCAGGGGGGATATTTCAAAATGGGTGGAAGTTTGGGGGTCCTTAGTGAAGTTTCCCCTAAATATAAATTAACAAGATTATAATTAATCCCTCTTAATTAATAATTATAATTTACAATATTGTAAATTGTATAGGTATAATCACTGACGTGTAAAAATAGCATGTTAATAAATATTGACGTATTAAAATGTCATGTCAATATTTATTGACCTACCATTATGGCACGTCAATAATTAACACATCAATAAATATTGACGTGTTAAAATGACATGTCAATATTTATTGACCTACCATTATGGCACGTCAATAATTATTGACGTGTCATAACTCGCAACGTAAGTAATTTAATATAATTTTTTAAAAAAAAATGAATCTAAATTTAGTAACATTTTAAAATTGGACACGTCAGTAATTACTAACATTTGTACTTTGCCACATTAATAATTATTGACCTTGCAACTTTAACGCGTCAATAAATTATATACTGACGTGTGGATTTTGACAGTTCAGTATTTACTGACATGTCAAAAATTCTACTATTGTAGCCACATGAAAAAAACACTATTTTTTTGTAGTGTGGGTGGAGCTCTAAGCCACCAGGGGATGCTTCCCTCTAGAAGGCAATCTGAAAACTAAAAGCAACTAGGGCTGTGATCGTTTTTATTTGGAAAGCTTGCAATAATATCTTACCCACAAAAGAGAATTTGTTCAAAATAGGTATCACTAAAGACTCCAAGTGCCCAATCTGTGGACATGCACCAGAAACTGTGGGACATGCCCTGTGGACATGCCCAGTTGTGAAGGATGTGTGGACAAACCATGTGAGGGGGATTCAAAAGTGCCCAAGCTACGATGATGCATTCATCAAGGTTTTTGAGATGCTACTGGGGCGCTTGAGTGAAGAAGAAATCCAACGCGTAGTCTTTGTTGCGCGACAGGTGTGGTTCAGACGTAACAAGTTGGTCTTTGGCGAAGAACTGTATTCTCCTGCAATTGTCAATCGCATTGCTTCGGAACAGGTAGAACTCTTTACTTCAACTAAGCAACGTCCAACCAGAAGTGGCACAATTCATGGGGTTCCCGAGGTTTCAAGGTGGGAGAAACCACCCACAGGCCGGATCAAAATTAATTGGGACGCGTCCCTTGATAAGCGTGGGAGGAGGATGGGGGTGGGGATCTTGGTGCGTGACCATGAAGGAGTAGTGAGGATGGCGAAGTGCAGGACGAGGTGTAGTGACTCAAATAATTAACTAAACTTAGATAGCTTAGTTAGGGGGTTAAATTGGGCTTTGGGTCACTAAATACACTAGAAGGGTAATTTAGACTTTCGGACCCGATGTACGCTTCTATTTGTAGTTCGGACGTATGTGGGAGGACCACTGTATGTAAGCTTTGCAAATAATACACGGACATACGCAGGACCACACAGACATACGCTACATTTTGGAATACCCTTTGGATAATACCTGGATGCACGAGGCAGCCTTTGGACTGCTGTGGAAATAGTACTAGATGTACGCTAGGATTGGCGAATGTCTACTACTTTTCTAGAGAGTTGGTAGAGCCCCACATCTATAAATACCCCCTACCCCCTTCAGTTTTTCAAACCTCTCTCTCGACCTTAGGTTCCCAGAGTTTTGTGAGTGTTTTGTGAGATTGTGAGCGTTTGATGCTAACGGAAGGGAAGTTCTTGAAGTTTCGCTTCAAGGAGGTAACACTCTTAAGCTTAGCTCGTTTTTACATCGTTATGCTGCTTAAACATTGTCTCAGTTGTTGTTGGAGTTGTTAGTTTAGCTTTAGTTATGCTTTAAATCTTGTTAGAATAGCGTTGTCTTGATTTAACATGATTTCGTTTGCTTGAAGACGTTGTTTTGAGTTAAGAAACCTTAGGAAGCCCTTTGATAGCCTTAGAATTTGGTTCTAGAGAATAGGAGGACGAGTGGACAAAATGAGGTTCTCCCTGAAAACCTCGAAGCGGACGTACGGTCCGAGATATCACAGAGGACGTACAACCCGGAGTGTGACAGGGGACTTTATTTTAATCAGCTGTTCGATAGCTCATATTTTCTTGTTTTAAAGTTGTTTTGATAGAAATATAACTAATAGAAGGATTTCCATAGATTTGGAGAACCTGGATCATTTGGAATACTCGGAGACGTTATAGGACCTAGGTGAGTTTTAACTCACATAATGCTCATTGTTATTTTTCATGCACTGCACGACTATTTTGTGTACAAAAAACATGCATATTTGCAACTCTCACGATTTATACTTGTTGTACATGAACTCTAGCATTTTGAGAAAACATTGTACTGAATATGTTAAGAAAGTTAAGAAAGTGAGACTTGTAAAAGCATGCATGTAAAATACAAACAAGATAATTCGCATTGTATGACATGGTACACCAGTACGTGCACCATGTCACCCCCATGGCATCAAGGGGTGGCCGAGCCACCCCCAAGGGCCTTGGGGGTGGTTTTGGCCACCCCATTTTTGACCCTTGGGAGTGGTTCGGCCACCACCATAGAATTTTCAATTTTTTTTTTTAGGTTTATTATTTTATTATTATTTTTAGGACACGTGTCGTGATATAAGAGCAGATGACATGGATTGTCGTTAATTGGGATGGATGAAAATTAACGGAGGTGGTGATTCGCTCTTTTCCAAAATTTGAGGTACTAGATTTGTCATGTTTTAAAACCTAGGGGGAGAAAATAAAAACATTAAAACCAAGGTGCCAAAAAAGTTATTAACCCTAAAATTTATGATTTTTGGTTTTTGTTTTATTTTCTTAAAATAAAAATATTAACAAACTATCCAAACACAAAATATTCATAAAATTACAAAAAACAATTTTTTACTTTTGTTAATATATAATGAAGAAGAGAGAAAGGAAGAGAGAAGAGAAGAGAGCAGAAGCATGGAGACGCAATGGATTACATATTGTATATTGAATTGTCATAAATAATATTACAATAGTCTCTATAAATAGAGAACTTAGGAGTGGTGACCAAGAAATCCTATAAGGGTAATAAACCTAAAACTGAAACATAATAACATAAAATATAAAATATTCTAACATCACCCCTCAAAGTCAAGGTTTAAGCTATTCATTTCCTTGTTCCGCTTCTGTGAGTGCCATTATAGATACTTTATTTCTTCTTGGCTCCTCTCCTGTGAGTGTCGTTCCTCTGTTGTGAGTGCGCTAAATTAAAACAAGCAGTCAAGTAAATAAGAAAGTCTAACTACGTTAAATTACATCAACTTGGTGAGGGACTTGAAGGAAAAAATAAAACTAGCTCCAAGTAGTCCTGACTTTCTCATGTCATTATTCAATTACAATTGATTCAACTAAAGAATTGTAATTGCACTCTAGTTTATATTTTTTTTATTAAAACACTTAATCTCTTTGACTTATTTAATATTGACTTTTGATTCCTCCATAAAATCTTCCATACCAAAATTAAGGTCAAATACATTGTTACTTAATTCTCTACCTCTTTATCCTTGAGTCATTGATTTTATTATTATTATTCTTGTACTTGTGAAAGCCTTATCACATGTGCATTATGTCGGTATGCCAATAAAAATGCTTGGGCTAGAAACAGAGAATAATTTAATCTATGAAATCTAACTTAGGGGAAAATTTCTTATTCATTTTTAAGATAATGACTTGGATTCATTCTTATGAAATGCTTTCTCACAATGTAAAATGTAATTACTCAACACACCAAGAATGTTGACCATAGTAGACATGGCTTTGTGTCATAGGCTACGAGTATATGGGCAAGACCCTATGGTCTAATTTAGTTATGACTTGTCATTGTATCCAAGAGGCTAGCTAAGTGACCATGTGCAACCATGTACACATGGTGGTCACAACATACAACATTGTTAGTTGTGTGGGCCACCCAGGGTCAAACCCGGTTCGGCTATGTGATGATGACCACTAGTTTGTGCATACCGGGGCATTGATGTTGTACTAGAGGCTTTTTCGAGAACACACAAATTCTATTGAGAAGGGGTAAGGGCCCGAATAGACCATATATAGTTGAATTATGATGGTATGATCATAATTATTATGTATTTATATATCAATATTGCATTGCATACTCTCTTACTGATATCAACTGCCTTACACGATGATATATTTTAATGTGAAAGAAACATTTTCACTAAACTATGAGTTCACAAATTATATAATTGTTTTCATGTGATTTTATTTCGCTAAGTTGTGGACTTACACTTGACCTTTTTCCACTCATGGAACACAATTATGTTTCAGAGATAGTCAACAGCTAGATGACGATGTCGTTGAGACAATTTGTAGTTGTGGAGGATATAGTTCGGATCCTTTTTGGGGTTCTAGATGCCTAGTGCCTACATGATATGTGGGAGTGTAGTGACGAGGATGCTCGATGTGAGTTGATCTATGTTATTTATCTGTATATTGTTAAGATCGGATATTGATAGTGATGTTTTTGAGACTATATCCATGATTGAAGTTTTCTTTCAGTTTTAATGCTTTGAGGATATTTGAGACTGTACCATTTTGACTTTAAGTTAATTCGTTTGGAAGATTTAGTTCTTGCTCTGGATAATTATTGAATAATTGATTTATTTAAATGTGCTATCTTAATTTAAGTTGAGAAGTCTTCTGTTGTGATTGTTAGTTAGATCCCTTAGGACTTATTTATTTAGTGAATGAGTCTTGAAAGGCGCTCTGAGTTGACTACAATTAGTTAATTGAGCAGGGGCATTATAACAGCTGCTGGAAGTTTGCAAGATGACTAGTAATGGCCGGAATAAGGTCATATGAGGTGGCAGACAGCTGCCAAAAGTGGTGTTGGTTCTGTTGTTGATCTACAATGACGAAGCAAGTTCAGAGTCTTGCTCTCAAACCAGACGAGCAATTTTTTTTTTTTTTTTTTTTTTTTTTTTTTTTTTCTGGTCTTAACAAACATAAAATCAACAAGAACAAAAACAAATGGGGTTTTGTGACTGTAATTGAAAAAAAAAAAAAAAGTGAAATAAAAGATAAGGAACAAAACAAACACTGCAATCCATGATAAATAAAAATAATAAAAAATAAAAATAAAATAAAAAAGACAAGAGATTTTACTTAGTTCGGTGTATGATGCCCTAATGATAAAGCCCTAATGCTACATTTTACTTTTATTCACTTTATACTTTTACAATGCAAAACACTCATATTTATAAAAAATTAGTATAGCTAAGTATGATAATCAAATCAATCAGATTTAATTACCATCAAATGTGAGTACAAGCAATCCTATAAAAGATAAGTATCCTACGATATCATATATTCTCCTGCCATTCTAACATTCAATCACACAATGAATGTAGAATAATTTTAATGTTGGAAATATATTCTAACAATAACCACGCTATATTCATTAAGTAGTTCTTCAAATCCTCAAATATGTGGAGACACTTTTTCATGGCACTCACTTACCCTCTCATCCTGATTGGATTTATGGGTTTATTCTAATACAGATTGAACATCCCATCTACTATCGTTCTACCATTGACAACTATTTCTTGATTTCTAGCACAACAAGAAATAGTTCGAGGTTGATAGATCAAACACTGATATCGAATATTGTGCTCTTGGTTGACACCACGTCTGAACTTGTTTGGCTACATTGGCTCTTACAAGACATGGGCGTCACTCAAGCCATTAGTCCACTCATCTACTATGACAATCGGAATGCTAAACAGATAACCCACAATGATGTCTTTCATGAGCGTACTAACATATTGAGATTGATTACCATTTCGTATGACATCATCTACAATAGGGCACTCTTCACCTATGTCTAGTTGCTTCAACAAATAATTTGCCCACATATTCACTAAAACACACCCTTGTGGTCACTTCTGTGCTCTTATTTCCAAACTCAAGATGTTCTTTGCATTATCACCTTGAGTTTACCGAGCATGTCAAAATCCTTAGGATATATCGTGTAACACTATGGGTGTCAACCCGGTTCCAGTTCCCGATTATTGGCCAAAACTAGGAATTGAAACCAGAGTACCCAGGTTATTAATTTTGGAAAACCGGAACTGGGTAACCGATTCCTGGTTAACCGGTTATACAATAACCGGCCAGTTCCGGTTGGTATCCAGTTATCTGGACTGAGTAACCAATTTTTAAAAAAATTTGTATTTTGGGCTTATTTTAGGGCGTAAGCCGGAGGATACCCCTGCTGAGGATATCCCTGCTTGAGAGGGTATCCCGTCGGTAGATATCTCTGCGTGGGATATCCCGATGGCGGATATGCGTCCTTGGGATATCCGTCTGGCAAATAACCTTTTCGCATAAAACCCACAAAGAAGCAAAGATCCCAATCAGAGTCAGATCCAACAAACAAAATCAAAAACACACAAAACCCACCAATCCATATCGACACAAATGCAGAATTTACAAAGATTTGATCGGAGGGGTGACCTTGCGGGGGAGGAACACCGACATGGAGCTGTTGCTGGTTGTAGTAACTCATTCTTTTTCTTCTTGAAAGCCTGCAATCCGAGATCTGGTTCTGATATTAATAAAGGAGGATAAAAAGTGGGGTTTCTTGTTTTTATAAGGTGCAAAAAAACAAGAAGAAGATTGGGTAGTGGACTCTAGAAGACGAGTGAAAGAAAGAGAGAGAGAGGCGGAAGTGAAGAGTGAAGAAGATGTGAACCCTAAACCTAAAGTAAAAATAAAAGCAAAAAAACATAATAATATATATATATATATATATATATATATATGAACCCGGTTACCCGGTTATAACCGGGTGCCAAAAACCGGAACCGGAACTAAGGTACCAGGTTACCGACTTTTTCCAACCGGTTTCAAAACCGTTTCCCCGGTTTTCCGGTATTTTTTGACACCCCTATGTAACACCCGAGTCTCATATTGGAAAGAGATGAGTAACCCACATAAGAGTGAGTAATTTATAAGAGATGGTCATGAATGATAAGTCCCACATTGCCTAGTTACTAAGTGAAACTGAAAAATATATTGAATTTTAGGAAAGATCCAAATTAACTAGTCTTTTTGGGGTGATAGCACAAATATGACTAGCGTTTTTTCCTAGATCATTACAACTGTAACACCCGCTCCATGTAATATGATATTTTTCGCTTTGGGCCTGAGCCTACACAATTTTATTATTGGGTTTGTCCCAAAAGATCTCATACCATTTAAGACCATTTAAAGAGAGTGTATTCCATATAAACACATCATCTTTTTCATACCCAGGCAATGTGGGATTATAACTCCCTAAAACGAGCATTGGCCAGCCTAGTAGGGTTACTAGCAATTACCCCAGCTTAACCAACTGGTGGGTAAATGGGAAATCGCCCTTCTAAGCCATTTCTAGAGTAAATGCATAGGAATGTGAAATACATCTGAAAAATCTATAAATCATTACAGGGCAAGTACAATCCTCAAGATTTAAGACATGGAGCAACTAATAATAATAACAATAAGCAAACCTAATAACATCGTGGAGGTCTTATAGCAAAGTTTATAGTGATAGCCGTACCACTCTTGGGTTCTAGAAACAAGTTTCCTATAAGAGTAATAACTGCGTAAGTCTAATGACTTAGTAAATAAACATCACAAATTGGTATGACATGAGCTCATTATTATTAAGCGAAAATAAATGTGCAGTTTTGATAAACATTGAAAAGAGGTGTTGTCTCTATTACTACATCTTGAAAATATCTTTTGGTTTGATAAACGCTCGTGTACACCTAGCGGCAATTGCTTAAGTGTTTTAATGCAGAAAACTAATGCTTTATAGGTCGTAACTATCATATATGGTTTACCCGAGATATTACATCTTCTCAGCAGGGTTGGCGTTGTCCCGAAGGACTTGTAATACAATGCTGGTGCCCCGACCATTGTACGCTACCATCCATTACACTAGCAACCCGACTGAGTTCAACCTCGGGTGGCCCACGCTACTAATGATATATGTCTTGTAGTGACCACCCATTAAGGCATCGCCGGACATGAAACAACCATTGGATTTAGGCCCATATAACAACGCACACCTTTGACCATAAAATCAAGTTTATATAGTAAGCCCATGGTCATTATACCCCATATACGTGTACCATGTCATATAATGCATCTTATCAACAAGTTATTAATGCAGTTACCAAGTTATTACAAAAAGTAGACAGCTGACATATCACACATTTTTAAGAAAAGTGTTCGTAAGTATTTACTTAACTCGTTCACTTGCTCGATTTCTCCGACATCACAAAACCCTAATATAATGAAATATGACACATCATTATATGCGGTACTAGAGGACTTCTACAAGTATGGTACTAAGTCCTACCTTTGACCATAAAATCAAGTTTATATAGTAAGCCCATGGTCATTATACCCCATATACGTGTACCATGTCATATAATGCATCTTATCAACAAGTTATTAATGCAGTTACCAAGTTATTACAAAAAGTAGACAGCTGACATATCACACATTTTTAAGAAAAGTGTTCGTAAGTATTTACTTAACTCGTTCACTTGCTCGATTTCTCCGACATCACAAAACCCTAATATAATGAAATATGACACATCATTATATGCGGTACTAGAGGACTTCTACAAGTATGGTACTAAGTCCTATCTAACAAAAAGGATTGCTGGACCTAATATTTCACAAGTGGAACTAAGGGCAAACGCCTGGCTCCCTGGTCGTGTGTACGGTCTCGAGAGCGTACGTTCAGCCAGTTAGTTAGGTATTTTGGCCAACAACTCCAAACTGTGTTTTGAGGCTTCTATGAAATCTATCAGCTACTATATCTCTTTCTAACCTATTAAGCATACACATGCACGGTAAACATCATGCCATCATACAACTCAAAGCAATAAAAGAAGGTAAACTCTTTCAAAATATACTTGGCTCTTGTAAAGAAATGGGTGTGAGGGCTTTACCAAAACATCTTTTTAAACATGCAACATCATAGTGACAATAAAAGACCATGGAATGGTAAGAAGATTACTTTAGAAGGTGGCAAGAACACCAAACTTTCTTCCTCCTTCTTCTCTAATCACCTCTCACACTAGGGTTAGGGTTTTCTGGGTTTAGGGTTGGCTGAGGGTCGAAGGGAGGGGTTCTTATAGGGGTGGAGGCATGCCATGCTCTGAAAATGTGGAGAATGGGTTAAAATTGCTTTTCAGGGTGTCAGCATACGTACGAGTACTATTGGGTGTACGTACGGGTATTATTACACGTTGAGTAAAAAGGTTCAAGCATACGTTATGGGGTATTGCCCACTGGGTCAAAGACTGGTCAATGTACGCACGGGTGGTCCCTTGGGCGTACGTCCTCACTGAAGACAGGTGTGTACGTACGGGTGGTCCCCTGGGTGTACATCCTCACTGAAGACAGGTGCGTATGTACGGGCGGCCCTTTTGTTTTAAAACTATGTTTTAGGAAATCATTAACCGTTTTCGTAATGAGTCATTAATCTTTTAATAAAAATGGTTGTTTTTATCTGGATATTACAAGGACATCAAAGAAATAGTCATGAGTGCTAACACTACAAAAAAATATGAGTTTTTTGACGTGGCAAACAGTAAATTATGTTTGCCACGTCAAAAACTTTTGACGTGTCTATGTAAGCACGTCAAAAAAAATTTTGTTGACGTGTCTTTTTCTACACGTCAAAAGTTTTTTGACGTGTGAAATCGACACGTCAAAAACTTTTGACGTGTCAATTTGACACGTCAAAAACTTTTGACGTGTCAATTCCACACGTCAAAAACTTTTGACGTGTCAATTCCACACGTCAAAAAACTTTTTTTAATATAAAAAAAATTAACAATAATTTTGATATAAACAAATATGCATTAACAAACTATTAATGTTAATTGGCATAAAAAATTAATATTTATTGTCATTAGTATAAATTATAGTTCATTATCATTAGTATATATGTATGCATGCGTAAATTGATCAGTCTATTAATATTAATATGATAGCTACACATATTATTTTTCTAAAAATATATAAAACATACTCGAAGCATTTATTTTATAAGACCTGCAAAACTCATATGAACTCGACAAACACAATATATGCGGCCGGTTAGTTGATACATTTAATTATATATCTGTACATCTAGAATATATGGGTTTTTTTTTTTATATTCTCTAATTAATTTTAATTGGAGAGAATATATATATATATATATATATATATATATATATATATATATATATATATATGATAGAGTAAATACTATTTTAATAACATTTAAATAAATAAAATTTTATGAAAATAGCTTAAATAAGATAATATATAAAAACTTATATAAATATATATATATATATATATATATTTTATATAAGTTTTTGACGTGCCATGTTTGGCACGTCAAAAACCTTTTGACGTGTCATGCATGGCACGTCAAAAACTATTGACGTGTCAAGCATGACACGTCAAAAAATTATATTAATAATTTTAATTATATAATTAATAATTTTAATTATATCAAACATAATTTTAATTATGATATAAAAAAATATGTAATAAACAACACTTAATGTTAATTGGCATAGAAAATTAATTTTGATTGGATAGGAAAATTATATATAGTTTATCATATTAGTATAAATGAAGTTGGTATATATATATATTGTATGCTTAAATTGATCAGTCTATTAATATTAATATGATATATATATATATTGTATGCTTAAATTGATCAGTCTATTAATATTAATATGATAGCTACACATATTATTTTTCTAAAAATATATAAAACATACTCGATGCATTTATTTTATAAGACCCGCAAACCTCACATGAACTCGATCGGCCAACGCAACATATGTTGTCGGTCAGTTCATACGTCTAATTATCTATACGTCTAGAATACTAATTTATTTTTTCTCTAATTATTTGTAATTGGATAGAGTAAATATATGATAGAGTTAATATAATTTTAATATAATTAAATTGTGAATATCATTTATAATGATTTAAATAAGATAATATATATAATTATTAATTGTAGGTTTTTGACGTGTCATGTGTGGCACGTCAAAAACTTTTGACGTGCCATGCATGGCACGTCAAAAAGTTTTGACGTGTCATGCATGACACGTCAAAAAACTATAAATTTCAATTTAAATTTTATATTTTATATATATATATATATATATATATATATATATATATACCAAAACTCTATTTTTTATTTTGATATTAAAAAATATGTATTAAAAAATAAATTAATGTTAATTGGCCAAAAAAATTAAATTTTGATTCGATAGGCAAATTATAGTTTATCATATTGGTATAAATTACTTAGTATATATGTATGCTTATATATTACTTAGTATATATGTATGCTTATATATATATATATATATATATATATGTATCATGTATGCATAAATCGATCAGTCTAGTAATATTAATATGATAGCTACCCATATTATTTATAAACAATAATATATAAAAAATACTCGATACATTTATTTTATAAGACCCGCAAACCTCACATGAACTCGATCGGCCAACGCAACATATGTTGTCGGTCAGTTCATACGTCTAGAATACTAATTTATTTTTTCTCTAATTATTTGTAATTGGATAGAGTAAATATATGATAGAGTTAATATAATTTTAATATAATTAAATTGTGAATATCATTTATAATGATTTAAATAAGATAATATATATAATTATTAATTATAGGTTTTTGACGTGTCATGTGTGACACGTCAAAAACTTTTGACGTGCCATGCATGGCACGTCAAAAAGTTTTGACGTGTCATGCATGACACGTCAAAAACCTATAAATTTCAATTTAAATTTTATATTTTATATATATATATATATATATATATATATATATACCAAAACTCTATTTTTTATTTTGATATTAAAAAATATGTATTAAAAAATAAATTAATGTTAATTGGCCAAAAAAATTAAATTTTGATTCGATAGGCAAATTATAGTTTATCATATTGGTATAAATTACTTAGTATATATGTATGCTTATATATATATATATATATATATATATATATATATATATATGTATCATGCATGCATAAATCGATCAGTCTAGTAAGATTAATATGATAGCTACCCATATTATTTATAAACAATAATATATAAAAAAATACTCGATACATTTATTTTATAAGACCCGCAAACCTCACATGAACTCGATCGGCCAACGCAACATATGTTGTCGGTCAGTTCATACGTCTAATTATCTATACGTCTAGAATACTAATTTATTTTTTCTCTAATTATTTGTAATTGGATAGAGTAAATATATGATAGAGTTAATATAATTTTAATATAATTAAATTGTGAATATCATTTATAATGATTTAAATAAGATAATATATATAATTATTAATTATAGGTTTTTGACGTGTCATGTGTGACACGTCAAAAACTTTTGACGTTCCATGCATGGCACGTCAAAAAGTTTTGACGTGTCATGCATGACATGTCAAAAACCTATAAATTTCAATTTAAATTTTATATTTTATATATATATATATATATATATATATACCAAAACTCTATTTTTTATTTTGATATTAAAAAATATGTATTAAAAAATAAATTAATGTTAATTGGCCAAAAAAATTAAATTTTGATTCGATAGGCAAATTATAGTTTATCATATTGGTATATATTACTTAGTATATATGTATGCTTATATATATATATATATATATATATATGTATCATGCATGCATAAATCGATCAGTCTAGTAATATTAATATGATAGCTACCCATATTATTTATAAACAATAATATATAAAAAAATACTCGATACATTTATTTTATAAGACCCGCAAACCTCACATGAACTCGATCGGCCAACGCAACATATGTTGTCGGTCAGTTCATACGTCTAATTATCTATATGTCTAATTATCTATACGTCTAATTATCCCATACGTCATTTGATAGAAGTTATATGATATAGTACAAATAATTTTAATAAAATTAAAATAAATATAATTGTAAATTTTGTGTCTAATTAACAAAAAAAAAAAAACTTTATTGCATATAGTTCTGACGTGCCATGTGGCACGTCAAAAAGGTTCTTGACGTGCCACATGGCACGTCAAAAACCTTCTTGATGTGGCACGTCAAGAACCTTTTTGACGTGCCACATGGCACGTCAAGAGTTGCCCTCGGGAAGGCGCGAGCGCAGCTGGCTGCGCCTTCCCCTACCTGCAGCCTATTTTTTTTTTTTTTTTTCTTTTCTTTTTCTTTCTGCTTTTTCCTTCCCTGCACGTTTCTTCCCTCCCATTTCTTTCTCTCCCCCGCCCAAACGCTTCCTTGGACCTGCAACATCTTCCGCCATTTTTGTTTTCTCCATCAACCGGGCGTCACCTTCGCAGCATTTCTCTCACCCGCGCCCTCTCAGCTAGCCCGGTGGTTCTCTCTGTCGGTGGTTCTCTCTCTCGGTGGTTCTCTCTCTCGCCGGCGCACGTCACCGCCGTTGCTCCCTCCGGCGACCACGACTTCAAGCTCCGAAGGCTCTCTCACGCTCTAACTCGTTCTCCGACTCGAAAATCAGGTATATATATATATATATTCCTGATTTAATCTATATATATATATATATATATATATATATATATATATATATATATATTACGAAATTTATGTAATCTGTATATATATATATATATATATAGATGTATATATATTGCATGTATGTGAGTAATTTATTCATTTATTTATTTATTATATAATTAAATAAATGATATAAAAATGTAATATACAATGTATATTATTAAATATTTTTGATGTAATTATATTAGCAATTTAATTTTATAGGTTAAGTAACTAATTTATTTGCTTATGATATATGTTTTGTAATATATTTGAATAGTTTGACATGCTTGGTTTGTATATGGTGAGAATATTGTTTAATGTATTTGCATGCATGCATGTACAATTACGTACCCTGGTAGTTTGAACTATAATGTTTTTGTGGAGAATTTTGCATTTGGATGTAAACCCATATTTTGTGTAGGTTTTGATTAATGACGGCATATCTATTTTTACCGATTCGTATGTGAATGTTTACATTTTCAAAATTTAGAATAATTAAGACACGTAGATCCTAATATGCCTACGTATAAAGTACAAAACAACTAACATTGGGATTCAAGCTGGATATTGGAATTTATCTACACTTTCCATACAAATGCATAAATGGTATAGTAAACGGAAAAAAGAAAACCAACATTTAACCTAACTAGCTATATGTACTTTATTTAGGGTGCCCATATGTAATTTACTTAGGTTTTGCATATTAAGATTATGTATATGTTTCTTAATTAAAAGTCAATGTATGTGTTTGTTTATTAAAAGTGAAAATAAAAAATTTGAAACGATGTAGTTAAAGAACCACAAAAAATAAAAGAACATCTAAGTAACTAACTTAGATTTATTTTATTCAGTTAGGGTCCAAGTAGCTAAAGCAATGGACAAGAGTTGGATGACACAGTCTAGGGGTACGAGGGAATACAGAGACGGGTGTAGATCATTCGTGGACTTTGCAGTTAGGAACTGCACAATCCCTGATGGAAAAATTCACTGCCCCTGTAAGGTGTGTCGTAATAAGCAGCGCCACCCGCCGGATTTGGTATTTGACCATTTGACAAGGGGTAAGGGAATAATGATTGCATACAGAACCTGGTATTATCACGGGGAGAGGCCTGTTCGGGATCCTGTTGCAGTCTCTACGTCGTCTACCACGAACACGGATCAGGGTTTAGGCGCAGCACAGGGTGAAAACATGCGGTCAATGTTGCGTGATCTATTCGGCATGCACGATGTCATGGAAGACAATTGTGAGCCTGAAGTTGCGGTGCAGGGGAATGAAAAAATTGTGAATGAAGAAGCCGACGACAGTGACAGAGTAAAGTACAGTAACTTGCTTAAGAAGGCAGAGAAGCCACTTCATGATGGGACCAAACATAGCAAGCTTAGTGCTACTGTACATTTGTACAATTTAAAGTGTGTTGGCGGACTTAGTAACACAATATTTTCATCTTTTCTTGAGTTCATCAATCAGTTGTTGCCTCCTAGTGATGAAGCTTTGCCGGTTAATACATATGAGGCAAAAAAGTTTCTAAGGGACATGGGCCTCGGGTATGAGAAGATACCGGCGTGTCCTAATAATTGTATGATATTTTGGAAGAACAATAAGGATTTGGATACATGTGCTGTTTGTGGAGTATCTAAGTGGAAGGATGAAATTCAGTTGGATGAGGATGGGCAACCCATATCATCGAGTAAGAAACGCCCGGTGAAGGTGTTGCGGTGGTTTCCACTTATACCATGACTACAGAGATTGTTTATGTCAGAGCACACTGCTCCTTACATGAGGTGGCATGCAGAAGGCCGGACTAAGGACGGTGTATTGAGGCATCCGGCCGATGGTGAAGCGTGGAGGGCGTTTGATAATTTGCATCCAGACTTCTCGGCGGACAGCAGGAACGTCAGGCTCGGACTAACCTCGGATGGATTTAATCCATTCGGAAACATGAGCACATCCCACAGCACTTGGCCTGTAATGCTTGTACCGTACAACTTGCCTCCTTGGACGTGCATGAAACAAACTTCATTTATACTATCGCTGATAATCCCGGGCCCAAAGTCACCTGGAATGGATCTAGATGTCTACCTACAACCCTTAATTGAGGAGTTATAAGAATTATGGACTGTAGGTATACGCACATTTGACGTGTCCAAAAAAAAGAATTTTGTGCTACGAGCCCAGTTGATGTGGACAATTAATGACTTCCCGGCATACGCAGATTTGTCTGGGTGGCCTAACAGGGGTGAGAAGGCATGTCCCTGCTGTATGTACTCGACGAGATCCAGGCGGTTAAAACACGGCAGGAAATTTTGTTATATGGGGCACAGGCGATACTTGCCTATTGATCATCCGTGGAGGAGAAATAGAACAACATTTGACGGCAAACAAGAATTTGAATGTGCCCCAGATGTGCCAAGTGGAGATGAAATTCTTAGCCAATTGCAAGATATGGCATATGGAGATGAGAATGCCGGTAAGGCAAGGGCGGATAAGAAGAAAAAAGACAAGAAACGGAAGAAGAGTGGGGCGACAGAAAGAGAAGGCGATACTCCTAACGTGTTGTGGAAGAAGAAAAGTGTTTTCTTTAGGTTGCCGTATTGGAAAGATAATCTATTACGGCACAATCTTGATGTCATGCACATTGAGAAAAATGTGATGGACAACATTCTTGGTACAATACTAGACATTCCAAAGAAAACAAAGGACAACATCCAAGCCCGCACAGACTTGCAAGAAATGGGGTTGAGACATACACTTCATCCGTACACAGGCGAGGATGGTAAAACATATATGCCCGCAGCTTGTCACACGATGTCTAAGGAAGAGAAAACTTAGTTTTTGAAAGTGCTTCGAAATGTAAGGGTGCCGGACGGATATGCCTCTAATATTTGTCGATGTGTACGACTTAGTGATTGTACGATATTCGGGTTGAAAAGCCATGATAGTCACGTAATTATGCAACAACTTCTCCCTATTGCATTGCGTGGATCATTGCCAGGAAACGTGGTAAGACCACTTGTCGGAATTTCTGCATTCTTCAGGGGCATATGTTCAACGTCATTGACACGAGATGATATGGACCGATTAGAGGGTGACATTTATATTACTTTGTGCCAGATGGAAAGGGTCTTTCCCCCAAGCTTTTTTACTGTGATGGTTCACTTGGTCGTGCATCTTGTCCGTGAATGTCGACTAGGTGGACCGGTACAATATAGGTGGATGTATCCGGCAGAGAGGTAAAATAGCTTTACTAATATTCATATTTATGAATTTTTATTTTATATTAAATCGTCACTAATTATAATGAATGAATTATGATCATATGTAGAAGTCTTGGGGTGTTCAAATCTAATGTCCGCAATAAAGCGGCTCCTGAGGGATGCATTGCGGAGGGCTACATAGCAACGGAGTTGGTTGCGTTCTGCTCAAGGTATCTAGACCACGCACCAACATTTCACAATAGGACTGTAAGAAACCCAGATGGTTCAAAGGGGGCGGGAACACGAGTTATCCTCGACCGTGTCACATTGACACAAATTCACCGATACATTATTTTTAACTCGGATGAGTTCCTTCAACTACGGACGTAAGTCGTGTTAGTAGTGTATACAAGTTCAATATGACCTTGAACCCTTAGTTGTGAATTATAATATAATTGAAACGTTGTATTGTAGGGTGCACATGGATACACTTAGGCGTTCATGCAGTAGGGGGCGAACGACGGAGGATCAGTTTGAAACCCAACATCATGCGTTATTCTCCGATTGGTACCGTGACTACGTAAGAATACCGTGACGTTTAACTGTTACCTGCTCCTTATATTTACTTATTGATTCATAACAACTAAAAAAAATTTCTTATGGTCAAATTTTACGTATGTGCTTACAGGTCGATCGATTGGACGATCGACAAAGGAAGGAATTAGGTGACAAACTGGTAATGCATTGTAGAGGGCCGAAGGCCACAGCGACTAGATATAACAGATATGTGATTAATGGAAAGCTGTTTCGCACTATTGCATGCGATGCTGGAAAAAGGACCCAGAATAGCGGGGTGTGCGTGCCAATAGTTGATGGTGAAATGTACTATGGGAAGTTGACGGAAATAATTGAGGTGGAGTACTTCGACAGGACTAGGTATGTTTTGTTCAAGTGCGATTGGGCGGATAACACGAGGGATAGGGGGTACAAAGTTGACGAGTATGGCATACTGCTTGTCAGCTTCAAAAACCTTGTCCACCGGGGCCAGGAAATTACTGATGAGCCGTATGTGCTAACGTCACAAGTTGACCAAGTCTTTTACGTCCAAGATGAAAGGGACCCTGATTGGGCTTGTGTTGTAAGAACTAAACCTAGGAACGTATACGACGTTGGACAAGGTGAAGGTTCTGATGATGAAAGTGTCAGCTACCACGAGTGTGAGCCGCTCCTATTGACCAGCGGTAATGAAGTGGATCCCCAGGATGACATTGACTACATCCGACAAGACTTAGATCCGTATGTGATTTAAAAAAATTTAAAACTTTAATAATATTATATCGTTCACATTTATTTTGACGTATTTAATGTTATTTCTTTCTACATTGATTGGTTATATTGGTGACTTTTTTATCTATTATATACATAATTAATTGAGTATAATATTATGTGTTTTGCAGGTTGACATGAGTACGCGGGGGAAGGGTAGACGACGACGGTCCCCACAGATAGACGACCAGGGGTATAGACCATTACTCCCTGAGCATGGGGAAGGGTCTCAGCCGGTTCCATATGATCTTGGTACTCCATATCCCACCATGAGCGAGCTGGGTGTATGTGCACATGGTGAGGTACAGAGGATGTTTCCCCCCGAGTTGAACACGGGCATCCCATACAGTGAGCCATTGCAGCCAGATGACAGTGAGACACAATATTATGGGGAGCATGCGGATGATGGCTCAGGTGACTTGGAGGACGATGATCCTCCAGAAGTGTTGAGCGTTCGACAACTCCGGACAATAAGTAAGTATATATGTTTAAAAAACTCATTTTGAATATGTATAAAATTTATGTAGTTAGTATTAAATTTCAAATAAATATAATTGGCAATTATTAATGTGTTAGGTACCAGGGGAGACGGGAGCACCCAATTTCAGGTGGTGGACATCCCACCATCGAACAAGAAGTGGGCGGTCCCCCTTGGCCAAAAAATCGTCTGCGAGTACAATAAAGCATGGCAGCCCGTAGGATTTAGCGGGATGAAATTCAGAAGGGAGGCCGGGAACATCATAAGGGCAGGGACTTATGTTAAGCTCCGGGATGAATGGGAGCATGTACATCCTCGTGCGAAGGAAGATATATGGGACACCCTTATGGTATGGTTACATTTTTCTTCATATTTTAGCATATGTATTTCAATATTTTAAACATTAAAGTGTGCAATTATACGCCTAATTTGTTCGATTTATATATGCAGACTCAGTTCTACATGCCGCCTGAGTACAATATTGAGGCGATTAAAAGGGACGCCTTCAAAGATATGGGCACAAAGCTGAAGAGTTGGAGACACTCTGTAAAAAAATCATTAAAAATTCAAGCGGGCGATACTCCAGACTCAGTGAAGGCGAGAATGGGTGAAGATGCCGTTAGGAGATACGACCCAGTGGACTTGAATGTCTTGTTGGCGAGATGGTGCGACCCGAAAAATCAGGTACGTCAGGAGTGTTTTAAGACTTAGTGGAATTAATTGTAGATGTTTAGTTTCATTAATTCTAATTGGGTTAGACCTGACATTTTTTGACTTATATACATGTAGGAGTATGCTGCCAAGATGAAAGAATTGCAAGCAAAAAACAACACGCCTCACTGCACTGGGTCGATGAGCTATGCTAGAGTGGCACATCAAGAGGTACTTATATATATATATATATATATATATATATATATATATATATATATATATATATATATATATAATCGGTTGTTTAAGTCAAAAACACGTCTTATTTTTTTTTTGTATGCAGACCGTAGACGCGGGGGGCACTCCTCCAACTCGAGCGGAAAGTTACATCAAGACTCACACATACAAGGAAGGTGGCTATCCGAATGACGTGGTCAGAGAAAGATGTGTAAGTACTCAAGCATATATATTTTGATAAATTATTTATGATTAACGTTCCTTATACGAGATACTAACTTGTTTTTTAATGTACAGGAGAGGATGCAGGAATTGGCGGCCACTGACCCGGCAAATACTGATACCGTGACGGAAGGGACGGTATGGTGGACACCTAATGACGCGTATGCTCAGGCGCATGGAAATAAGCCGGAGTATGCTGGTAGGGTCCACCAGCTGGGTCCGAATGTGCTGCCGGTGCGGGGCAGCATACATTCATACTATACACCGTCCTAGACACGGTCTCAAAATTCTTGGAGCTCCTCGTTCTCACAGATGACAGATAGAATCAGAGAACTTGAAGAGGAGCGGGCAGCACAAAAAAGTGCAATGGATGAGATGGCGAGGCAGATTGAAGCACAAAAAGCCCAGATAGCAGAGAAAGATGACATTTTTTAGGCTCGTTTCCGCCAGCTCGAGGCAATGTTCGGGTCGACGTCTGGGTCTGCGCCCCCGAGAGGTAATTCTATATTTTATTTTGTTTTTCTAACAATTGTTCACTGTTAGAATAACTGTTACAAACCCCTAGTTACAGCGGTCCATTTTAAAACTTACGTATATTTGCATCGTATTATATAATAATTTCTAATTTTTGTATTGATTATTATTGGTTCACAATTAATTCGCAAGCAATGCAAATTAAGAGTTGGAGGATGATTGTGTTGAGTAGAGCGCCATAGGGCTGGTCAACACTGTTTGTTGTTTTGTATATTGTTAGATCTCACTATATGCTTGTTGAGACTAATTGAAACTAATTTCTAGTAGATACTCCAGAAATGTTTTATTGTATATTTGTTTTGCCTTGTGTTAGAACGTTTTTTCATTTATATATATGTTTTGTTATGTGTTGTGTTGAAATGTAGTATGTGTGTTGAAATTTTGTTTGTTGGATATTGGATACATATTATTAATGAAGTTGTGTTGTGTTGGATATATATATTGGATATAGAATTTTGTTTAATGAAGTTGTGTTGTCTTGGATATATATATTGGATATTGAATTTTGTTTAATGAAGTTGTGTTGTGTTGGATATATATATATTGGAAATAGAATTTTGTTTAATTAAGTTGTGTTGTGTTGGATATATATATTGGAAATAGAATTTGGTTTAATGAAGTTGTGTTGTATTGTGTTGGATATATATATTGGAAATTGAATTTTGTCTAATGAGGTTGTGTTGTGTTGGATATATATATTGGATATATTATCTTGTTTAATGAAGTTGTGTTGGATATATATATTATTGGAAATTGATTATGGATTGGATTAGATTGGATTATAGATGGTAGATTATATATGTCGATTATATATATGGTAGATTATGGATTATGTAGATGGATTGTGGATTATGGATTATGTAGGTGGATTGTATTATGAATGTGTATTATGTATTGGATTGTGGATTATGTAGGTGGATTATATTATGGATGTGTATTATAGATTGGATTGTGGATTATGTAAGTGGATTGGATATTGAATTTTGTTTAATGATATATATATTGGATGTTGGATATATATTGGTTGTGTTGTGTTGGATATATATTGGTTGTGTTGTGTTGGATATATATTGGTTGTGTTGTGTTGTGTTGTGTTGGATATATATTGGTTGTGTTGTGTTGGATATATATTGGTTGTGTTGGATATATATTGGTTGTGTTGTGTTTGATATATATTGGTTGTGTTGTGTTGTGTTGGATATATATTGGTTGTGTTGTGTTGGATACATATTGGTTGTGTTGTGTTGTGTTGGATATATATTGGTTGTGTTGTGTTGGATATATATTGGTTGTGTTGTGTTGGATATTGGACGTTGGATATATATTGGTTGTGTTGTGTTGGATATTGGACGTTGGATATATATTGGATGTTGGATATATATTGGATGTTGGATATTGGTTATATATTGGTTGTGTTGTGTTGGATATATATTGGATGTTGGATATATGTTGGATGTTGGATATTGAATATTGGATACGGATTATATAAGTGGATTATTGGATACGGATATTGGATGTAGATTATATATCGGATTACAAATATTTGAATATTGTAATTGGAATTGAAATATCAGGAAATATCAGGAATTGAAATATCAGGAATTATCAAGAATTGAAATATCAGGAATTGTAATTGGATTATTGGAATTATTTTAAAAAAAAAAAAAAAAAAAAATTTGACGTGTCAAACTGTCTGACACGTCAAAAACCTCACGTACAATTTTTTGACGTGTCATATTGACACGTCAAAAAGTTTTTGACGTGTCAAAATGGCACGTCAAAAATATTTTTGACGTGTCAAAATGACACGTCACAAATATTTGTGACGTGTAAAAATGACACGCACAAATATTTTTGACACGTCAAAAATATTTTTGACGTGTCATTTTGACACGTCAAAAACGTTTCTGACGTGTCATTTTGACACGTCAAAAACTTTTCTGACGTGTGATTTTGACACGTCAAAAAAGTTTTGACGTGTCATTTCGGCACGTCAAAAATATTTTTTTGACGTGCCATTTTCGACGCGTCAAAATTTTTTTGACGTGTCACTGTAGACACGTCAAAAACCCCAGTTTTTTGACACCTACCCTTTTCACGGTCGATGAACGTCAAAAACGACGCGTCAAGAGAGGTTTTTGACGTGTCAATACCATTGACACGTCAAAAACCCCCAGTCAAAAAAAAAATTAATTTTTGTAGTGTAAGTCTCACATTGCATAATTATTAGATGAAACTGAGCTTTATAATAAATATTAAAAAAACTCAAAATTAACTAGTCTTTTTGGAGTGATAGCGCAAATGTAACTAGCATTTTTTTCTGAGTCGTTACATGTTGCCTTATTGAGTCCTATTATTTACTGATATCATGAGAATCTCTTACATTACATGCACTGATCGATATATGACTGTATTAGACTATGATATTTTACCTTGCACATGATAAATAGATATAGAATAATATACAAACAAATAAGCTTGTTCACTTTTTTTTTTTATTTTTTTTTTTATATATATATATTTCCACTTCTTTCTTTACTGGGATGTGGGGATGGATCGGTCTATGGATAGATTTGGGATGGGAATGGTGGTACGTGATTCGGATGGTAAGTTTGTTGCGGCTTGCACAGTCGCACGAAGTGGATGTATTGATCAACTCCATGTGAAGCTTTAGCTTCTTTGTATGCAGTGAAGTTTTGCAAGGAATTGGGTCTGTCGTATATTATCTTAGGAGGAGATGCGCAGGCTATTGTGCAAGGAGTAAATTCATCTGAGAGGAATTAGAGTAACTTTGGACACATAATTGAGGATATAAGGATGGTGTTACAGACTATACCAAGCCGGAGGTGTCAACATGTGAAGCGTACAACGAACATGCCAACTCATACGTTGGCAAAATTGGCAGCTAACGCTTTCATAGATAGGACTTGGGTGGGTGATACTCGCAGCTATATATGTGATATTATTGAGAGGGACTACAAATCCCCTCACTTTGATTTTTCTGGAATGAGAATTTAGTAAGTTTATTTCAAAAAAAAAAAAAAAAAAGATAACTATTATTCCTTTCCGTTTTGGAAATAATTAACAAATATATATAAAACTACAAAAGCATCAACTATGGTATAGACAAAAATTTTCTACAAACTGGTTTGTAGCCAAGTCATATAAACTCATCTAATAAAGTGACATGTGTCCCTTAACATGTGAGAAGTACATGTTTCTTTAATAGTAATATGACACATGTCAGTTTATTAGATGAGTTTGTATGAATTAGTTACAAACCAGTTTGTAGCAAATTTTTGTCTAGTACAATCCCTTGGAGTCGTGTCCTTGTTTTTAGAACCTCTGTAGCGGGTTTGCCGTTCAAAGTTACCCAAACAATCTTCTATGCTGGGATTTATCTAAGCGCTGAGGTTGTAGTTAAATTTCATTGATCTTAATAGTAATACTTCAACTAAACTGGTAATTTGTGGTGTTTAAATCGTGTCGAGATATAGATATAAGATAATATAGGTAAACCATAATTCGACCCATTTAATTAAACCAGTTAAACATTTTAACTCTAACATGCTAATTTTGTGTTAAGTTCTTGTTGGGTTTAGATCGTATCGAAATATGAGTATAAGAATATATAATTTTACCATTAAATTTGTCTCGAGTTTGTGTATCGCCTCAACAATTAGAAGCCTTAACATGGACGTGTTCAGCCTTTAGAGTGTTACTGGCCGGTCCCACAACAGTGCAATTTTGCAATGGTTTTAATCATGCAGGGGTACCTGAAATGGGAGCCACGTAGGAGCCAGGTGGCACCAATTAAAGCCTGTACAACCTTATCCAAGATCAAAAATCCAATCTTCTCATCATCCACTTCCCCAATCCAATATCCATAAGCAGCCATTTTCATTCACACATCACAAACCGACATTGATCTAATCCATTTCCCCAGCTAGCTCATCACATCACCCACCACACAACCCTACATTCTATACTACTGCTAATTCACCAAGAATTTGCAAGAGTGAGCGAGGGAAAAATGGCCTCCACTGCATGTTTCTTGCACCACCATGCACTCACCACAGCCACTAGATCCTCATCACAGCGCCAGGTGGCCAACATCAAGACCGCCCAACTAGTCTGCCGGGCACAGAAGCAGGAAGTCCATGAAGATGGTGCCAACGCCGTCTCTCGCCGGTTGGCTCTGACTGTGCTCATTGGTGCTGCAGCCATTGGCTCCAAGGTTTCACCTGCTGATGCAGCCTACGGTGAAGCTGGTAATTTTTCTTTCTTTCTTTAATCTATGCTTTCTGTCTACCCATAAAGCATATATATATATATATATATATATATATATATCAAAAAGCAATTTATTGCCAATGGTATTTATTTTCTTCCCCCCTTGCTTTTCTCCCCCACCCCAAATGATAGAAGCTGCTAGGAGGAGTGTTTGAAATAAGAAATTAAATTTGAGACCATGATTATTGAATTTTGATTTACCGGTAATTTTAAAAACAATATCACATTTTGGAGGACTCAAGAAGAACTCTAATTATTCTTGTAATATTGTTAAAGTAATGATTAAGTAATTAAATTTAGTAGTATAATCCGAGCCAAAAAGGTCCTGGATCGAACCTTGATTTTTTCAATTCATCCCATTTAAATTAAATATTTCACGTATTAAGCCTTAATTATTAAAAAGAAATTTTGAGCCCACATGTGAGGAGAATGTTAAAGCAATGATTAAGTAATTAAATTTATTTCTTCTTATAACCTTAAGCTTTTAGGATAACCGATAGTTTAACATGTATTACTCCTCAAACTTTTCTACACTAAATTTGGTTTAACACGTAAAATATTTAATTGAAATGAGAAATAAATTGTGAGAATCAGGATTCGATCCCAAAAGTTTAAGCGGATAGAAAAGAGAATAAATTCAATCATTGAATTACTAATTTCATTTTTTGAAGAATGAAAGAGATCAAACTGTCTGCAACAACTAACATATATTCATGGTTAATTGCAGCCAATGTATTCGGAAAGCCAAAATCAAACACAGACTTCTTGCCATATGATGGAGATGGATTCAAGCTGTCGATCCCGGCAAAGTGGAACCCCAGCAAAGAAAGAGAATTCCCAGGGCAGGTTCTCAGGTATGAAGACAACTTCGACTCCAACAGCAACGTCTCAGTCATAATCATCCCCACTGACAAGAAATCAATCACCGATTATGGTTCTCCTGAGGAGTTCCTCTCCCAGGTACAACTTTTCTTTCCTTTAAACTTCAGCATTTTTGCAGAGATGTTGGCAAGAAATGTTACCTAACAAATAAGCTCTTCTCTGGAGCCTTGTAGGTGGACTTTTTGCTCGGGAAACAAACCTACGCTGGCAAAACTGCTTCTGAGGTACTGCCATAACTAAGCATTTTACGCTTGCTTGTTTAACACAGCTATTTAGTAGACTTTTATATGCTTTCATACAACTGGAATAACGTAACACTAAAAATTAGTACTTCATTTTTATTTTTTTTATAAGTACTAATTCCAGAGCTGATTTTTGGCAGTTGTACGTATGGTAGTCGCACAATAGTCTACTAAATAGCTAACAATTCTTATATTTTTTTTAGTAATGTTATGTAGTAGACTGCTATACCAATATCATACAACTGAGATGACATGACAATGAAAATCTGTATTTGGATCAATAAGGGTTTGTAAAAGGAAAAAAATCAATGGTTGATTTTCACTAGCACGTCATCTTACTCGTATAACAGTGGTATAACAGACTACTAAGAGCCTCTTTAGAATTGTATTTGAAAAATAGAGCTTTTAAGTCAAAAGACGTTTTTTTGGCAAAAACTTCAAAATAAAGCTTTTGTCAAAATTTTTGACAATTTTTTAGATTTTTAAACCCTTAAAAGCGGTTTTAAATTTTTTTACCAAATAGATACTTTTTTCTTCAAACGGATTTTTTGAGTGTTAAACGTACTTTTAAACCCTTTAAACACACATCAAAACATTTTCTCATATTTAGATATCTTCCCCAAGTAACTTTTTCTTCTTTTTTTTTTCCTTACAAAAACCATTATCCTAACGAAATGTGAAATGGGATTGGTCAGGGTGGGTTTGACCCTGACGCAGTGGCAACTGCAAACATATTGGAGAGTGGAAAGCCTGTGGTGGGTGGGAAACAGTATTACTTCGTGTCTGTGCTGACAAGGACTGCTGATGGAGATGAAGGTGGCAAGCACCAACTAATTACAGCCTCTGTTAAAGATGGCAAGCTTTATATTTGCAAAGCCCAAGCAGGAGACAAGAGGTGGTTTAAGGGAGCAAGAAAGTTTGTGGAGAGCGCTGCTAGTTCTTTCAGTGTTGCCTAAGCCAACTTTAAATGAGGGTTTGTATATGTATATCACCTTAAGATTATGGTGTTTGTTTTAAGTTTTCTAGCCCTTTTTTTTTTCCAAAGATTCAGAGCAGGTTATTTGAGGGAGTTGGTTGGAGAAAGCTTGTGGATATATATTTCAATATTTGACTGCAGATCAAGAACCATCTTTTAATGAATTTCAAACCATCTCCCTCTCTCTCTCGCTGACTTTTCTTCTGTTTTTTTTTTTTCAAACATAAACCCCTTCGATTGTGTTGAGCGTAGACTCGTAAATGTAGAAAGGTTCATGGCAAGGGCACAAATGAGAGTCTTTGGAGTAGAAACAAAAGTGCATGGCGTGAAAAAACTTACATAGCACATAAGTGATAAAAAGCTTCTGTTCGAGGAGGAATGTAGCAATGTGGATAGACACACGTGAGGGGAAGACTATTGAAATGTAGCAATGTGAATGGACACACGTGAGGGGAAGACTATTGAGTATACACTTGTGAGTGTAAAAAAGGCTTGAATTCCACATTAAAAAGATGTGATAAGTGTGAGTGATTAATTCCCTTTTATTAACTATTGTAGCATTTCTTCATCTTCATGGTCTTGAGCTGAAGATGGTAATTAACTGCAACTTTGGTACCAAACACTCTTTTGCCACCTGCAACTATAATTATGGGGAAGAGTTTCATACTTCTCTAGCTATTATCTGATAGATTAATTAGACTTAGCACTAACTTAAGGCTCGTTTGAGAGTATAGTTTTTTTTTATACTAAATATAACTTCTTCTTCTTTTTTGATTGTGAATATCGAGGTGAAAAAAAAAAATTGAGATTATGTTTAGATGGTGATTGAGAAAATTAATGAAAAAGTAGAAAAAAAATATAATTAAAAAACAAAAAAAATATATATATTACAAACAAAATTAGGGGTAATTCTAAGGGTGACTGAGCCACCACCGATCCATCCCCAAAATTGATAGCCACCCCTAACAATAATTTTGATCAAATGTTAATTTTAGAAATTAGTTTATTTTTAAAGTGACACAAGAGAAATTACTCATAACATATCATATATTCGATGAATGCAACCCAAGCCAAGCCAACCTTTGCTTGTCTCTTTGCTTCGATTTATTAATTACAACAATATATATATATATATATATATATATATATATATATATATCTTTCTTTTCTTTCTTCGGTGTGTGTGGGTCCAACTTTTTTCAATTTCATTGCCTCCTCCTACACCTTTTACCAATTTATTATTCATCAATCAATCTCACTAAATTGTCTCCTGAAAATAGAATAATACCAAACAGCTCGGACCCACTAGGGTTGTAGCAAATATAATAAATAAATATTAATGCCTAACGGTAGGTACCCCCTTTCATCTTCATCGCAGTTATCTCAATTCTCATCACTTAATTACCTCTTTCTCTCCCTTTCCATCGGTTATGTGCTTTAAGTACTTGTAAGAGATACAGAGTGTGTGTGAGAGAGAGATCTCCTCATATATAATCACTTCCTCAACCTCCTATATTCTCTTCATGAAATCAATAAGAACGACGACATGTTCTGTGGAATCTGCAGTAACAAAGTCAATAAAGATTATGCAACTTACTGTTGTCAACAATGTAGATATATTTTTCACGCAAAATGCCTAACAGATTTGATGGGTATTTACAAGAATTTGCTTACAACTAGTGAGTCGGTGTCTGCAACTCATTTGAGTAAGGCCTTCAATCAAATAGAGGCACGCTAGGGAGATCAAACATTTTAGCCATCAACATGAGTTAATCCTTTATGATGATGAGGTCAAGGAAGGTAAGCTTTGTGAGGGGTGTATGGAATTAATAATTTCAGCCCCTTTCTACAGTTGTGTGCAATGCAACTTCTTTATCCACACTCAATGTACTAAACTTCCCACAAGGATTGAGCAACACCCACTTAGTGACTTTTACATGCTCACACTCCTCCGACGGGCACTTACCAAGAGTGGTGTGTTCTTTTGTGATATTTGTTCTCGTCATCATTGTGGCTTCACCTACAATTGTCCTAAATTTAGCTTGCTTTGCATTCTTTGACATTCAATGCGGTACAATTCCGAAAACGCTCAAACATGAAGGTCATAAGCATCTCTTTTACCTTTCTCTAGATTCAAAGATGAGAAAATGCAAAGCTTGTCCAGAGGACAACGAGAAGTATGTATTCCTATGCATCAGTTGCGATTTCATATTAGGAATTAGATGTGCAAATCTTCTACTAGTAGTGAAGCATAAATATGATATACATCTTGTCAAGCTCACCTATGCTGTTAAAGACGATTCTAGAGAACAATATTGTTTAATTTGCGAAGAAGAAAGAGACCAAAAGCATTTGATCTATTATTGTGTAGAATGCAACTTTCCCACTCATCCCGAATGTGTTCTTGGGAATTATCCATGCATCACAATTGGAAGCACTTACAAAAGTGAATATCATGAGCAATCTCTCACTTTTGTCCATAAGACTAAAGACTCGCCCAAATGTGATGGTTGTAACGGTGATTTTGATGATGTGGCCCTAGAATGTACTCAATGCAAATTTAATGTCCATCAAAAAATGACGGACATTATGACGGTCTCCCTCTTTGTACTACTTGTCCATCCAAAAATGAAAAAACTAAAGTCTGCAGAATAATTTTATTTATGTAATGAAAGCATTACCCCTTTTTTTTTCTTTTGAAATGCATGATTGGTTATTAATTTACAACCAAAGCATATTGTTTTTTCTGCTCGACTGAGGACTCAAAAGCTGAGTATGAGAAAATTGCAACCCCGAAGAGGAAAGAAAAAGGGCACCGTACGTGCAAATTAATTAAGTACAGAACCATTTTTTGTTAAATCGCAATTATAACAAAAAATTAAGTTAATAGGAGATGATAAATTTAATTATTTAATTAATATTATATATAACACTCTTTTTTACATGTGAGTTAAAAATTTTCTTCAATAAACAATGCCCAAAGAAAGTAAATTACAAAAGATAGAGATCGAACTCGTGATTTTTTTTTTTTTTTTTATAATACCATGTTAAAGTACTGGTTAACCCAAAAATTTAAGTTAATTAGAAAATATGGTATGGACTATATAGAGAGAAAGGGAAAACTATAAGTTCATAATTTCAGTTCCACATAGCAATAGAAGCTCCACAAAACCTGCAATGAACATCTGCAACATATTTTCCTCTTGGAATTAACTTGGATAAATTATACAATTAAAGAACAATCAATTACATGATAAATGTTAAATTATATAATAGGAGTAATGTTATACACCACATTTTTTATCTCATAGCTATCTCACAAATGCTCTTATGACGGTCCTAACTAATCCTTTGAATTTTTTAACAAGAGTTGATTCAACAGTTGGTTGAAACTCTGCCAGATCAGCATTTTGGAATAATAATCAGTGGCTTCTAGCCTTACTGAGGTAGCGTTTGTTAAACAACACTACACTCTCACTCATTATTCACTTCATTTTTTTTCAAAAAAATTAACATCAAAACATTCTCACTTTTATATCACATCATTAATTTTTTATATTACATCATTTGCTTTTTACTACTATTCAAATAAAAAAATCACTACAAAACAAAATTTTTTCACTTTTCAATACTATGTTTTTACTTTTCTATACCAATCATTATTTTCTTTTTTATTATAAACAGTGCCTTATAAAGTTGATGTTGTTTAACAAACAAGGCCTCAGTAATTAAAGAGCAATGTCATCCACTACACTTTTATCCCACTTTATTAATATGACACTGTCAATTAACCGTTAAATCTTAACAGAGGTTGATTCTGATTTTTATCAGTAAAATGTCTTGTTTTTAATAAGTGGCTTTTTCTAAGCCGTTCAATGCAAGGAACGGCTTGAATTCAAATTAGAAAAACAATTAATTAATGAATTAAAGCTTTTTACTAATTGAATATATAACTAATAACAGGATTAGAAATTAAGCACTAGAAATAATATAAATAAAACCCCATCTCTTCCGAAATCAATACCACATGAGTAATGATCATACGAAAGGGTAAACACCAATGAAAATTAGCCAACTTTGTTTATTGTGAGGGAAGAAAATATGACTTTCTGTCTATAACGATTAACACATATCAAACAAAGAAAATTAAAGTAAAGGGAAAGAAACATATATATTTTTCATGGACCATGTCAAATATTGATCTGAAATAAAATATTGTTCATTAATCTAGGATTCGATTCTTTGTGTAGAATGATAAGTCTAAGCTTGCTTTTGCTTTCTCCTCAGATTTACTTCTCTCTTTTTTTTCTGCCCTCCAACAAAAGGAAAAAAGTAAGTTTAGAAGAAGAATATCATTATAATAACAACATTAAGAGAAATATAAAGAATCATACTATGAGTCCAAGCCAAGTCAACTTTTATCAGCATGTCAGTATTCGTTGACTGCATGCCAAGTGCACCTTTGGTTTGATTTATAAGATATATTTTTATTTGATTTGCAAGTATCTTTATTCGGGCTTTCATTCATATTTTGTGTGGTAAGTTTGGCTCATATTAGGATGATCATTTTTCGTGTCAAAATTGCCCTCTAATTTTTTTGAAGCCCATAACCAGTGATGTAGTCCTCAACCTACGATCCATATATGAAACCCAAATATGCATTTTACAATCAACAACAACACACACACGCATATATATATATATATATATATATATATATATATATATATGCGTGTGTGTGTGTGTGTGTGTGTGTGTGATATTCTAAAAGCTTGTATTGTATTGTATTCTAAACATGTATATGTTGTATTGGGGTGGTATGTATTCCCTCCATTAGGGTTTGGTTTAGAGTTAAATCAGACCCAAAAAAAAAAAAAAAAAAAAAAAAAAAAAAAAAAAAGGGCTAAACTGCTGAAAATTTTATAAAATTTTAAATTTATCTTTTTTTTTTATATAAATTTTTATTTTTATTTTTTTTAAAGAAAGTGACCCATGACAAGCCATTCTTTTTCTTTTTCTTTTTTTTTTTTTTTTTTAAATGAGGATATTTTGGAAATTATACACCCTTATGTTAGCATTTAACAAAATATCCTAACAGAATCGTGACATTGGAAAAAATTAAAATTTTGGTAACACTATATTGAGAGTTTTTTAACTATTGAAAATGATATTACAAAAGTGACCGAAGTTCAAAAAAATATTAAAAATGAAAAGTTAACATGATTTGCACGTTAAGGTTCTGGGAAGTATCTCAAAACCCTGCAAGTCGCATGCTGCATTTGCTTTGCATAATTTGTCATGCTTTTAATTACATGCCGCATTACTCCACTTAACACTCAAACTAAAATTTAATATTCTTTTTTTTTTTTTTTTTTTTTTTTTTTTGATATGTCCACACAATAGAAGAGGGACGGGAGATTCGAACTAGTGACTTCCTCTTCTTGAGGCGTGGTATATAACCGATTAAGCTATCTCTTGGGAACAAAATTTACTATTCTCATCTGTATAAAAGAAATAAAAAATAAAAAAATATCAATATTCTTTGTATAAGCTTTCTTTTGCTTTTTCTATTCTACCCTAATACCTTACGAATTTAAATAACCTAATGCAAGATGGACCTCCCTCTCCACTTGGACCTAGAATCTTCTCACTTGTCTTTTCATTTTAGGTTTTAATTTTTAAGTAGTTAACGGGAAAGCTATATATATATATATATATATATATATATATATATATATATATATTGGCTTCATGACTTTCTCTTCATGAGGCGTGGTATACAACTGATTGAGCTATCTCTTGGAAACAAAATTTAATATTCTCATCTATATAAAAGAAATAAAAAATAAAAAATATCGATATTATTTGTGTAAGCTTGCTTTTGCTTTTCCTGTTCTACCCTAAGATCCTACGAATTTAAATAACCTAATGAAAGATGGACCTCCCTCTCCACTTGAACCTAGAATCTTCTCACTTGTCTTTTCATTTTAGGTTTTAATTTTTAAGTGGTTAACGGGGGAAGCCAAATATATATATATATATATATATATATTTGGCTTCATGACCTCCTCTTCATGAGACATGGTACACAACTGATTGAACTATTCCTTGGAGAAAAAATTTAATATTCTCATCTATATAAAAGAAATAAAAAATAAAAAATATCGATATTCTTTGTGTAAGCTTGCTTTTGCTTTTCCTATTCTACCCTAAGATCCTACGAATTTAAATAACCTAATGAAAGATGGACCTCCCTCTCCACTTGAACCTAGAATCTTCTCACTTGTCTTTTCATTTTAGGTTTTAATTTTTAAGTGGTTAACGGGGGAAGCCAAATATATATATATATATATATATATATATATATATATATATATATATATATTTGGTTTCATGACCTCCTCTTCATGAGGCGTGGTACACAACTGATTGAACTATTCCTTGGAGAAAAAATTTAATATTCTCATCTATATAAAAGAAATAAAAAATAAAAAATATCGATATTCTTCGTGTAAGCTTGCTTTTGCTTTTCCTATTCTACCCTAAGATCCTACGAATTTAAATAACCTAACGAAAGATGGACCCTCCCTATCCACTTGAACCTAGAATCTTCTCACTCGTCTTCTCATTTTAGGTTTTAAATTTTAAGTGGTTAACGGGGGAAGCCAAAACAATTTAAACTGTGACATGGTTATGCCATTAAAACTTGACACATTCCATTTTAATGCAAGTAAAAGCAGCATAGCTTTGTCTAATCTACAGTCTTATTATTCTTAAATAAATTGAACCTTACCCTATTGCTTATTAGCAAGTAGCTCCAAAACCCTCTATCCATAAACAAGTAATCAATTTAATGAAATGCTAAAAATGCAATGGTAGATTTATTATAAGGAACTTGTTGCACAATCCACATGCTTGTTTGATATAAATGTCTGCTTGCAACAGTGATAAAAGTATTTACACAAAAGCAATGATTTGAGAGGGAAGAAATTACAACCAATTGACTTTCTTTGGGTCTCTTTCTCATGTTCCCCCATTGCAATAGTGGATGCCATTGATATGTGGATCCTTGCGCTTCATACTTAGTTCATTTAGGCCCCATATCCGGATCGTACGGTCATCACTAGCTGATGCCAACATGTGGGGATTCACCGGATTCCAGCTCACACTATTAACAGCACCAGAATGTCCTGCCAATGCCTCTATCAGCTCACCTGAGCCTCTGTGCCAGACATAAACCTGTAATAGCAATTCTATTAGCTTAAGCTTTTTGGACAACTAGTAATTTAAAATAGTATCAGAGTAAAGGTCCTAAGTTTGAATCCTCATTCCACAATTTACCTCTGTTCTAATTAAATATTACATGTGTGTGGAGTTTGAGTCCACACATGAAGAGATAAGAATATTAATTAAATGGTTAAATCAATATTTCCTATTAATTTACACTTTTAAGACAAAAGATAATTTAACAAATGTTTGGAGGGTGTATTCACACTTCAGTTCCAATTTTGTACTATGTAAATTCTCCACAAACAGAAGTTATTTTTTGACTTCTTGCAAGTGGATCCTGGGTTCTTTTCACCAACCATTATGGTTATAGAACTGCCGAGCTTATGACATATACCAAAGTGCCTAAAATTACCAGGAAATATATATAATTTTTATAATAGGGAATCTCT
The DNA here is from genome assembly GCF_965113065.1 of Corylus avellana. NCBI lineage: Eukaryota > Viridiplantae > Streptophyta > Magnoliopsida > Fagales > Betulaceae > Corylus > Corylus avellana. The sequence continues at coordinate 17,457,501 of NC_142494.1, forward strand.
ACAAGGTAGGGCCCTTCGAACCCATCCCTGCAAAGTAAACCTCGGACCCGTGGGAACTCTCACTCAATATTTTAGAAAAGTTTATAGTAAACATATTCAACCCTATATCTAAAATTCACTTTCTAAATTTGCCCTAATTTATACATCTCATGCGATAAAAGATGAACTATCTAGCAATGTAGAAAGTAGTTAGAACTAAAACAAGGGGTGGTATCGGAAAGTTCAGTACAAATTGCTTTTTGAAAGAGAAACCCTTGCTCTTACAATGTGTATCTAAGACTTCCCCCCAAAGGTCCATGTAATTCAGGTCCTGATGAAACCTATTGCATATAGAGTTCAAGACAGCCCCTATCACCAACAAAAACAAATCTATGCGTGACATTACAAATTGTATATAAAATTTTCAAACATGATATCACAAAGTGTATATAAGATTTGCAAGCACATACATGATACATGCAAAATATTCTATCCTCAATCAAAATAGACCCAATGAACTTTCAATAGAACCAAATTATTCCTTATAAACCAAGAACAAGCTTCCACCAAGAAACCTGAGAGGATAAAATTAAAAGCCATACCTGTGAGTCCTCACTACCACTGGCAACAAAAGCTTCTGCAAGTCCACCAAAGCAAGATCTAATCACAAACCGGGTGCGTTTGTGACCTTTGTACTTGGCAACAAGCTTGAGGTCACCTTCGATGTTCCAGAGGTGGATTTCTTGGTTTACAAGATTAACCAGCAAAAACTTATTATCCCTCGATAAAGAAAAAGTGGTTATTGTTTGATCCTCTTCAATCAATCTTTCAACTTTTGCTTCCCTGTCAAGTAATAGTATAGCAGTTTCTCTACATATACTTATAATCTGTTTTCCATCATTCGTTATTTCCAAATCAGATATCCTTAGAGTTTTTTGCTTCCAACACTCCAGCTCTGTCCCATCTAGTTGCCACATGCTAATACTCTTGTCATTGACACCAGAGAAAATCCGTTTGCCATCTGGAAACCATCCACAGGACACCAGGCCAAGACCAACCTTCTCATAAATCTGGAGGCACTCACCAGAAGAAACATCCCAGCGCCTGACATTCTCCTCCAGTCCACAGGTAAGTAGCTCATGGTCATCAGGACACCATGAAACAGTCGAGACAGGTTTCAGATGACCACATAGTCTATGCTTTAAAGACACTCCACCATTCACATCAACCTACAGTTACAGCACAAAAATAAAATGGAATATGTGAAATTAGAGTTTTGATACGAGACCATAAGAGTGGATGTCTCCGACACAAGCATAAAGCCTCAACATGCTTAACAATTGATCTCTAACTACAAGAAGTCATATACAAGAAGTCCAAGTAATAGGAAGCCCAATTAGAAGAAGTCCCAACCAGAGATCTAAATAACAAGAAATTTGGCCAAAAATTAATGCATTAGTAAATGGCTCTTATTGTAAGATTAGATTTAAAGCTCAGGCCCCAAAATATCTCTATCTGACCCCATATACAAGTGTAATCATACACTAGAAGACATACCTCACTATTACCAATATTTAAGTAATAAAAACCCTAAAAGTACTTTTAAGGCTCAAAGTTAATAACTAAAAGCTGGGCAGAAGAAAAAGATGTTCCTAGCTAGCACCCAATGTTTGGTGCAATCCGATGAAGCACCGGAGGGACTAGTTTTTTAATTGCATGCTCAATTTGTAATGACTTCATCATCACAACTAGTAGCAGTTGTGGAAGTGAGAATAACAATAAATGAGAGAGCTTCTTGAATTGATTTCCTCAACCAACAATGTGGAAACAACATTGCATAAAAAGGGCATCATCTTGGTTCTTTCTTGCTTTCTAAAATATGCCTCCTTTCATCACGCATGTCTGAAGTGGTAGAAAGTGAAAAGTTAAATGTCAAACAATCATTCCTTCAGTACAACCAATAGTCTTATTGTTTTGGGACCATTCATTTGTAGCATAGCTAATTAGGACCACAAAATATATTCATGGATCTTTCTTCTTCACCCACTTCGTAACCCTCCAAATCTCACAAGGTTTTGCCCCATCACTCTAACTCTCTCTCGCTCAGAAACCCTAATTGCTCCACTGCTCTTTGCGATAATCTCGAGTTAATTGCAGGTTCACATTTCTCTCTAGAAGAATATTACTTTGCTGCAGATTTTTTTTTTTTATAAGTTACTTTGCTGCAGATATTATGGCTACAGCTTTGGATATGTCACTTGATAATCTTATAAAGAATAGAGGTTCCCATGAGAGAGGTAGAGGACAAGGTAGGGCCCGCTGCGGCCGTGGACCAGGCAGGGCATCTAGCGGTGGAAGATTGCCCAGGGCAGTTCCTAGAGGTCCTCTTGCAGTACAGGTATCTTATACCATTGCCAAGTCTATCTGCAGAACCCAGAGTTTCCTATGGAAGAATGATTTGTTTGGAGAGAGCCTTAGAGCTGCAGGGATATCAGGGATAGAAAGTGGCACGAGGTTATATGTTTCCAATTTGGATTATAAAGTGACTAATGAAAATACAACGGAACTTTTTTCGGAGATTGGGGAACTGAAACGATATGCAGTTCATTATGACAAAAATGGTCGCCCAACTGAGTATTTATGCTTAGGATTTGGAAAACATATTGTGATATTTTAAATTTAATAAAACTAGAATTAGTCTTACTTGCTACTAGGATCTCCAACATAGAATGGCAAAGGATGTTCTCTTTGCATTTGGTTTTGTCTATTTTGCTGATTGCATTAGACATCGAACCATAAGTTGGACCCATATTGTCTAATATTGGCAACTCCTTTTACTTGTCAAACCCAAAAAAAAAAAAAAAACATTACCTAAAAAACATATCGCTGTAGTACAAATGGATATGGGAATTTGCTATGCCTCTAATTCTAAAACGTAGGGACTAGACACCTACGCATGTGTACAGCTACAGTAAAAGTTAAAATATGATTAGATTGTCTTAAACTAGATAATCTATATATTGCCTCTTGACTGGGAGAATAAGCAATTGAATTGCTAAATTCATTACAATGGGGAAAAGAGTCTATCATGTTTCTGGCAGAGCAATTCCTGATCAAAATTTGCTAGGTTTGTAGTAGATTGTATCTAAAACCAGTTATAAGCGAATGTGGTTACATTTTACGTTGCAGACACAAAGAAAAGCAGCTCATTATTCAAAGCATCTCCAGTGAGAAAGAAAAGAGGCATTCGTCCCAACCAATCCCTCTCCTTTCTCTCTGAAATGCAGGTTAGTATGCTACAAGATAGCATAAAACATCCCATGATAAAACTGACCTAATATATTGAGAAAAGTTGGGACAAGAGGATATTTATCTTCACTCTCAAAGGCTGCCCCATCGAAAACGAGGTACTGGATTCCACACAACTTGAGAAAGAAGAGCCACTTTCAACTTACGCAATGAACATATTTACTTGGGCGTGACAATTGGTTCAGTATTTCAGCACTTTCTCTGCAATGCAATTGTCTCCTTTTTAAGAATAAAATATTCATCAAATGCTTGCAGCTTCTAAAAGGGTTGAAAACCATGACTACGTGCATATCAGAATATTGCTACACCGAACTGAGAATGTGATATTTTGTGCAGAAGATAACAAAAGAGCAAGGAAAAATAATAGAACAGTCATGTAGCTCCAGGGCAGATATAAAACTATCATAGAAGGGAAAAAATAGAGAGAAATATTTTTCATAAATAGAAAAAGAAAGCTATAAAAATCATATAGCTTGTTAAACCCATTGAATAAATGGAGGAGAAAGATGACAGCAAAGAAGGAATAATTCACATATGAGAACTAATAGTCCCAAGTCATGACAACCATACTTAGAGGCCGATCAAATATCAATCTTACCTCCCATATGATTGCTGAATGATCATTTGATGATGAAGCCAAGTATTTCCCATTGTGTGAAAATTGCAAGAACCAGACTTCATCACTGTGCTCTTGTAATATCTATTCAAATAGGAATAAAGAGAAAGACTTAAAACAAAGATCCCAATGACATGTAGAAATCAAATATACAACAGAAAACCCTAAATGAAGAAAATGTGTAGTCCACTTGCATTAAAAAGATTCTCCAGAATAGAATAAAACAGAGAAGTTGGAAAAGTAACCAGTGAAGCATTCTAAATGAATCAATTTAGAAATTACCCAAAAACAAGGGTCACCAGAGATGTAGGCTTAACCTGAACCAAGGATTTTATTCCCTTCCCTTCCTCAAGAGACATTACTACTACAAGAAACATTCATAGTCTTTTCTCATAATAACCAAGTGCACTTACCACCTCAAATAATGAATAATACCTCTTAAGGAATTATACAAATAATCTATTTAACCCTACCCCAATTCGCAACTATGAGGTAAATGTATGTACTCAGAGTGAAACAGATTATGGTCAAATTAATGTAAGCTGAACACCAATTCAAAATATCCTTAAGTATAGCACAGGATCTTTGAACTCTTATTTATATGCTTTTTAGCTGCCTTTTACGGACCTTTTAACGACAAGGTAGTAAGGACAATTTAATTTTTAAAGACAAGTATTGCAAATGCTATTCTTTCTTATTTCTCTGGATATAAAAGAGGCCTACACTGATCGCCCTATTATTTACTTAGTAAAGTTGTAGAACAATTGAATCAATTTTTTAATGTTAATCAGGGCTTATGACAAGTTTAGGTATCTTAAGCTCACGGGGTGTCTCAGAATGTGATAGTGGAGGGTGATGCTCAATAGAGTTTATGACAGAGTCTGAGTGTAAAAGTCATAGGGATTCCAGAAACCACATGGTTGATACCTACTTTCGGGTTTGAGGTGTTATGGTACTGGCTGAACAGTCAATAGACATTCTAGGTTTATGGAAGTAGAGTTGTAGATTTAGGAATAAAGAACATTGGCTGCTCATGAATTAAAACACAGGAATATAGGGAGTTGAAAAGAAGAGGATGAGATGAAAGCAAAAGTCAGAATCTAGAAACTCATGCCTTCAACAATTTAACAAAAACCCCTCCTATTTTTTTTTTCTATCCTACAAATTTCATCCAAATTACAGAGACTGAAGAGAGCTGAGCAGTAGTTAGGTGAGGCAAATGGCTCTAAAATTGTTTTTGATACCATAAACGCAATTTATTAAAGAGTAATACTAGAAACTACATTTTTATCTCACAACTATCCCACAATCCAGACATAACAGTCTTAACTAAGTTTTGGATTTGTCATTGTTAAAAAGAAATCCAAGGGTTAATTGGGACTACCACGCCAGCATAATAGGATAAAAATGTGGTATATAGCATTACTCTTTATCAAAAAGTGTAAAAAGGCACAATTCAAATACATACAAAAGAAACACCTAGCTAGCAAAAGAAAAAAGATCAACAAATGGCTCAAGATTAATCATACAAAGGCTCAAAAATCACACATTCAATATGCCTTGGCTTGACTAGAGCTTTTGCCTAATGTTGTAAGCCTTGAGAAATGTTTTAATTGCCTCACCTTACAGAAAGGCGGATGCCATTCTCAACATAAACCTCCAACTTGAAAGCAAAAACAACACATGCATGCTAGTCCTTTTTTATATTTAAAGCGTAATTATTTTATTCTGGTTAACAGAGGTGGTAAGCACTCACTAAAGCTACCATCACAGCTTAATATGTTAGAAAGTCTCCCAAGTTAAACCAACACTAAAGATAGTTTGCCCAAAAGCAAGGAAATTGCTACTCTTATAAGTGATATTTTGTCCACTTAAGGTATCGAGTAAATAAATTTGGTTCAACGCAACAGTGGGTAAACTGGTAACCACCTTAAGCCAAACCATGCTCAACAAACTATGACTAGTTTCAAACATACTAATTATTGATGCCCACATCAAAGTCAACGAGCTGATCCTTAGCAGCCTAGAGCTGCCCCCTTCCTCTTTCCTCTCCAAGGAAACAAAGTAAAACCAAGAAAAACAAAATGATAAAAAGCCATTGTTAAAGTATCAAAACCTAGGGTTCTCACTCATGAGGAATTCTAGAAGTTCATCTTGTGTCCTTGCGTCCTTCCACAATGAGGTAGCTTTTAAAGTCACAATTTGATCAAAATTCAATAGTGATCAATCACAAGCGCAATTGTGATTTTAAAAGCCACATCATTCTCAAAGGGACATATGAGGGACAGAAGAGGAAGTTCTAGCATTACTCCTCACTCCTACATATCAAACTAACAACAAGCATATTGTACTTAAATAAATGTCTATCTTTGGATCCATCATCACTTTAAATAGGAAACAATAGACTTGGTCAATGACTCAATTAATACTAGGCTCCACAAACATACAATAAAACATCACCAACACTATTCTCCAGAAGAGTATCCCCTTCACCACCACCTCATATATATTAATCTACCAAAAATTCGCAATCTGGTCAATGAATGACCCAATTCGGCACATGTTGACCTTTTCTCCTTCAATGTCTGTTCCTTGGGGCTGGCGTGGTTGTTAATTTTGGCTTTGGCTGTTGACAATGGGCTTCTTGAGTTGGTTCTATGCAGAGGCTAAAGTTTTTGAGCGAAGCTCTCAATGGCTGAAGGGGGGGGTTAGTTTTTCACTTGGTCTAAAGGACACGAGGGTTTTCCCGAGCTATGTTATTGAGTAAGATGAGTGTTGCTTGGCTAGCAACCATGGTGGAGATGCTGGTTCGAAAGACGAAGGTGACCGAATTTATCAAATCGTCAAGGGATGGGAACAAGGCCTTCATAGTTAAGAGCGCTTTTAATTGGTGCGGTCATTATCTGGAGTGGCAAAGTATGCAGTGGATGGTCATAGAGGTCTTATCGTAATCTCAGAGGGGCAAGAAGGATGGGGATGGAGAAGCTTTTCCGCTGTGTTGAGAAAGGTAGTGGCTTTCCTTGATTTCTCTCTCGGCACGGGGAGAAGCATTTTGGAGGTGTTGGGTAGGACGAGGCAGTTGCAGGGGTGCCCTTCGGTGCCAGTAGTGAAGGTAGAGTGAGCGCATCATTTCTCTGTACCTCAAGGTTATGCAAGGACCACTACCTCTGTATCTCTAGGTCAGAAGAATGCAGCTCGAGGTTGTTAAATCATCACTTTTCCTAAAAGCTTAAGCTGATAGGAATAAATAAATTTAATCACTTAATCATTACTTTGACACTTCTCTTTACGTGTCAGCTTAAACTCCTTTTTAATAAGTGAGGCCCAACATGTGAAATATTATTTAAATGGGGGTAAACAACGGAGTCAGGGTTCGAACTCAAAACCTCTGGATCTGATACCATGTTAAATTACCATTTTTCTTAAAAGATTGAGCTGATAGAAAGAGGTAAATTTAATCACTTAATTATTACTTTGACAGAGGTACATTTGTAGACATGTCCATTTCATTTTTTTCATGCTGCATCTGGAGAAGAGGTTGTGTGAAGGAGTTTCCATATGCTTTTCTCTCATGCCTTTCTTCACTAATGGTTCCATATTCTAGTGTCCTAGTAGAGGAACCACACCGATCCATCCCGAACTTGGTGGTTAAACAAACTCTACTGTGGTGACAATACTGTAGGGGAGATTTAAGATTCTATGGGGCTTTGGTGCAAGGGTTTTGAGAGGAGCTTTTGGCCTTGTTTGCAAGCATTGAAGCGAGCCACTCTAAGCAGGTGTCGGCCTCTTGCTTGAACTTGGGAAAAAAAGGTAATAGAGAATTAAGAAGGTTAACTTGTTTCATTAACTATGATGTGAACAATAGCAACACTAGCCGGAGGGCTGCAGGTGGTTATCTTTGAATGTGAAAGGCTTGAATGAGGGTGTGTTGTGCAAAGTTTGTGGGGGTGTAAACATGTGGATTGGTGCTACTCAGCATCTAGAGCGGCCTCCGATTGAATCTTGCTTATGCGGGATAGGAAGGTCAAGGAAAAGATCAAAGAGTGTGGGGGAGAGTTTATTGTTGTTTGCTCCTTTAGAAATGTCGAAGATGGTTTCTCTTGGGCTTCTGTGGGGGATTATGGGGCTAGCTCCAATTGTGATAGAAGGTATTTATGAGAGGAATTGGCTGGCTTGCTTAGTTGGTGGAATTTGTCGTAGTGCATTAGGGGAGACTTCAACGTCACCCGTTTTCCTGGTGAAAAATTGGGTGAAGCTCCTTTTTGTCCTACTATGATGGAGTTTTCTAATTTTATTTTGAGCAAGGTCTTGTGGATTTTCTCCCCTAGTAGGAGGGCCTTTTACGTGGTCAAATACTCAGGATTCCCCTTCTTGGTAAAGAATTGATACGTTTCTTGCTTCTCCATAATGAGAAGCCAAGTTCCCCAATTTATTTCAAAAAATGTTGTATAGATTGTGCTCAAGCCATTTCCCCATTCTCCTTCATTATGGTGGTATTCAGTGGGCAAAGGATATTTTAAGTTTGAGAATATCTGGCTAAAAGCTAAAGGCTATGTGGACAGGGTGAGGCAGTAGTGGTCTTCTTATCGCTTTCAAAGCTCTTCTAGCTTCATTTTGGCTCATAAACTTAAGGCCTTGAAAACTGATTTAAAAATCTAGAATGAGCAGGTGTTTCGTAACGTGGAGCCATAAAAAAAATCTCTTTTGGAGGAGTTGTGTGTTCTTGATGGGTTGGAGGAAGAGAGAACTTTAGTTGCTGGAGTGAAGTTGAGGAAAATCATGGTTATTAGTGTGTAAGAAAAAGCTACTTCAATGGGGGAGATAAGTTGGAGGCAAAAGTCAAGGACTCTAGGATTAAAACAGGATGATAAATGCACAGTTTTTCCACAAGGCGGCCAACTTGAATAGGAGAAACAACTCCATTGAGTCATTGTCAAAAAATGGCTCAGTTTCTTCTGATCAACCTGCTATTATCAAGGAACACATTGTGCAATTCCAATAGATTGTTTTCAAAACAGTTTAGCTGGTGGCCCAAGTTGGATGGCCTTGCTTTCGACTCCATAGATGTGGAGGAGGCGTCTTGGTTAGAGAGACTACTTGAGGAAAGTGAGGTCCTTGAAGCGGTGAAAGGTATGATCAGCGATAAGGACAAGTCCTAATGGTTTTACAATGGCCTTTTTCCAAGCTTGCTAGGATGTGATCAAGGCAGATATTACGGGGGTGATCCATGATTTTCATGCTAGTAAATTTGAAAAAAATTCTTAATGTCACTTTCATTGCTCTCATTCTAAAGAAATCCACGCTAAGGACTTTCGTCCTATTAGTCTTGTGAATGGAGTTTACACGATTATTGCCAAAGTTCTTGCCAATAGGTTGAGAAGGGTTGTCGAAACTATTATTTCGAAGCCCCATAATGCATTTGTTAGAGATAGGAAAATCCTTGACTCCGTGCCTATAGAAAATGAATGTTTAGATAGTAGGATCAGATCTTGTGAGCCACTAAGTGCTTTACAAATGAGATATTGAGAAGGCCTATGATCATGTCAATTGAGAGTTCTTACTTTAATTGTTGAAGAGGTGCAGTTTCAAGGAGAAATGGTGCTCTAGATATCATATTGTATTTCTTCGATGCGGTTTTCCGTTTTGGTGAATGGCAATTTGTTCAGTTTCTTCAGTAGCTGCCGTGGTTTGAGATAAGAAGATTCTTTATCACCTTTTCTGTTTGTTATCGTTATGGAGTCCATAATAAAATGCTTTCTGCAACTGTTAATGGGAGGTTTCTTTCAGGCTTTTCTATAAGGTCTAGACACTCAAGTGTGGTTAACATATCACACTTGTTTGCGAATGACACTTTGGTTCCTGTGGGGCTAATCTTGACCATCTACGTTTACCTGCATGCCTTAGTTTTACGTTTCAAAGATATTTCTAATTTGAAGATTAATCTAGCTAAGTCAAAACTGATTCATGTGGGTAATGTTGATAATGTGGATGGGTTGGCTAGCATTTTGGGCTGCAAGGTCTCGTTTTTTCCTTTTCAGTATCTTGTTCTTCCAATGGGGGCCTCTTATAACGCCAAGTCTACTTGGAACGGTGTTATTAAGAAGATAAAGCATCGGTTGGCTAGTTGGAAAAGAATGTACTTGTCTAAGGATAGTAGGTTTACCATTATCAGGAGCACCCATACCAATTTGCCTACAAATTTCATGTCTCTTTTTCCTCTCTCAGCTGGTTTTGCAAACCGCATAGATAAGCTTCATCAAGATTTCTTATGGGATGAGCTAGGTCAAGAGTTCAAATTTCACTTGATAAGTTGGTCCAAGGTTTATTCTCCAATTTTCTAAAGGATAATTGAGGGTTCAGAACTTGCTGATGTTCAATCGTGCTCTTTTAGGAAAATGGCTATGGCGCTAGGTGCATGAGAGAAAAGCTTGGTGGAGACATGTTTTCTAAATTTGACAATTCGTGTGGTGGGTGGTGTTCTAATGAGACTCTTGAGTTGTATGGAGCGAGGTTATGGAAGAATATCAGGAGGAGTTGCAAGATGTCGTTGCCAATATCAAAACTAAATTCTGACATGATATGTGATGTGGGAATTAGACTCTTATAGAAGCATTTTCGGATTTATATAGTGCTTGCGTAAAAGATGCTTTCATAGCAGTTCATTTGGAGCTTTCTAATGGCTTCCTTTAGTGGAGTGTAAGTTTTATTAAAGAGGCTCATGATTGGGAGGTGGATGTCTTTCCTTCGTTTTTCAATTTTTTTTTTTTTTTTATAAGTAATGTAAAACTTTATAAATATCTTAGTTATAAGCCCACAACCCCAAAACCCACAAGACAACAAAAACCCAAACCCTCAAACGCTAACAAGCAACAATTTGTTATACTCCCTTATAGTGAGACAAAAAGGTGAAGACAAGCTTTAGTGGGCCCCCTCCAAAATAGGGTTGTTCAATGTTGGATCTTTATGCATTGTCCTTGTTCGTAATGATGGCACTCCCTTCCCTTGGAAGAGTATTTGGCAGATTAAGATTCCTTTGAGAATGATTTTCTTTGCTTGTTTAGCCTCACTAGGGAAAATCTTTACCATGGATAACCTTAATAAGTGGCATGTCATTGTGGTTGATTGGTATTGTATCTACAAGAGGAACGGGAAGTTTGTGGATAATCTTCTTCTCCATTGCAAGGTTGCTTGTTCCTTATGGAATGCCATCTTCAGTCATGTTGGCCTGTCTTGTAGTAGACTTGTTTTCTTCTTGGAGGGGAATTTTTGGTAGAACTCCGAGCGCAACTATGTGAAAGATGTTGTCTTCATGCCTTTTATGGTGTCTTTGGAGAGAAAGAAACAATAGAAATTTTGAAAACCGTGAAAAGACAGTGGTGAAGCTTATGTCTTTTTTCTTCAATACTCTTTACCTTCAGATAACTGCGTTTGTCTTTCCTAATTTGCTTAGTTTTCATAATTTTCTTGTTCTTTTTCTCCTTCTGGCTAGGTGTTTCTCTTGTATATTTCTTGTGTACCTAAGTTGTGTTTTGCACTTTTTAATGATATTTCAATATGCATTTCCACTACCTACCTCAGTCATAAAATTCTTGACTTTTATGTCAAATTAACCATCCTTGGAGTCATAATTTGTTTAGAGACTCCCTTTATATGAAATCCTCATATATGTTGTAAGGTATATATGACTACCCTCTTCAATCATTACAGACTTCAAATATTCATTAATGCTTTTGTCAGATCTAACCTTTGAATGCTTATATATTCAATATGATCTCTTCATTTGGCTCTCTAATTCCTAACTAAATACAGTAACCTCTCAAGGATTGGGCATTCCACCATCCTCAATTTTAATAAGGAAATCAGCTTCCAACTACATGTTCCAGATCCTAACTGGCCAGACAGAACACACATGTACTTAAAATGGCAGTGTTGCAGAGAACATTATGTCTCACAATCTGTATGTTCAATGCAAAGATAGTCAGGCTCCTTATTTGTCATCCAATGTGCTTCATGTGGCGGCCCACTTACTTTTCCTCTCCACCTCCAAAAAAAAAAGGCTTTTTGTGCAACTACTACAAGGAAAAGCAGCCTTTCCAAGAGCCATCCAATTGTGTTTAAGAAAAGCTCCTCAAACTCATTATGCAGAACTCCACTGAACCTGGTCAAGACTCAAAACTTCTCTTCTAACTTATGAGTAGAATGCCCCTTTCAACATATATCCATAAGCTTATATTCTCACAATTCGTGTAAAGAAAGAAAATCTCTCAACCACCTCCAATAGGATGGAAGATCAGTAAAACCACTGTACTAACGAAACTCAATCTAAATGAACACAAACAGTAGCTCTACTCCTTTACCATGTGGTCCATAAAATCATAACTGACAAAATAAACCAAAAATCCCACAATCATAAATGTTAGTAACCTAGAAGAGTTTCAAACGAGAAAACAGATATGCCACAACGCTTAGATTCCAGGTCATTATCTTGCCTCCCACACCGCCTTCCACTTGGAAAGGTTCCCATGCTTCGAATGATATACCCAACCCACCTTAGCATACTCAATTTTCAACTTCTTCAGATTGGTCAATTTGTGTACAACTCTGGCCAGCCACTATTGTGAGAATGAGTCAACTACTTATCATAGGAACGGTGGACAAAGAACCCTCACATTCTTCTAGTCTTCATTCATATTAATTTATTTGAACTCCTTTCCTTATATTCCAATCCAAATCAATTCCTAACCCTAATTGGACCATAGGCCTCCCCTAAATCTTTCATCCCAAAACTTTATTCCAGAGGCCATAGCAATTTACTTTTGATTGGCCACAACAAAATAAAATAAAATAAAATATCCTCCATGCAGGCTTCAAGAATTAAACCCAACCTTTGGAAAACTCCATAAAGTAAATAGTCAATCAATAACCAATTATTTGCAATTTATTGTATGTAGTGTAAATGACTTGTGATTTTTACAAATCATGAGAAATTATACTCCTTGTCGCAAAGAGATTAATGGTAGATAAATGCGGAAACATATGTTTTCTAATGCCCATGAAATATGCCTTAAGAAGATGATAACGACCCCTAACATACCACTGATATGGGTCACCAGTAATAACTAAATCAAAACCACAGAGAAGTTTCCAGTGCATTATGTTACATAAACTGAGAATAAAAGTGAACATGTGTAGAAACTATTAGGAAGTTAACAACCATTAACTGAAAATATTTTCTCTAACCTGTAAAGTTCGAGAAGGAATCTGATCTCGACCACACTGATGATCAGCGTACAATGACATTTCCTTATCCAAAGAGTTGTGAAAAATACAAGCATCTCGTTGTAAAAGAAGTGCCTGTTCAACTAAATGTTCCAACCTTCTTTCAGGTATCATAACTGTTGGGGGAAGCAGTTTCTGCAATTCCTCCAGTAGCTTTGACCGAGACTTTGACCTCACAGTGTCTTGACTGCGAGACCCAACTAGATTACACTGTGAAGGGGCAACCATGTAGGAAGAAAGTTCATGAACTCTACTATTATTAATGCATAGAGGTGCAATCTCAGTCCTCAGTGTCTTCAATGCATCCATGACCCTTTCTGCATCCAAAAGCTCAAAAAACTTCTGTTCCAGAATAAGAAAAGAGGCTGATTTAACAATATGTTCATCCAGTAGTCCAATTTTACACAATGTGGCAACACTTTCATCCCAATTGCCATCATGTATTTGTTGCGTAAACAGACCTACCACAGAGGAGTGTAAGGATATCCCAGACTCTGCCTCTAGATGAGCACAACTTTTTGTATAACCAAGAGAGCGTAATGCTTTGGCTATTATGCGGACAAATTCCACCTTTTTAATAACTCCTTTTGTACCAACAACTTCTTCGTCCCCTTCAGATGATAGGGGCCGAGCCATCAAGTCACTTGAAGAGCCAGATATGGGCTCTATAAAAGATGAACCGTTGGAAAGACCTCTCAATTGTTCAGATGACAATTTCATGCGTTTCGTGGCTGGTTCTTCATCCTCTACACCTCCCATGAAATGTGCACCTCAGCCCATATATTATTATGACGTAGAAAAACGATAAGGAGAGATAACTTGAAACTGCCTCCAATAAATCACAAGAAATAACTTCCTGTATAAGATAGTCAATGGATCGCTTATGAATTACTAAGTCGAATGTAAAAAATAGGACAAGCAACCACAAAGACTCTCATCACTATAAACAAAAACAAAACAAAAAAACACAATATCTCTAAATATAATGCGTACATTAGCAACTTAGGCAAATGTATTATCATACTTTGTAGATGTTTCTACGATGAAATAATTGAAAATCCATTATATACTTACACCAGTTCCATTGTCGGTTGCACATGTCGTTTTGCGGTTTTGGTATCATTCTACTAGCTAATAATGACAAAACACTTCCCAATAACTGCATCATATCCAGATAATTCCGTATAGTTCCAGTTTATGTAAAATATAGGGTTTACTTTTGTTGGCTAGAGGTCAACAAAAAGGATTTCTAAGCAAAATTCTGAAAGTAGTGCTATAAATTTCGAAAATTGTAAGTGTCTATAAGGTTAAGGTGAAACGCTAAACATAGGTCGTGACTCAAAAAAAAACATATTCATAATAGAATGCCTTTCTACCTTCAACTGTAACTGGAAATTAATACATCCTATATTATATTTCCTAACTGTTGAGAATTATGTAAAAAATAAACACATATGTCTGATTCTTTTTAATCCATTCTTGGTGCGGATTTAAGATCGTCAAAGCCTTCAAACAAATATCGCTTCAGTATTTCCGTACATTCATTTGAGTGCCATTCAGGGTTTTTTCCTGGTGTTCTGTGTGAAGATTGTTAAATCCTAGTTTGAAGGCAGAAAACAGTTTTTGAAAAATTATGGAATGTCTTTCAACTGATAACAATGAGAATATAACACAAATTCAGATCTTCCACACTGAAAGTGTGAACTTTTATGATTGCTCCATTAAAAAAAAATTCACAATGCCTAATAGCACGCGGTATCATTTCACCAAATCATACAAACATATGGCCAAAGACCCTATTCATCGAATGATGGCTGTATTAAGGCACCTTTTCTGTTTTCATAATTCTTGTTCAGTGGTTCCAAGGTAACAAAAAAAAAAAAAAAAGTAGATCATTTACCAGTAATTCAAAACTTTGCGTCAAACTACAACTTAATGACACCTATCCTATTTCTTTTCTAACAAATCCATTCAATTACAACAAATGAGTGCACAAGAAATTCCATATAACTTAAAAGTTTGCAGATTTAATTACATTATGAAGATAAACAATTTTCGTTTCCATATTGAAAAAGTCTAAAGATCAGGAGATAGTTACATACCATAACTACATATAATTCATACTATATCAACACATTCAAAGCTGGATTTTTTTAACTTGGTTTGCTGGAACTTCCACCCTTCTAAACTCCTTAGCATTCCAAAAACTAATTCCAGTTTAAGGTGGAAACAATTCCAAACTGTGTCTGGGTTTGCAACCTTCATTTTCCCTGAGGCAAACATGATGGAAGGAAGCCTATATCTCCAGCAACATTTACTTTCCGTATGAGAAGTCTGATCCAATTATGAAAGTTATATACAAAAGTCAACCAATCGTTCCAAAATCCAATTTAAGCCTAAGCCATATCTCATAAACTGCATTCGATTAATGAAATATCATTATACAGACTCAATTACAATAGCCTTGCACAATAAAAAATCCAAAAGCAGTATAAGTGATTTACATTGCATGACATAAAGAATACAGTTTTTAGAAGTGATTTCAGGGGCAAGAAACTCAAATTCTCCGTAAATAAAAATGTTCAAACGGAACAATCCAATGGCCCATTAATTGGATGATCCACATTATAAAAAAGAAAAAAAGAAAACTTGAATTATTTACACGTGAAGCCGAAATAGTTTAAAAACAAACACATTGCATTAAAGTATATGAACTTGAAGAAGACAAACATAAACCCAAAGGGTCCTCTGGAGAAGCAAACGTGTATCAAGAAATGAAAATAACTTAATTACAATCGCAATATGCATATTTCTAAGCAATAATTAATTAAAACACACACCAGAAACATCAATAAAATGGAAAATCCTGTCATACAAGGCAATCAAAACCAATAAGAACAAGAAATCTGACGCAGATATGCCTCAGAAAGAAATGTTTACAGGAAAACTGCAGTAAATTAAGCACTAAACCAAAATCCCAAAATAAAAACATGTAGCAAGAAATGAGAACAAACCAAGAACGTTTAGAATAGTAAAAATTAGGCCAACATTAGAGATAATTAATTATGCAGTAAGAGAGCAAAATCTTGGATACCCAGAAAGCGATTTCGCTTTGGGAGCCGATTCGGATCAAAAGCAAATGAACCCAACGCAAGAAAACAGATGGAGAATCCAATCATCAACAACGCGTGGAAGTAGAACCAAAGGAGCAAAGCACCCAGAACAAGGACTTTCTTTTTCTTATTTGTCGGTACATTAACAGTAGAAATTACGGTGGGCAAGCCCCGGATTGTATTGGAGGCAATCAAGAGAACAAATAAATAAATTGTAATTACGTAAAGCGAAAGGAAAATTTAGAATCAGGAAAGAGGGTTGAATTGAAGGAAAGTGTTTGGTACCTTCGAGGGTAGGAAGAACACAGTGAGTTCTCTTTGCGTGGAGGAAACCAACTCAATGCGAGGGGTAATGGGGGAGAGCGAGACGCATATGGGTTCGTGAGTCCTACTTGTAGGAGTGGGGCTCTCGCATTGGGCGTGGCATATCCTTCAGACTTGGTGCCTCTAGCTGCTTCTGTTGGTCCACATTTCGGTCAGGGGAGCCTAACCTGCACTCAAATGGGCTTGGGCTTAGGCGAGGTCTAAGGCCTAGCTATGTTCAAACTCATTCTCACATCTCCTTACAAAGTCCACCCAATACCACGTAGCGTTATACCATTTGGAACGATTTAGGAAAAACGTTAGCTATATCTGCGTTATTATCTAAAGAAAATTAGTCAATTTGAAGTTTTCTTAAAATAATGTATAAAAGTTAGTTTCACCTAATAAATAAGCATTTAAAAACTTAGCAGTCATGAGTATCTTTATAAACTACTTACTTTACGTGCATTACTCATCTTTCCAATATAAAACTAGGTTGCTATAATAACACTAATTTTAGATCACGGAATTCATTTTGTTTTTATTTTTGAGGTTTATGTGTGTAGTAGCACTATAAGCATATTAGGCAAAGAAAACTCCTTAGAGCATCTAAATGACTCTTTATAGTTAAATATAGTTATTATTGACTATTTTTCTCATTCAAAATAAAAGTTTTGCTAAAATTTGATAATGTAAACTTTCATATTTGAAAGTTCACCATAGCACCTTGTAAGCTTTTTTTATTCTTTTTTTTTTTTTCCTCTCATCTCTCTCTCTCTCTCTCAAAGTAAGAGTAAAAGAAAATAAAAACAATATTTGAAGAAAGTAAAGAGTTGAATAGATGTTTCCATCAGAGATTGTAATAAAAAATTAGTAGCTAAAATAACTATTATTGCCGGAGATGTAAGCAAAATAGCTATTGAAAAAAGTATAAAATTTTATTTTAACTATCCATTTTTTTATACACACTCTAAGAGACTATCTATTTTACTCTTTATTTTCTTTAAATATTATTTTGCGTGTGAGAAATTGTGAAAGAAAGAGTAAAGAAAGAAAGTGAGAGACAAAAAATAATAAACAAAGTTTATAGTATGAATAGTAAATAAGCTAATCAGCCTATTTTGCTGTTCACACTAGATGAAAAAAGTTAAATTGTCTATTCTACTGGAGATGAAAAAGCACCCATAATAGTTAGATTTGACTATTCTTTTGAAGATGCTTTACTATATAGCTTTTAGAGGCAAAATGGAATTGAAAGGCAGGGATGAACAATAAAGCTGACCAATTTGGGATGCCTTGCCTTCTAACAAGACACTTGTATTAGTATATACTTGCATATATTACCTTTCTTTAACTATAAGATTAGTGCATAAGTGCAATATGTATTGCCCTAATATAGTGAAACACATAGTAGCCTCTCTGGCCTCTACCGTAAATCAGCCAAGAGTCTCTCTCTCTCTCTCTCTCTCTCTCTCAGTTAATTCTTAGGCAAAGCCCAAATAGATGGGTGCAGGCTCATTAGTAAGGCATACATTAGTTAAATTAAGCGGATTGCAAGCCCACCAAACACGTGTCACCAAAATTATTTTTCATTTTATTCTCAACAAAGATAAATGGCTTAGTGTTTGTGTAGATAAAAATTTGCTACAAACTGGTTTGTAACTAATTTATACAAATTCATCTAATAAAGTAATACATGTGTCTCTTAACATATTAAAAGCACATGTTTTTTTAATAGTTTTGGCATACATGTCATTTTATTAAATGGGTTTATATAAATTAACTACAAACTAGTTTGTAGCAAATTTATGTCTTCTTTAATATGGTATAATTTTATAAAATGGATCATGGGTTTTTTTTTTTTTTGAAAAGATCATGGGTTTGAATTTTAATAGAAGCAAAATAGTGTCATTAACGTAAATTAAAAAATTTTAAAAAAAATAAAATAATAATAATTAAAAAAATAAATAAAATAAAAGAAAAGAAAAGAAAAACCTATGAAGCCGGGCCAGCCGGCCATGTAGCGTTCTCTAAGAAAATTTTGAATTCACTTGAATAACTGTAATTAAAGTGGGATGAACTAAAAAGGGAAAATTTCTAGAACATGCCATGTTGAATAGGTTTAAATGAAATTATTGTTTGGCAAAAAAATGTTTTGCTTTGGGTGAAGGCGTGAACTGTTGGGTTCTTTCTTCTATGCAGTTTTTTAGTTGCTGGTTGTGTTCTTTTATGCCTTGAGTGAAGTCGGGTAAGCTGGTTGAGCTGCTGTATGCTTGATTTTTAGGGGTGTCAATACCATTATGGTTAGTGGTTATTGGTAATAACCGC
Organism: Corylus avellana; assembly: GCF_965113065.1. Lineage (NCBI taxonomy): Eukaryota > Viridiplantae > Streptophyta > Magnoliopsida > Fagales > Betulaceae > Corylus > Corylus avellana. The sequence goes on from NC_142494.1 coordinate 17,476,428, forward strand.
TAACCATAACTGCCTTAGTGGTTAGTAAATTTTACTAACTGCAACCGCTAATCACCTACTAACCGCCGATTAGTGGTTAGTGAAATAGGTAACTGCCCTCTAATCGTTTTTTCAAAATTTGGTTTTTTTTTTTTTGCTTTTTTATTTATGTAGCATTTTTTACCCCTTTTTTTTTTTTTTTTTTGGTATTTTTAATGTCTTCTTAGACCCAATTGCTATAAATAGAGCCCATATTAAAAAATCAAAAATATTTGACCCCAAATTTCCATTTACTTGTACTTTTTTTTTTTAAAAAAAAAAATCCTTAAATATTAAATCATAGCCGGTTAACTTTTTAAAAAAAACACACACACACAACATGTAAAAAATTAAAAATTAAAAAAAAAAAAAATCAACATAACATATAAAAAAAGTTCAACACAACATATAAAAAAAGTTCAACACAATATATAAAAGAAGTTCAAATAAAACATATGATATATATATTATATGTTATAGTATATATGATATGATTTAATGATCAATTTATCATGTGATATAATCATATCAATTATAGTGATAATATTACTAAAATTATAATGATAATACATTAATACTTTAATTGTATTTATAAGTAATACATTGTTTAATCCAATGTCAATTATTTGATATTATACGAATCACATTATCATTGTATATTAATAATATGATTAACTTAAATAAAGTATTTGAATTGTCATTGAATCATATGATTAAGTATTGACCTTATACATTTATATTATTCATATGCATATATGCATAATTATAATTTATAACATATATAGACTTATAAGTTTATAATATACATTAGAACTAAGTCTCTAGATACTTAATTGTTGTATTAAGTATGAATTTGTATACTTATGAGTTATGTCATATTATATATGTATAATTTGTTATTATATAATCAAATGATTTAATGATCAACTGATCATGTGATATAATAGTATAAATTATAGTGATAATATATTAATATTCAAATTGTGATTTAATTATCTAAAAAAAAAAAAAGGGGAAACTTCACTTACCCCCTATACTTTTGCGGTTTTTGCAAACACCCCCCCCCCATTATTCAAAAACTCTCACTTTGATGTATCAAACTTTCGTTTCCTTCCACTTTGCCCCTTCCGTTAGGATTTTGTAGTTAAATCAAACGGTCAAATGAGTAAAAATCCTTTATACCCCTAATTTTTTTTTAAAATTTCAAATTTACCCTTATTTATAAATAAAAAATTATTATTATAATTATTATATTAAAAAATAATAATAATAAAGAAAATAAAGTGACCCACCAGCGGGTCACAAGTGACCCACCCGAGTGACCCCCAGTGGGTCATTTTTGACCCACCGGGGGTCACTTGTGACCCACGGTGGGTCAAACATCGTCACTTTTTTCTTTTTCTTTTTTAATATATAATAATAATAATATGACCCGTGGGTTAGATCCACCGGTAAACCCACTGGTCAGGATTTTTTTTATAAAAATTATTTTTAATAAAAAATAAGGGTAAGATTGAAATTTCACACCCCTCCGTTAGGATTTCACAGAAAATCCTAACGGAATGAGTAAAGTGGAAAGAAACAAAAGTTGGATACATGAAAGTGAGAGTTTTTGAATAATGCGGGGGTGTCTGCAAAAACCGCAAAAGTATAGGGGGATAAGTGAAGTTTCCAAAAAAAAAAAAAAAGTAATTTAATGATCAAGTGATTATGTTATATGTATAAATATTATTATAATTATAATTATAAAAATATATTATATAAAAAGGCGGTTAGCGATTACGGTTAGTAAACCCAATAACCTCTAACCGCTAACCGCTAGGCGGTTATAGCGGTTAAGCGGTTAACGGGTAACACGGTTAAGCGGTTAGCGATTATAGTGGTTAATGGTTAGACACCCCTATTGATTTTTGGTTCAATGAAATTCTCTTATTCATAAAAAAAAATAAAATAAATAAATAATAAAAAGTGAAGATACTTGGCCGAATCACAAGATGTTCATATCATATTGGTCTTCAAAAGTTTAGTGCATATTCCTTGTCGAAATTTTATTGCATATTCCTTGTCTATATGATATAGAGACATCTCCAAGAGATAGCTTAATCGCTTGGGAATCACGCCTTACGAAGTGAAGGTTACTAGTTTGAAGGTCCCAAGTTTCGTTCGAATGGAAGACTTCCAACATTGACCTAGCCAGAGTAAAACGATAATAACTTTTGATTTTGAAATCCAATGAAGTCAAAACTGGTGTCGTTCGAAAGATAATTCAAAATGATACAATTTTGTATTTCATGACAATTTTCCAATTACAACTTTTAAGGGGTCCAAACGGGCTATGAAAAGAAGACTGAAAAGCTGAATCGTTCGAACTTGCTCCAGTTCGAACAAGCTACTTACTCGTTTGAACGGGAGTCATAAAATTCAATTTTTGGACTACCAGAGCACAAGTTTTGTAAGGATTTGAGACAATATTTTTCAATGAAAAAATAATTTTTCCTCCATGTACTAAGAGAGAAAGTTTAGGTTTTTGTGCTTTTAATTGCTCATCTCTTAGAGTATTTATTGTAAACCACAACCTTTCATCAACAACAATAGAAGCCTATCAAGGTTTTATCTTTAGCAGAGAGTGCTGTTGGAGGGGAAGAATAGGGTTCTCCCCCCTCATCCCTCTCATCCTCTTCTCCCCCCACCCTAGAGTTAACCTATTTACTTGATGTTCCTTGCTCTTTGGGCGTCTCCCTCTCCGCCCATTTTTTGACAACCACTCGTCGCCTAGTCCACCCCGATGCGTGCTCCACCACCTTGCTACCCGGATCCACCAGTGCCCATCACAACTTTTACACTAGATCCGTCTCTTTGGATGTGGTTTGATTTTGATTCTCTTTGGCTATTTTTTTTATTTCGTTTATGTTTGTCTTATTTCCTTTCCTTTATGTCTATCTTTTGCCATCTATTTGGGTGTGTCGTTTTTGTTGCCTTACCTGTTTGTCACACTTTGTGGGTGATGCTCTAGGGGATTCACTCAAACTCCCCTCTTAAGTTTGTTTTGTGTGTGTCGCCGCTGTCCTTTGCGCCCGCTTTGCCACCCACGGTCCGCTGTCGGGTCTTTCCTCGTGTCCCCCCGTGATGAGCTCCAACACCACCTTCCGCATCGATTTCCGGCCAGCACACGATCGGCTTCCTTCCAACTCTCGTTTCCCATTTAATGTGATTCTCTGATTTTTTTCCCTGTTCTATTGGTTTTCATTTGTTGTTTGTCCCTTGTTTTCTATTCTGTTTGTATTTCGGATTTAGCCCCTTTAATAAGGCTATATCCCCTCTCAATCTGCATGTGTGATGCCCTCTGGGTTATTTGGTATGGTCCAGACCTTTGGTTTATTGATGTGAACGTTATCCTGGTTTTCGGGTCGAGGAGGAAGAGTTTCGATTGGGGGTTTGTCTACCCTCAATTCCGAGAAATAAGCACTACCTATACATTAGTTTGAGTTTGTTTGGCACATATCTGTTTTAATATGAAGATTAGTCATGGGTTAGTAGATTGGTTTTGGGTCTGGAATGTAATACGTCATTTGTGACGTTTGTAACCTCGTAGTTTTGGCTATAGTTGCTTGTAAGAGCTTTATGCTCATGATTTCTATGAACGAGACTGATATGGAATCCCTCTAAAAAAAACAATAGAAGCCTATTGAAGTTCTTGTGAAGGAGATCAAATTGAATAATTGTCTAGAAGTTTTGGGATAACTATTGCAATAGCGAGCAAGCGAGTCATTTGTCTAGTATTAGGGTGTGTCAACTACAAATGTTTTGTAAGTGTGAATAACTTGTAATTTCTCATTCTTTTATAGTGGATTTATTTTATGGATTTGGCTATCTCAGAGTGGTTTTACTTCTAAAGAATTCTACAAAATGTTTTCATATCATCACCAAAACCCTTGTGTTGATGTGTAGTTATTGATATTTTTTTATTAGTCTTTATTTCACAACTGAAATTTTTTTATTCTCTATTGTGATGCATAGTTGAGTGTTGGTTATGGTTAATAATTTTAAAATTCTGCATTATATTGAGAACACATATTCTACTCCCCTTCTAGATGTTGTTTGGAGTGTTGGACTATTATTTGAAAAAAAATCTTATCAAGCTAGTTTAAAAATTACATATTTTGTGGATAAAATTTAAGAGATTTGGAGATATAGGTTCATAAAATTTTGATTAGAATATGCATTGATCCATCTATTTTTCGGTTTTGAAAAGTATTATAGGTGAATTCAACCCAATTGTAGTTAGAAGGGTTTATATATATATTGTCCCATTTAGTGTGTTTTCAGCATGTCAACACAATTTTATGGGGGTGTTGTGCATATGATGGCACTGGATTATCAATGTCCCTTAATAACAAAAATACCACATGATTGTTAATGTCCCCCAATAACAAAAATACAGTTATTAAAAAAATAATAATAATAACTCCACAAATTCTACAAATTCTGAGGGTGGTGATTGGACCACCTCTAGGTGGTTTGGGGTTGTCGAGCTGCCCCAAGAGTTTTTTTCAGCCGGCTCTGCAATCCTTAACGGTGATTTTCGAACCATTCCAAGCTTATCGTGCTAGCAGCACAACCATCCCTCTCATCCACTAAGGGTTGCCAGCATAATATTACTATAATTTTTGGAAAAATTACACTTTACCCCCCAAAAGTTTCAAGTCATTTTCAATTTAACCTCTAATGTTTCAAAAATTGTAATGTACCTCATCAAAGTTTTAAAATTTTTCAATGTGGCCCATCCATTAACCATTTCCGTCCAATTTGACTGAAAATTGGTCCCGTGTCAAGTACATGTATTTTTTTGTCTTAAAATTTTCAAAATTGACCTCATATATTTTAACAAATTTTGAAAATACCCCCATGTAAAACCAAAATCATAAGAAAAAAATAATAATAACCACCCCCATTGGCCAAATGGGAGTGGCGGGCTACCCCTTTGGGCATGGGGGTGGCTTGCCCAAGCCCAACCCGGCCATTTGGAGGTGGGTGAACCACCCCCTTTGGCCACATGGGTTTGGCCAAGCCACCCCCATTTAGGCCCTTAGGGGTGGTCGGCCACCCCCCGTGGGTCGTCGGGGTGGCTAGCCGCCCCTAAACGGGCCGTTTAGGGGCGGCTAGCCACCCCCTTGGCCATTTGGGGGTGATCGAAACCACCGCCATTTGGCCCCTTGGGGTGGTCAGCCACCCCCCATGGGCCATGGGGGTGGCACGCTACCCCCAATCTAGCCAGATGGTGGGGGCCCCATGGCCAAAGGCGGGTGGCTAGCACCCCCAAATGGCCATCCCATTTTTTTTCCTCTATTTTTTGAGTTTTTTTTTAAATAAAAAATAAAATTGTAAGGGCAATTTAGTATTTTATATTATTTTCGTTAGAGAAAGCGGAAATGGTTAACAGATGGGCCACATTGAAAAATTTTGAAACTTTGATGTGGTGCATTGTAATTTTTAAAACATTGGAGGTTAAATTGAAAATTGTCTGAAACTTTGGGGTGTAAAGTATAATTTCCCCTTAATTTTTTAAACAATTAGTTTGATCCTACCTGTGTAATAGTTAGGATCTACTTTGTTAAAATATTATTATAATAATGCGTGAAAAGTTTTATAATAAATAATCTTATTTTCCAAAAATTATTTTGAAGCGTAATTTGTATTGTGCATTGTTTATTAATATAATTGAGGAAAATGTGGTTTTCAAGCTGAAAATAAAAAAGTAGTTGGAGAATACTTAACAAATGTGAAGATTAGGGTTGGCCCGTCCCAACTTGCATGAAGCTCCTTATTGATCGTCAACGTTGCTAGAATGTAAGCATTGACGAGTGAAAATAGATTATGTTGAGCTAGTCCATTAACGATAACAATTATTTCCTTTTAAAAATAATAATAATAATAATGTAAATTATCATGGGAGTACATTAATGAGATTAAATAATAGTCTGATATCTCGAACCTCTTCTTTCATCGCAAGGGATCATGGGGTGTTGTGCATATGATGGAGTCATTTTATCCAATAAGAGAACCCACCTAAAACATTCCCTTTAGTTTACTTTGTTATTTTATAAAAATTTAACTATTCATCAATCCTCATGAAAGGTTAAAGAACTTTTCTTTTACTTGAAAATATTTGACAATTTTTTTTTTTTTTTTTTTTTTTTAAGCTAATTAGGAAAAGGTTACAAGGGGGTCAAAATGCTTCCGAACACTATCATAACAAATGATGTACGTGCACGATGGCTTATAATATTTACTCAAAATCCTGAGGAGTTCATGAGCTCAGATGTGAAGTGTAAATTACTTTGATTTATAAAAGAGTGAGACCTATCATCGATCGAAATAACCTCAATACATTGGGTAATCGTGTGTAAGATTGTGAGAACACTAGCTTCAAGAAGGAATCCAAATCGTTTGTCAAAGAACAAAGAGATAAGGAATATTCCCATTGTTTTAGATTTAATGGGAAAATTTATCCTAAAGCTCAAGCCCGAGTGTTTTCAGTAGGTACACTAAAAACTTATACATGTACAAGGTGAAATGCATTCTCACAAGGTGCATAGGAATAATCATTAATTTAAATTAGTGACTCAAGGAAAAGAGGTAGTGAATTAAGTGACAGTTCATAGACTTTGGCTCGACTACAAATTGATTCCATGGAGGGGTAACATGTAATAAATAAGTACGTCATAAGAATTAATTTATTTTAGGGGTAATTACCTTTTCCCCCATCAATTACAACGCATTGTCATTTTCCCCCCGTGAACTATCAATCGTACCACCCGACCCTATCAAACTACCATTTTGTACCCAAAAGCCCCATTCCGTCAATCAAAGGGATTAAAATTGACGGTCAACCCGTCATGTGAGGAGCACGTGCCATTTTAGCAATTTTTGTACAAATTTTACCCTCATTTTTTCCCCCTTTCTCGCTCTGTTTTCTCACGCAATAATCAAATACCCATTCTTTCTCATTTCTCATTCTTTCTCCAACATATCAGCCTATCGCTGCCCAGTTCACTGCCACCTAGCCCACTGCCCAGCTCACCGCTGAAAGCAATCCAATTTCAAAGCTTATGAGAGAGGTTGGATTAATAGAGAAATCGAGCCTTGCAACAGGAAACTATGAATGCTATGATGGTGAGCCATGCAAGAAACTCCTTTCAAAAGGTAATGAGTGATGGAATGAGGAGGCCAACACACTCAATTTTGGGTTTGCTTTCGATGGTGTAGTATGAGAATATACTGTCACCGCCCGGCCAGTGAGAGCCCCACCCACACCGCTCAGAAAAATCCACCATTTTTTGGATTGTTTTTGTTTTAGGGTTGCTTGTACATCAATTTGTGGCCCATCAGAGGAAGAAAACAAAGACAAGAAGAAAAATAAATGGCTAAGAAAGAAGAGAAGGAGTGGATGAAAGTGTTTTTTTTTTTAAAATACTAACAAGGGATTCTAATTAAGGCCCTTAAAAAAGCCCTCATATCTAAGGGTGTCTGGCAGTCTGCAGCTAAATCCTTGATGAAATACAAAATTCTCAATTTCACTTGCCTTTTTTTTTTCTTCTTCCAGAGCACTTGCAATTTAATAGTTGCAAAAGCACTCTAATATTTTCTTGCTGCTTGTAGAATAAATCTGCCATTTTGCTTTCATTGTTGCAAGTTGGAACAAAAAATATTGTTGATTTTCAATGAAGTTTACATTGAAGTGTACCATTTAAATTAATGATTTGATTTTTTTTTTTTTTTCAATGAATCATACATAAATGAATTTAGACACGTCACCCCATCGCTTGCGCCTCATGCATTCACTTTCATTCCCTCCTCTGTTTGCCTCTGTTCCCATGTTATAAAATAGAGTCCACTTTGTGTTAAAATATTACCTCCATATACAACAGGCTTCATACAAGTAACATGGTCGAATTTGTCCATCTTGCCAAGAAAGAGTTGCTACCGAAAATTTTCCAAGAACTGGTCATCAAAGTTGAAGAACTTCCAAATAACTATATTCATAACTCATAAGGATGGCGATGGTGAAAGAAAAAAGACGCAATAATAACATATGCTTTAAGAAAAATAAAATGAATTTATTTAGTAACCTATGAACCAAAAGAAACAAAATAATGGAAGTCTGCTTGAGGCTTGAGGGAAGATGAGGACGACGAGTGAGATCTTAAAGTGGTCTTGAATTTTGTTTTTTCAAATTGTTTTATCCTAACCGTGGTCCATTGTGGCCCATTATATTGAAGTAAGGGCAAAAGTGGAAGGAAAAAAATTAAAATTACACGTGACTTGCACATGACGGGTTGACCGTCAATTTTAACCCCTTTGACTGATGGAAGGGGGCTTTTGGGTACAAAATGGTAATTTGATAGGGTCGGGCGGTACAATTGGTAGTTCATGGGGAAAAGTGACAATGCATTGTAGTTGATGGGGAAAAAGATAATTACCCCTTTATTTTATTTTAAATAAAACATGAGTCAAAATATTTAAAGAGAATTGGGCTTGAGGATAAAACCCAAGCCCAAGTTCTAAACCAAGTGGGAGTGGGCTAGGGCTAAAAGTTCTAGCGTAGGCGCATGGGGAGAATTTGTGTGGTGCTAGGAGCAAGGGAGGTCATTTCGACCCCCTTGGCCGTGTACTACAAGGATTGGGATTAGAAATCCCAGTCCACATGGTTAATAAATCATTTCTCTCATGGGATCCCATTATTAAAAATAGAGGTCCAATTGAGAAGCAAAGTATTCAACAATATGTGATTTTGTGAAAACAAAACACACTCCACTCTCCATAGAGTAATAGACGGCCACTAGGGAAAAATTATCTCTGTAAGTTTTTCTTCTAGTTTTCTCTAGTGCCTGAGAAAACTTTGTGAGCCCACACTTACAGTCATATTCAATCATCAAAGAGAAGATCTAATTGTCTCCTCAATTGTTTGAAGATCTTTAAGTTCTTGATGAACATCAAAGTTATCAAGGAGTTCTTTATGAACACTTTGAAGAACATCAAGATGTAGCATACAACCAATATGTATGTAGCGAATGTTTGGTAGGTGGGTATACTAGAACACTATTTTAACTAGCCATATAAAGGAGTACCATTGTACCTGGACGATATGCACCTTTATCGGCCCAGGCGTGATGTTGGTCGTCACCATTTGTAGCATACATCCAAAATTTATGTGGAGATATTTTGTAGGTGGACATACTTGGACACTGTTTTAACTAACCACGTAAATGGGTACCGTTATACTTGGATTGGACGGTGGTATGTCGGCCATCACCATTTGTAGCATACATCCAAAATGTATGTGGAGATATTTGGTAGGTGAGCTTACCTGGACACTATTTTAACTAACCACGTAAATGAGTATCGTTATAATTGGACTGGATTTACCTTTATCGGCCCAAGCGGGATGTTGGTCATCACCATTTGTAGCATACATTCAAAATGTATATGGAGATATTTGGTAGGTGGGCATACCTGGACACTGTTTTACCTAATTGTGTAAAGGAGTACCGTTATACTTGGATGGGATGTACCTTTACCGGCCCAGGTGGGATACTAGCCGTCACCATTTATGGCGATTTTTCCTGCAAAGTGGTTCTGGTGGTACCGGGGATCCTCCGACGCTCACTTTGGATTGTGATCCCGAGGTTGGTAGTTCGTTAGCCAAATTTTAAAGAAGCAACGTTAGTAATCACATTTTAGAAAACATATAATGGCAAATAATTGGAAGCAAAACCTAAAGTAGATGTTAGGGAGAAGTAGGGATCTGAAATATGAAGCACAAAGAACATGTTGACGACGCCGCTGAATTTTGTAGGTGCCCGCCAGATATTTCCAAGTGTCCTCTGGACTCAACAGGTGTCTGACGGCCTTGTCGGTCCATCTGAGGGTAGGTGTCTAGTTCATGTAATGCTTTCTTTAGCGAATGACTAGTTAGCACCTTCATTGGATGTGCCTGGTAATACGGTTTGAGTCGTTTGGCAGAGGTGACAAGGGTGAATGCTTAACTTTTCGATTTTTGGGTATTTAGTGTGTGTTTGGCAAACAACATGGCTTTACCACGACCTTGTTCATGTTTGGTGAGGAAAAAAATGAGTGTAATAATTAGTAGAGAAAAGTGAAAAAGTAGTATAGAAAAGTTAAAAAAAATTGTTTTGTACTGATTTTTTTTTATTTAAATAGAAGTAAAAAGTAAATATGTGATATAAAAAATAAATGATGTGATATAAAAGTGAGAATGTTTTTATGTTGATTTTTTTGAAGAATGAAGTGAATAATGTTTGGGAAGGGGGTGTTGTGGGGTGTAGTTTAACAAACAACCCTATAATTTATGCTCCTTGCAATACACGGCTGGTTGTAGTGGCTGCACCTTTTGGTCTTCTCTAACAAGGACAGGGCTGATTGTAGTGCCTATAGTTTCTAGATATACATACAAAAATTTTCCTTTACATTTTAACGTTAAAATATTGGATGTGTTTCTCCCTCCAAATTAGGGCTGACAATTTTGACATGACCTGTGAACCTGACACGAACACGATACGAAGTTAATAGGTATTGGGTTTGGGCTTATCAGGTTCGGATTTTAATCGGGTCTACCCAATTAAGACACGATTAAATTCGAGTCTGACGGGTCCACAGGTTGACCCGCCAGACACGTTTAATAAATGGGTCTGGCGGGTCAATCGGGTCTAGCGGGTCAACCGGGTCTGGCAGATCAGCCGAGTCTCGGGCGACCCGCCAGACCCATTTGTTTATTTATTATTATTTTTTTTAAAAAAAAACCTATGTCTAAGTTCTAACTAAGTTAACCCTAACACTTACTGACTCATTCACGGCTTCACTTCGCTTTTCACTTCACGGCTTCACTTCACTGGCCTATTCCGTGTTTTTCTATTTTTTCTATGTGGGTCTATATAAAACATTATCTTTTAAATCATTATTTATATATTAAAACATTCTCTTTTAAAACTTTTTATTCTTTTTGGACGGTTATGATAAATTTGACTAGTCCTTTGGCCAGAGAGATCCCTTTATTAATTTTTTTTTTTTTTTTTTTTTTAAAGGTCGGGTCAGGTCTACCCAATATGACCCGATTATGCTAAACGGGTTAAGCGGGTCGTGTCGGGTTACCTGGATATTTTCCTTGTTATAATCGTGTCAGACCCGTTAACCCGTTTAGCTAAACGGGTCGTGTTCGTGTCTCGGGCGATCAGGTCGCGGGTTTTGACGGGTCCTAATCGTGTCTACCCGATTACTCGTTATGCCAGCCCTACTCCAAATACCGCGAATGTGAAAGCTTCCATGCCAAGTATTTGCAGGGTAGTATGTGAATTATGAATGAAATATGTGAGAGGTGGCTCGCATACCTTAGATACCTTTGGGATTTTTGTTGTTGTTCTGGATTAGGTTGGTTCCTGCAAGGCAGTCCTTGGCGGAACTGGGGATTCTCCAACACTCAAGTCAGCTATTGATGAGGCCGCCGAATTTTGTATGTGATCGCAGAATTTCATACATGTTCACCGAACTTTGTGGTTCGTCGAATTTTCCAATCCGTTAGACTTGGCAGGTGTCCGGCAGACTTTGCAGTCCGTCGAACTTGGCAAAGTCTAAAACGAGATGTTCATGCCTTTTTAGGTAGTATTGGAGCCTTAGAAATTGGGTGAGCCGAAGTTCTTCGATGGTGAGAGCAAATACTAGATGAAGCTCATTGGTACTTTTGGAGATCCGCTTTAGCACTTTAAGGTGGTCTTCAGAATTTGGAGTTGTCCTTCGAGAATTGTATGTGCCGACAAAAACTCAGGCGTCTTTTGAAAGTATAACCAAGAGGTCTTGTCTTGCCTTGGTGTACTTGCATTATTGAATGGCTGAGCATGGCCTTGGGATGACACATCCTTTACTTTATTGTCCCTTCATCTAATATATCATGTGTACTACAATCCAAGAGACTAAGAAGTGTTTTACTTCCAAAGCATTAACACAATCATAAAATATATTCAAGCATTAGAGATATTGCTGAAAGCTTTCCTCAATAAGCCATATAAAATAAAATAATAAATATGATAAATTAAAGGGGAAAATGTAGTTTTCCCTTGAAGTTTGACCACTTTTTCAATTTGAACCCCAATGTTTAAAAATTTGCAATATACCCTCCTGAAGTTTCAAAATTTTTTAATTCGAACCATCCTTTAGTCATTTTCATCTAAGAAGACGGAAAGTCCACCACGTGATATTTTTAGTCTTTTTCTCCCCTGTTTGCCTCCAACCCACTGTGTGGAATGTCCACATTGCGTAGTGCCATGGCTTTTCGTACTGTGACTTGAAGCCAGTAAACCTCCTTCTCGATGATAACGAGGACTTGAAAGTTTTCGATTTCGGCTTGTCAGTGCTGCCAAAGCAGCTTTGGAATGACGGGTTGCTCCACACGCAGTGCGGCACGCCGGCATATGTGGTGCTGGAGGTGTTGAGGAATAGAGGGTATGATGGAGCCAAGTCTGATATTTGGTCTTGTGGAGTAATTATCTTCGTTTTACTTGCTGGGTATCTTCAATTTCAAGCCGATAACCTCATGAAAATTTATAGGAAGGTTTTCAAGGCTGAATTTGAGTTTCCTCAATCGTTTTCCACCGATGCAAAGCAGTTGATATCCCAGCTCTTTGTTTCCGATCCGGCAAAGAGAATTTCAATCCCAGAGATAATGCAAAATCTCTAGTTTCAAAAGGGGTTTGTAAAGTCAATTCCGCTCTCAATCCAAGAACTGGTCAGAGATCAGAACAACGAGAAGGATGAAAAGTCCATGTCACTGAGTTTTTACAACGCTTACAAACTCATTTCCTCGATGCCGTTCAAGTTCGACTTGTCAAGCTTTTTCGAATGCAAGAGGAAATCCAAGTCTATGTTCACCTCCAAGTAGGGGTGTCAATGTGGGCGGTTAAAAACTGCCCGCTAACCGCTTAACCGCTATAACCGCCTAGCGGTTAACGGTTATTGGGTTTACTAACCGTAACCGCTAACCACCTTTTTATATAATATATTTTTATAATTATAATTATAAAAATATTTATACATATAACATAATCACTTGATCATTAATTCACAATTTTTTTTTAAAAATAATTAAATCACAATTTGAGTATTAATATATTATCACTATAATTTATATGATTATATCATATAATCACTTGATCATTAAATCACATTTTTAAAAAAAATAATTAAATCACAATTTGAGTATTAATATATTATCACTATAATTTATATGATTATATCACATGATCAATTGATCATTAAATCATTTGATTATATAATAACAAATTATACATATATAATATGACATAACTCATAAGTATACCAATTCATACTAATATAACAATTAAATATCTAGATACTTATTTCTAATGTATGTTATAAACTTATAAGTTTATATATGTTATAAGTCTATATAAGTCTACATATGCATATGAATAATATAAATGTATAATATCAATACTTAATCATATGATTTAATGACAATTCAAATACTTTATTCAAGACTTCAAGTGAATCATATTATTAATGTACAATGATGATATGATTCGTATAATATCAAATTAAGTAATTGACATTGGATTAAACAATGACCAATGTGTTACTTATAAACACAATTTAAGTATTAATATATTATCATTATAATTTTAGTAATTTATATATTATTACTATAATTGATATGATTATATCACATGCTGACTTGATCATTAAATAATATGATTATATAATAATAAATAATACATATATAATATGACATAACTCATAAGTCATAAGTCTACAAGTTAATCATATGATTCATCTACAATGATAATCACAATTGATTCAATTGAATTAAACAATATATTACCTATAACTACAATTTAATTAAAGCATTATTAGATACTTTAGGAATTTAGGATTTAGGAGTTTGAACATTACCATTTACCATTAGATATTAAGTTCAATTCAAGAAAAAAAGATTATAAGTAAATATGATAATAATTGAAATAATTAATCATATGATATAATGTAATGAGTTTATATAATTATATAATATCAAATTAAGTAATTGGCCTTAAATTCAACAATGTGTTACTTATAATCACAATTGAAGTATTATATAGAAGACAAAACTACACTGTTTTGCACTTCTATATATTCATCTCTTTCTTCCCAACCCTAAATCTCACGAAAATCATCTCAAAATCACTCAGCACAGCAGCCTCTCTCAAACTCTCACCGTGACACCGTCTCAACTCTCGTCTCTCAACTCTCTCACGCTCACGTGCTGCTCACGCTCGGCTCAACGAAAATACTGGGCAGTTTCTTTCTCAAATTAGATAGCCAAGGTCAGTGATTTCGGGTTCATTTTCTTTGAGTTTTTGAAGTGCTCTGTGTATTGTGTAGTTGCCCGAGCTACTTTAATTTTTGATTTCCTACTATTTTACAATTCTTTCCAATGATTTTGGGTCGTTTCTTGTGTATTTGTTGATTATTGGGGTATGATCAAAATGGGTTTTGGATTATATTGTGTATGGCAGTCGTATGGGGTATTGGGGGTTGATTTGGTTTATATATATATATATAGCACAGTTGTCTGAATTCTGATCTTTTTTTTATATGTTTTTTTTTTTTAAAAAAAAAAAAAAAAAAAGTTAACCGGTTATGATCTAATATTTAAGGAAATTTTTTTAAAGTACAAGTAAATGTAAATTTTGGGTCAAATATTTTTGATTTTTCAATATGGGCTCTTTTTATAGCAATTGGGCCCAAGAAGACACTAAAAATACCAAAAAAAAAAAAAAAATTGAGGGTAAAAAAAAGCCAAAAAATGAAGTCCAAAAAGCCCAATTTTGAAAATGCGGTTAGCGGGCGGTTATCTGTTTCACTAACCGCTAACCGGCGGTTAACCACTAACCACCTAGCGGTTAGCGATTGCGGTTAGTGAAATCTACTAACTGCCTTGACACCCCTACCTTCAAGTGCTCAGCTTCGGCGATCTTGATGAAGCTTCAGGCGTGTATGTTAAACACGCATGTATTTTAGATGGGTTGTGTGGACATTTCACACAGTGGGTTGGGGGCAAACAAGGAGAAAAAGACTAAAAATATCACGTGTATCTCATGTGGTGGACTTTCCGTCTTCTTAGACAACAATGACTACGGATGGTTCGAAATGAAAATTTTTGAAACTTCAAGAGGGTACATTGCAAATTTTTAAACATTTTGGTTCAAATTGAAACAGAGGTCAAACTTCAGTGGGGTAAAGTGCATTTTCCCCTAAACTAAACATGGGTCGGCATTATCATGTCTTGGAGAGTCTTCATTCAAATGACCACTTTTTTGTTTTTATCTCACAAACAACCACTAAGGACCCATGTGTAGGGACTCAATTATTAACAATTAGCGGTGAAAGAGTAATCCATGTAAATTCCTATGTTCAATTTTTCTTTTTCCAGTAGAAGCTCAAAGATAAACAAAAGAACATATGGTAGCAACTTGGCTCCTCAGTTAGCTTGAATATGGATGAAGTTTGGTCCTCGTTGGCACATTATATTAGTTAAATATGCAGCAATAAATAAGTTGAAGCGTAATTAAACCAACCAAATAACATAAAATATCCATAATCATATTTACTTATTGTGTAAATACCAGATATGCGAAATATTGTGTTCCTATCTTTAGTGGTTGTGGGCTTTGTGGACAAACAAATTTGCACAAATATCCATGTAGTGGCGTATAGAAGTTCTAACATGTATCCACCCCACAAAAATAAAGCACACAGGTGCTCAATACTTAAACAAACTAAAAACGCGTCAAAGAAATCCTGATATGCAGGCAAAACTAAATAATTTTTGTTGTGCAAATAGAAAATGAATAGTCTTTATTCGTAGTTGAGAAATCTCTGACCTCACAAATGAATAGTCATTATTGGAATCTAAGACTAAAGTTGAAAGTATATATTGATGGTCAAGAGAAAAATTAAAAACATATATCCTAACTCATGAATAGCATATCTTTCTAATCTTAAGCTTTGTCAGATTAGCAAAAATTGATGGTCACAAGCATGGTACCTATCCCTAAAATTCAAGGAGTTGAGTGTGAATGCACGCAATTCGAGGGCTAGAAAGCTAAACCCATTGCCCTTACAAATCTCTACAGTCATATATATATATATATATTGATTATGCATAGTCCATGAGAAACACACTTATGTGTAAAGCCAAAACTCTTTGCACATGTAAAAAAAAAAAGGCAAACATGTGGAGATTGGCATATAAACTCAAGTGTGGCCTTCAAAAGGCTTTAGTTTAGTAGATAAAAAATTCCACATATGTTGTGTGTGTTAGGGAGAATAGATTTTTTTTTTTTTTTCTCTTCAATTAAGGCAATCAAAATTTAAAAGTGAGATTTATAAAACTATAATTTAATATTTCCATCATGATTTGATTTTTACACCTTTATTGTAACAGAGCAAAAATGAATGCAATGCTTTGTGTCAGTATACTTTGAAAATAAAGTGTGTCATTGAAAGCTCTTTTACACCAAATATGACCAATGGCTAATAGGTCCACACGATTACTGTACTGGGGGCAACTTTGTGAGGTGCATAGTTCAATGGAAGAATGGAAAAGAGAGTGTAGCTTTGTTGATAATAGAAAATAGGGGCACACATATATAAAGATAACAAATCTGGGTAAAATATGAGGTAAAACACATATGAAAAAGAGAGAAGCATTCGACATATCTTTTAGATTGATCGAAGGTGAGTGTAGATTTGCTATGGAGGGTGTAGATCTATGTAGATCCATCATGGGAGAGCGTAGATATGTTGCTTACCAAAGCAAGAATTCGACGAAAGGGTAGAGACCATGTCATCTCTGTCCGAGTCACGAGCTCATGGGGCTGCTGGTGTTAGATGTGTTGGCATGAGTAAAGTGTTCATGTATCGAGTGTTCATTGTTTCGTGCATACTTTCTTGGAGGCCTTGGGATCTTGTTGCTATCATTCTTGACTTTGTCTTGGCAACAATCTGGATCCAAAGTCCCGCTAAGATGAAAGAGAGATTAGTGATGAAACGCCACAAAACGGGGAGTGTGGTGGTCGTTCCACCTCCAATACCTAAGTCAGAAATTGTATGGTGATGGAGGTAAATAATTAAAGTAAGAATAATATTAAAATGAGAGTAGTAGAGTGATTTCGCTGTGTTTTGTGCTGTAGTGGGCTACTCCTTTTATAGACGCAGCTAGGAATGAGAGTCCCAGAGGGACTCATACTTGACTTTCCTTAAATATTGATCAATTTAGATGTTGATCTATGTGGATCTTCTTTATAACCACCTTTTGAATCAGCTAAATGCCATCGACCATATCTTACTTGATGGAGTTTGTTTGGTGGTATCGGGTTTGTCAATTGGACAGATTGAGTTTGGACTCTTTATCTGTTGGAGTGTGGATCACATGTATCTTTATGTGTTGACTGAGTGCATGTCTTTACAAGCATTGAGCTTAGGTCTTGGAGTGTTAGTAACTCTTTTCTTTGTGGACCTTGGGCTTTGTTCTTCATGAAAGGAATTGGACCTTTGGCCCTTTTTGGATAATTTATAGTGGGATTCCCTATGGCCCACTCCAGTAATCCACCATTCCCTTAGGTCACGATAGTGGTCCAACGGGAATTAAGTATTTGCAAGGCCCATTCCAGTAGTCTACCATTCCTTTGGGTCACGGTAGTGGCCCAATGAGAATTAATTAATGTCTAATGCCCACTCCAGTAGTCCGTTATTCCCTTGGCTCATGGTAGCATCCCATAGTAAAATTCGAGAGCTTTGTTCACTGGGTGTTCACTAGATAGTCTGAACGGGAGTTGCACATAGTGAATCCAGAGAGCTCTGTTCGCAAGGATGTTCAATGTGGGTTCGAACGAGAAGTGTCTATAAAGGATTTTGACCTAGCCATGTCCAACGAGTATCAAGATGGTCCGAACGGAATATGTCAATTGCCATTTTAGGGTTTTCAAATTTTATCTTGGATTTCTATAAAACCCTAGGTTTGTTCGAACAAGAGTATTGAAAGTCCGAACGCCGCCTCGAAATCTTCCATATTATATTCTCTAATTCAGCATTAATCGTCAGAATCAAACGGCCATAACTTTCAGCTCAACTATCGGATTGATATGAAACTACAGCATTGGAAAGTTAACTCAAAATTCTACAAGTAATCATGAAATATGATTTTCCTAATTTGAACGTTTACTATTCCAAAAGTGTCACATAATATAAGGACAAAAATCTGGACAAATCCTATTTCGATTTGTACTAGAATTTCTTCTTATTTCAACTTGTATTAGGTTTTCTTGTAGTCTATATATCAGGAGCTACTATACATGAAATTGTAAGAATTTCTACATTAGAATCTCATGTGCTAAGAAAGCTTTTGAGATATTGATCGTTAGGGTTATTCTCTTTTAGTAAAATGAATGCCTTTATCACTGTTCTTCATCAACACTCAAGAAGCATGTCAGAGGTTCTGCCATGGGAAATCAATAGAAGTTTTCAGAGGTTATGGGGGAACTATTGCGGTAAAAGGTATGAAAGCTTACGTATGTGTGATTTAGTAATTGTAATAATTATACCCATCTATTGGGTTTCCATTGATATATATATATAAGATTTACATGATGATGTTTGTTACAAGATAAACACTAATCTAAGATTTTAATAACGTAACATCTATAGATTTGAATTACATAATCTCTGTAGTTATCTAGATCATCTTAAGCACTTCACGTCACTGCCATCATCATTGAATGTGTTTGTTTGAGCTTTATCTTTGGCTTCAACATTATCCTTAGTAGTTGAGTTTGAGTGAGACTGAACTTTAGCGTCAACACTCTTTCGCAAGTTCAACGTGGCATATCTCACATTCAACTTGAAACAAAGTTGTTGGAATTTCCTGGATAGAAGAGGCTTTGTCAATACATTAGCAAGCTGATCCTTTGTTGGAATAAACCACACTTCTAGTGATTTATTTGAAACTTTATCCCGAATAAAATGAAAATTTATCTCCACATGTTTTTTTCGGGCTTGAAAAATTAGGTTGGCTGAGAGGTAAGTTGCGCCTATATTATCACACCATAACTGTGGTGGGGAGTGAAAAACAACACATAGATCATGTAGGAGATATTGAATCCATGAGAGTTCAGCGTTGTATTTGCAAGGGACTTGTATTCAGTTTCAGTGCTCAAGCAAGAGACAATAGGTTGTTTATGAGAACATTGAAAAATTAAATTGGACCCTAGGAAAACAAAATAAGCCCTTGTGGATCGTCGATCATTTGAGCTACCAACCCAATCTGCATATGAAAAAGCTTCCAATTGAAGTGAACGGCTACGAGTGAGAAGTAAGCCATGTGTGATAGTGTGTTTAAGATACCTTCAGATTCGTTTGACTGCTTGCCAATGAACTTTTGTCAGCCTATGCATAAATTGACATACACAATTAATTGAAAAGCCCAAATCAAGTTGTGTAAGAGACAAATACTAGAAGGAGCCAACTGTGCTTCGAAATAGAGATGGATCCTTAGCTGAATCACTTTCAAATGCAGTTAATGTGTGGGAGGATGACATAGGCGATGAAATAGGCTTAGCTTCTAACATACTTGAGTAGATCCATAATCTATCGACGTTGTGACAACAAGAGTCCAGATTTGAGAATAATTATCTCCACGCCTAGGAAGTAGTTGAGTGAACCAAGGTCTTTTATAGCAAACACATGACCTTGTTTTTGGAGAAGATCATCAATAGCATTTGAGTCCGAGACAGTTATGATGATGTCATCAACGTAGGTAAAGATGAACATAGTGAGAGTAGACGTCTTGAACACAAAAAAAGTTGGATCAACCTTTGATGCCGTGAAACCAAGTATGAGAAGCTTGTCACTAACACGTGAGTACTATGCACGTGGCACCTGTTTTAAGCCATACAGGGCTTTATCAAGTTTACACACATGTGAGGGAAAATATAGATGCACAAAACCTGATTGTTGGATCATGTAAACTACTTCAGATAGAACCCCATGAAAAAAAAAATGTATTTTGGATGTCTATTTGTCGTATAAACCATCCTATGGAGTAGGCAAGTCAAAGTACAGTCTGAATTGTAGTTGGCTTTACATTCGTACTAAAAGTCTCTCCAATATCAACCCCTGTTTGTTGATAAAACCCCTTCGCAACAAGTCTGGCCTTGTGAGGTTCAACTGAGTCATCTACCTTTCTTTTCAACTTAAAAACCCATTTGTAACCTGCTAGATTACGTGCAACTGATTGAGGAACCAAAGTTCATGTTTCATTCTTCATCAATGTATTAAATTCTACTTGCATGGCTGCCCTCCATTATAGAATTTTATCAACTGACGTGTAGCATATGGGTTCAACCAAAGCAACATCACTAGAAAGAACAAGTAAAGTATGTGATATAGGATATCATAAGGTGCCATATATAAAAGTCTTAGGACAATGGATATTATTTTGTGCCCGGATGGTCATGGTGTGTGCCTATGTAGTGGCTGTGTGGGAGATGGAGTTGTAGGCCCATTAGTCTCAACTGGATTTGGAGGTAGTTCTATAAGAGGAGGAGGACTGGTAGGAGACGTGTGAGAGGGACATGGTGAAAGGAGATGCATCACGTGTGTGGGTACCGAAAGGGATATAGGCAATAGAGTTGTAGTTTGAGTAGGAGACCTGGAAGACTCAACAAGGAAACACATTCTCATTGAGCACTAAATCACGTGACACGAAGAATTTTTAAGTAAGACGATGAAACCACGGGTAACCTTTATGCAAAGAACTATGTCCTAAAAAAACACATTCTTGAGATCTAGTTGCAAATTTGTGTTTATTGTATGCACGAAGATGAGGGAAGCAAGTGCAACCAAAAATATGTAAGAAATTAGAATTATGAACATATTTAAATAATTTCTCAAAGGAAAACAAATTTTGGAGAATTGACATAGGCATTCGATTGATGAGATAGCATGATGTTTGACATGCTGCATCCCAAAATTTTTTGGGAACAGAGCTATTCATAAGGAGAGAAAATAAGTTGACGATGCTTGTGCACCACACATCCATTTTGTTGATGAGTATGTGGGCAAGTGACACGATGAATAATACTATTTTTATGAAAGAATTGATAAAGATTATGATGTTCCCCTCCCCAATCTGTTTGAACACGTTTTATTTTGGTATTGGGGAGACGTACAACCATGGTTTGGAAGTGTATAAACACATAAAAAAAACATTGGATTTGCACTGAATAGGAAATAACCACGTTCGTCTACTAAAAGAATCAATAAATGAAACGTAGTATTTATTTCCATAAAATAAAATTACTGGAGAAGGTCCCCATACATTAGAGATAATCAAATCTAAAGGTTGAAATAAAATAGACTCTTAATTGGGAAAGGATAGTTGATGGTTCTTGGATTGCAAACACGCAGAGCACATAGAGACCGACTTACAAGTAAATACAGGTGTAATACCCCGAAAATAAATTAGGGTTAAGTATAATCTAATTATGATGCTAGGGTTGGTTCTCATTGGGTAAAGTATAAGACATTTGACTTTCTAAGAATTTGATGTTACAATGAACATTCAACAGAGGTACTGATGCCTGTAGTACTGAAGAATCAGCTTATACATGATAACCAATGAGTATGGGATCGATTACAGTATGAAGGTTAAGGAATAATTCCTAAAGAATGAGAAAGCATTGGAAACATCGTCTTAAGAGGGAAATCTTAGATTTTAGAATCCCAAGAAGGTACTCAAAAATATTGGAATGGATACCATGACGTTCGTCTTAGAAAGAGCTTTCCGGAATGGGGTCGCATGCGTAATTTCAAGACCCGTTGCGAGAGTTATACATGTTTTACTAAACACTGCGCCCTGACCAAACGTTTGCTGAAGGACCGAACGTTCGGACAAAAGTACCGAATGTTCGCTGAAACTGTGTCAGAAAAGTACAAACAAGATCTGCAAAGTAAGTCCAAAAGTACACCTGAACGTTCGCCCAATAGTACTGAACATTCGTTGACCATTTTTGGACTGCTGGATAAGGACCAAATGCCTGACAAAAACTGTGTACAGTACTTGAACGTTCGCCCCTAAGTACCAAACTTTCACTACTTTACAAGACAGTTCCTACAGCATGCACAACTTTTCATACACTCTAAATACCCCTCCCCACTTGACCTTTAAGCCTTATTCTGCCCCTATAGCTCTTTAAAACCACTACTAGAGTGATTTCGTGAGTTGTGAGAGTTCTTAAGGAGAATGAGAGATTTCCTGGAGGTTTTGTTTCAAGGAGGTAATCTTACAAGCTTAGCTTGTTCCTTATTTAGTTATTATGTTGTCTAAGTGATTTTTATAGTTAGTTTAGTTGATAGTTTTGAACTTCTAGTAATGTTGTTAGCCTTAATCTTGGTTTAAGCTTGGGTTAGCATTTCATTCTTGTTCGGCCTATTTCATTATGCATGGAAATGTTATTTTGTGCCAGGAATATGTTAGAAACCTTTGCTTAGGAGTGATTAGAATGCTATTTGGTTCGAAATGGGTTGCTGGGAGAATGTTCACACTTTTTAACTGAACGTTTGCTAGGTTGGCAAAACGTTCAGGCATAAACTTATTTTGGACATTTTTAGGTTTATGACTCATTTTAGCTCGGGTTTAGAACTAATAATAAGTCTTTTCTGAGTATTCAAGGTTATAGAACCTCAAAGAGATTTTATGGAGGAGCCTTACGACCCGGATGAGTACAAACTCACATGGATGCTTGTTGTTACTTTTCCCACATTGCACGATTATTTTATATATACCAAACATGCATATTTACAATTCTCATGAAATACATTTTGGACTATTGTGAACTCTATTTTGTGAAAACGTATGTTGATTAATAAGATAATGATAAGACTTATAAAAGCTTGCATGTAAAAGACGGATAAGATTAATTCATCGTATGACATGGTACACCGGTACGTGCAAGACAACGGCCATGGGCTTACTATAGAGGTTAACTTTATGGTTAAATATGTGTGTGTGGGCCTTGAATCCAATGGTTATTTCGTGACCGGCCAGCCTTAACGGGCAGATTACAACAAAACGTACATCATTAGCAGCGTGGGCCACTTGAGGTCGGACTCGTTTAGGCTTCTAATGTTATGAACGGTAATGTATAATATCCGGGGCACCATTATTGTATTATAGGTCTCTCGAGACAATGCTACCTCCACTGAAAAAGGGTAATATATCAGGTAGACCATACAGGTGAATTATGACATAATTCTCATATTACCCTACCCAATGGCAGATGACCAAAGAGGTGGAGAGGGTTAAAAAAAAAAAAAAAATCTAACCAAAATTAAGCCCAATCAACTAGCGCAGTCCTTTGCAAAATTAAAATTAAACTGCCCTCAAACTAATTTAACACAACCTATAAAATTTTTACAAACAAGAATATCACCGTATCATCTCTCTACACAGCACGCTGACCCAAAGATTTTTGGGTTTCTCTATGCGTTGGTTACTAGGCGGAAATTTGAAAAAATCGCTGAAGGCTTGAAGCGGGTCTGCGTGTGAAGCTTCTTCCTTTTCCTCTTTGGCTCTTCCTTTTGCAATGTATTGTTGTTTCTCAATCTCACCATTTGTACACTATTGTTTCTCAATTTTGAAAGACTGAGAGTGAGAGGTATTCATTTAATTTCACTGTCCCACTCACAAATTTATAGAGTAAACCTAGTCTATTGAGTTCTGTTCATATAGCTGTAAACTGTAATGCTTAAAAATTCTATTTCATTGTTTTTCTACTTTGTCATGTCAATATGTACTTCTTTTACTTTTCTTTTTTTAATCTCATACTCCTACAAACTACATGAATATTGAATACATGACTACCTTTTAGGAAAAAAAAAATCTAGAAGACTCCCTTTTCAATGGGTGGACTAAGGTGTGTGAGTGAATTGTGATTGTTCTTTTTCTTTTCAAAAAAACAAGAAATGGGTAGTCATGTAGTTGTAGATTATTATTATTAGATTTAAAAATATTTCACTTTCTTTTTTCTTTTGTCAAATGTCTCATTGGCTAGACAATAGATTAGTGTGATTTTTAATGGGTACTTGTATGGACCACTTATGGTATATTTAGAATTTATTTTTCTTTTCTAGAGTATTTTTTTCTTCAAATTATAAACATGTCTTTTTACTTTTTAATAAGAAGACATTTTTTTTAATATGGTTTTCTTTACACTTTGGGATTTTGGCAAGTATCAAGTTTCAGTAGATTTTTTCCATTCTCAAGTACATTATTTGTTATTATTTATTTATTTTATCAATATATTTTTGTGTTGAGTTGTTAGATTAATAGATATTAGAATGTGTTAATAATTTTCATTAGATTGTGTCATTAGCTATGAGTTGTTTGTTCTATAGTGAAATGTGTTTCTCCAATGTGACTAATGTAGTCTTTTTGTGTGCAAAAATTATCAATAATAAAATACCACTCGCAATATAACAAATCATGTTAGGATATGACTATATAAAGGATGTCAAACCTTAGAGACTGAACAAGCGTTGTTATTAAGCTTGTCAAGATTGAAAGTAACTCAAATTAAAGAAACTTGATTTGATTTTGTTTTCTAAAAATAAATACATAAAAGTCACTACAAAAAAAAACAATTTTTTTCCCACTGGAGTTTTCTGATGTGTCAGGGTGTCTGCCACGTCAAAAAAATTTTCTGACGTGGCGCTCCTAACGTGTGTTGAATGTCAAAAGCATAGGTGTCAGGAAATTTTTTTTTCCTGACGTGTTACTGTTTAGCACGGCATAATTTTCTGACGTGTCAATTTTGACACGTCAGGAAATTTAAAAATTAATTAAAAAATAATGTTTTTTTTTTAATTTTTTTAATTTAAAAATGTATTAATTTAATTTTTTTGTTTTTTGTAATTTATTGAGTGGTGCAGATAAGTGCTAAAATATTCATATTTTCAGCCCTTATCTTGCATGTTTTAATCCTTTGGTTTTGGTTAATTAGACCATTTTACTTCATTTTTGTGTTTTTCATGATTTTACAGGCTTTCGGAAGAAAATGAAGAAAAACTCGGAGATTTGGGTTCAAAAAGGAGAAGATGAAAATTTGGAACTCCCTGGTACTGCAATCAATCGCAGAATACCTGCGATCGAGCGCAGCATCAGAGAAGACACTGCACGAGCCAGGCCAGGAGCGATCGAGCGCAGGCCAAAAGAGGCATCGATCGCAGACGTGCGATCAAGCGCACCCGTGCGCAAGAAACATCCCAAGTGGCGGCTACAATGTCCCTATTTGCATATTAGGGTTTTTCCAACTCCAAATTGTAATAGGATTGAAACCCTACGAAATCCCTAGGGTTTACTACTTTTCCAGGGACTTCTAAAGCCTATAAATAGACTCTTAAGCCTTTAGAATAGGGAGGCTTGGAGGAAGAGAAGGATAGGAGCTCTCAAGTTCAAGTCACGGGTTTATTCTTTTCCTTGTTTTTATTTTATGAAGATGTTTAACATCAATTATATGTGTAGCTAATTTACTTAGTAAGGCTAAATTGAAGCCCTAGTTATGTTAAATTAATATTTGAATATTGGCGCCTTGTGATGATCATGTTGTGCTATTTAACTTGATTAATACCTGTTTACATGAATTCC
The DNA here is from genome assembly GCF_965113065.1 of Corylus avellana. NCBI lineage: Eukaryota > Viridiplantae > Streptophyta > Magnoliopsida > Fagales > Betulaceae > Corylus > Corylus avellana. The sequence goes on from NC_142494.1 coordinate 17,502,217, forward strand.
TCATATGTGTATGCCTGATCAACATGTGCATGTGGTATGAACTTGTTAGTTAGATCAATTTGGATGACCGAGTCCTGGGTTTAACATAAGTAACAAGAGACATCCACACCGAATTCTTGGGTTAATCAACATAGGGAACCAGGAGTATGTATCCATGCTCTAGGCCTTGTGTGTTTGTCGATTTCCATAGAATATATGCTTTTCTAAAGGACAACCTAGTATAGACCATGCTAAATCCTTTAGGAAAGAAAAGAGTTAGAGCATGGACCAAGTGCTTAATTTGTTGCTTAGGGAAATCAATAGCTTAAGGAGTTAGGGTTTAACCCTTCGGTTGGCAAACATTAAATATGCATAACTTGATCAAAGCATTGGCATATTGATATACTAGTTTAACATAATTAGTGGTGGATATCAAAGCCCTACCCTTTATTATCATCTCATCAACAATCAATTTTAGTTTCCTTTTGCTTAAGGAATTTATTTTTAAACATAAATTCAGCAATCCTCGTGGGAATGATCCTGTACTTTGCACCTTATACTACCATGTTGACCTTGTGCACTTGCAGGTAAAACGTACAATTATTTACCTATTAATTTAAGTATATTTTTGCACAACAAGTTTTTGGCGCTGTTGCCGGGGGTTGCGGCGAATTTTGTTTAAATTTATCTTCCTTTAGTCTTGATAGTTTAATTTTCAATTTTTAATATAGTATTAGAAAAAAAAAATCAAAAAGAATTTTTGTTTCCCTTCACTTTTCTGTTTTCTGTTGCAGGTTGCGGATTGGCATTCTGTGATTGCGATCAATCGTCAGCCAAGTGCGATCGAACACACCAACCTGAGATCGAGCGATGTTCCAGAGACCATCCAGACCCGGCAGTGCTGAAGCTGCCAAGTTCATGCAAGGTTGTCGATCTCAAGCCTCAACCGTTTTTCCCCTCGATCCTGAAATTGAGCGAACAATTCGACAACGACCTAGAGACAAAGAAGGAGAAGAAGAAGTTGAAATGGAAGACATGCAAGAAAATCCAATTGGGCCAAGACCCCTAGAAGCAAATCCACCACAAGTGAGGAGACCAATGAAGCAAGCGTACGTGCCAACAAACCTCCATCAACCCTCATGCATAGCATATCAACTGGAGGTGGATGGCAGTTATTATATTTCTCCCCAAATTCTCAATGCATTAACCCACTTTAGAGGCACAGTTACTGAGGATCCCAACTTGCATCTTAAGGAATTCTTTGACTTATGCAAATTGCAGAATGTTAAAGGCCTAACTCCAGAAAGACTCAAGTTAGTTCTCTTTCCTTTCTCTTTGAAAGATAATGCTAAACTGTGGTACAATTCTTTACCTACAGATTCTATCCATACTTGGGAATAATTAACCACCAAATTTCTAAAGAAGTTTTTCCCAGCTCAAAAGATAAGGCAACTTAGAAGGGAGCTGCAATCATTCCAACAAAGAGATGGAGACTCTTTCTTTGAAGCATGGGATCACTTCAACGCGATGCTCCTTAAGTGTCCAAATCACAACATATCTCAAAATGACCAAGTACAAATCTTTTATGAAGGGTTGAATGATTTTAACAAGGGTGTTGTTGATACAGCTTGTGGAGGTGTGCTAATGGAAAAGAGTAGTGAGGAAGCCATGAAACTTTTTTAGATGTTGAGTGAACACACCCAACAATTTCCATCCAAAGGGAGACAAGGACTCAAAGGAAAAGGCATATACGAAGAGAGCACCAATAGAAGAATTCAGGCTCAAATGGCTGCCATGGAGAAAAAGCTGGACATGTTCATGAAGGCTATGACTAATCATAGCAGTGCTCCTGTTACACAAGTCAAGGTATGTGCCATATGTTCTCATTTAGATCATGTCACTGAGAACTGTCCTTTGCACTCATCTGCAGACCAGGAGCAAGCCAATTATGGGGGACATCACACTTATCCTCCCAAGAGCAATCCTTACTCCAACACTTATAATTCAGGGTGGCACAACCACCCCAATTCATCATGGAGTAACAGTAGGAACATCCGGAACCCTCAACAACAGCAAGGCAAATCCCAACAACCAATTCAACCAGCCCAAGATCCAGAAGAAGAGGACCTGAAGAGTCTTTTACAACAATTTGTGACTTCACAACAGCAATTCACTACAAAGACTGATCAAGCCATTCAAAGACTGGAAATGCAAATGGATTAGATGGCAAAGGAGCTGAGTGAGAGGAAGCATAGAGAATTTTCAGTCCAGACAATACCCAATCCAGAGGATCATCAGCAGATGGAAGCAGTCACAGTTCTCAGGAATGGGAAGGTCATTGGAACTGAAGAGACACCTCGAGCAACTCCAGAAGGACCATCAACTTCTAAGGTAAACAAAATGGAGAAGGTAAATGCACCACCCTTTCCTCAAAGGCTAGTCAAACCAAAGAAAGAAGAGCAACTCAGGGATATCTTTGAAACTTTGAGGAAAGTAGAAATCAACATTCCCTTATTAGATGCAATTAAACAAATTCCTTCATATGCTAAATTTTTAAAGGATTATTGCACTAACAAAAGGAAGTTTCAGGAGTATGAGACAGTGGCCTTAACTGAAGAGGTAAGTGCAGTCTTGTTAAGAAAATTACCATCAAAGCTAACAGATCCAGGTAGTTTTACCATTCCCTGTAGGATAGGAGACCAGTCCTTTGAAAATGTGCTACTGGATCTAGGAGCAGGAGTGAATCTGCTGGCTTACACCTTGTATGAAAAGCTGGGATTGGGGGAGCTCCAACCAGCCTCTATCACCTTGCAATTGGCACACAGAAGCATCAAAAGACCAAGAGGTGTATTGGAGGATGTGTTGGTAAAGGTAGGTACATTTATTTTACCTGCTGATTTTATTATATTGGATGTGGGAAGAATCCCCTATGCCTTCACCTTTACTTATCATCTTAGGAAGATCCTTTGTGAGAACTGCCGATACGACAATAGGGGTGAAAAAGGGTATTGTGAGTATGAAGGTAAATGGTGAGACAATCGAATTCAAAATATTCGATGCATTGAAATTACCTCAAAAAGATTTAGAATGTTTTGATGTTTGCGTGATCCAAAATGTTAGTGAGAAAGTTTTGCAGGACCATCATAAAGATCCACTGGAGGCCACCCTCGCCCATAGTCTCTCAAGGCAGGATATTGAGTCCGAATGGGAAGAGATCAATAGTGATGTTATGGAAACATTGCATCACCTTGAGGCCTCTCCTAAATACCCAGGTAAATATACTCATCCCTTTGAAATTCTTGAGCCTACTAACACCTCTCTTGTTCCATCTGTTGTACAGGCACCCAAGCTGGAATTGAAGCAATTACCGGAGCATTTAAAATATGCATACTTGGGAGAAAACAAGACACTACCAATCATCATTGCTGCCAATCTAAATTGTGGGGAAGAAGAAAAGCCATTAAGAATTCTAAGAGAACATAAAACCGCCTTGGGATGGACCATTGCTGACATCAAAGGAATAAGTCAAGCCAAGTGCATGCATCAAATCTTCCTTGAAGACGAAGCAAAGCCAACCATGGATGCACAAAGAAGACTAAACCCACACATGAAGGAGGTAGTCAAGGCAGAGATATTAAAACTACTAGATATGGGCATCATCTATCCCATCTCAGACAGTAAATGGGTCAGTCCAGTTCAGGTAGTGCCGAAAAAAAGTGGAATCACAGTGGTGAAGAATAAAGATAATGAACTGATACCTACAAGAGTAACCACTGGATGGAGGGTATGCATTGATTACAGAAGACTGAACAAGGTAACAAGAAAAGATCACTTTCCATTACCATTCATTGACCAAATGCTAGAAAGATTAGCTGGCCATAGCCACTACTGTTTTTTGGATGGTTATAGTGGTTATAATCAAATTGCAATAGCACCAGAGTATCAAGAGAAGACCACCTTCACATGTCCTCTTGGCACATTCGCCTACAGAAGGATGTCATTTGGTTTATGCAATGCCCCAACTACATTCCAGAGATGCATGATGAGCATTTTTTCAGACATGGTAGAAAAAACCATTGAGGTCTTTATGGATGACTTTAGCGTTTTTGGGTCTAGTTTTGTTGAATGTCTCCACCATTTGAAGAACGTTCTCAAGCGGTGTGAAGAATGCAACCTAGTACTAAATTGGGAAAAATGTCACTTCATGGTTCAACAAGGAATTGTATTGGGTCATGCTATTTCAAGCAAGGGCATAGAAGGGGATAAGGCCAAGATAGAAATCATCTTCAAACTTCCCCCACCTCTAACAGTCAAGGGGGTAAGGAGTTTTCTTGGGCATGCCGGGTTCTATAGAAGGTTTATCAAGGATTTCTCCAAGATCTCTAGACCCCTCTGTACATTGCTTGGGAAGGAAGCAAAGTTTGACTGGACCAAAGAATGCATGACGGCTTTCAACACATTAAAAATGCTTCTCACCTCTGCACCAATTATGCAAGCACCGGATTGGAGCTTACCCTTTGAACTCATGTGTGATGCCAGTGACTTTGCCGTGGGAGCTGTTCTGGGTCAAAGGATCAATAAGGTAACTCATGCCATTTATTATGCCTCTAGAACATTAAATGATGCCCAGCTGAATTATTCCATTGCTGAGAAAGAATTATTAGCTGTCATATTTGCTTTAGAAAAGTTCAAGTCATACCTAATTGGGTCTGAGGTTATTGTATTCACTGATCATGCTGCATTGAGATATTTGTTTACCAAGAAAGATGCCAAACCACGACTGATCAGATGGGTATTACTACTACAAGAATTTGACCTTGAAATTAGAGACAAGAAAGGTAGTGAGAACGTGGTGGCAGTTCACTTATCCAGATTACTCCGTGAGGAGGAAGAAGATAAGCTCCCACTAAATGAGAATTTTCCAGATGAACAGTTGTTTGCAGTTGATATCCAACTCCCATGGTATGCAGATATAGTAAATTACATCACTGCCAAGGTTTTTCCTCCAGATATGTCTAGCCAAGAAAGGAAGCGGTTAATATCTACAGCTAGACAATACCATTGGGATGACCCCTATCTATTCAAATTCTGCCCTAATCAAATCATTAGAAGATGTGTCCCAGAAGATGAGCACTTGAGTATTTTGCAGCACTGTCACCAGTTTGCTTGTGGTGGACACTTTGGGGCCAAAAGAACAGCACTTAAGGTATTACAATCAGGGTTTTATTGGCCTAATATGTTTAAAGACGCTTTCTTGTTTTGCAGCTCTTGTGATAAATGCCAAAGGACAGGTAACATCTCATCTAGAAATCAAATGCCATTGCAAAATATTCAGGTTATAGAACTTTTCGATGTGTGGGGTATTGACTTCATTGGACCATTTCCTAATTCATTTGGCTATTCTTGTGGGTGTGGATTATGTGTGTAAATGGGTCGAGGCTGTCCCCTCAAGGACTAATGATCACAGAGTGGTTGTGAAGTTTCTGTAGGAAAACATCTTTGCCAGACTTGGAACACCCAGGGCAATCATTAGTGATGGGGGAAGCCACTTTAACAACTATGCTTTTACTTCTGTGATGAAGAAATATGGCGTCACTCATAAGGTTGGCACTCCATATCATCCCCAAACTAGTGGCCAAGTGGAGATCAGCAACAGAGAAATCAAAGGCATCCTTGAAAGGACAGTAAACCCCAATAGAAAGGATTGGTCACTACGCTTGAACGATGCACTATGGGCTTACAAGACTGCCTACAAGACACCGATCGGCATGTCTCCAAATCGATTGGTTTTTGGGAAAGCATGTCATCTACCAGTAGAATTGGAACACAAAGCGTATTGGGCCATCAAGAAGTTTAACTTCGATATGAAGCAAGCTGGCGGCACGAGGAAGCTCCAACTAAACGAACTGGAGGAATTAAGGCTTGATGTATATGAGAATGCCAAACTCTACAAAGACAGAACCAAAGCATATCATGACAAACAACTCATCAGGAAGGAGTTTCAAGTAGGACAGAAGGTTTTGCTCTATAATTCAAGATTGAAACTCTTCCTTGGAAAGCTTAAATCAAGATGGTCTGGCCCCTGCATTGTCACCCAAATATTCCCTCATGGAGCCTTGGAAATTCACGACCCCCAAACCAACCAATCATTCAAGGTCAATGGACACAGAGTCAAGCCATATCTTGAAGTGAATTTCGTACCATGAGATGAAGATTTGGCACTCCCAAATGGAGCATCCACTTCTGGACCACATTGAGAGAGGACCAAAGTCTGGCTGAAGACGTTAAACTTAGCGCTCATAGGAGGCACCCCATAGCATATCCTTTTCTTTTTATTAAGTTTAGCATTTTTGGCGTTTTTAGTTTTATGTTTTCCATTCTGTTACTGCGATCGATTGCACCACACATGCGATCGAGCCAGGTCTCCATCTGTGAGGCTACCGCACTCTGTTAGTGCGATCGAACGCACAACATGTTCGATCGAGCGCACTTGTTTCTTTATGTGTTTTAGTATTTTGCAAGGACAAGTGTGCTTAAATTCAAGTTTGGGGGCGTGCTATGAGCCATGTTTTTCAAGCTAATGTCGACCATCTTCCGGGTACACTTTTTCCTTTACTTAGACACATTGAGGACAATGTGTCATTTAAGTTTGGGGGTATGGGAGACACCTTACATACACTTTGTTCCAACTTCATGTTATTTGTTTTGTATGTTTGATAAAAAAAAAAAATTATATATATATGCATGTTCATGTTTGTCTTAAAATTTTGGTTAATCTTAAAAATTGTGATTTGATTTTATCAGTGAGCTTAAAATTTTGAACACATGATCTAATAATTGAGTTTTTCAGTTTGGTTACTTGCTTAGGACAGTTGAGAATTCACATGTTTGATCTAATCTTACACAAGCACATTAGCACATAATTTGTGAGGTATGACATGAAAGTTTAATGTGTATGTTTCTCTGTCTTAAGTGAAACTGAATGATTTATTAGATGGATACCTTGGCATATATATATGTGAAAAGAAAAAAAAAAAAAAAAAAAAAAAAAAAAAGAAAAATATGATCATTGATAAGCTTTTCACTGAGTAACTAGACCTCTTGTCTCAAAGCATTGAGTGTTCACATCAAAAGGTGAAGAATTTTGATTTGGTTAATGTCATGGTTAGTTTGGTTTCATAACCTTTTTGACTCGAGTTAGTAGGTCCTTAGGGGTGTCTCTACACCTAATGCCCTAAAACCATCTGGTTTGGGAATCATTGACTTAACACTCGTTACATGGGTCAATTAGAAAGCTTAAGGGAATCAAGCATTGCACAACCTGACAAAGAAAGAAAAAGAAAAAGAAAAAGAAAAATATGCCATTGTTGTCAATTCTAATAGGGATTTCAATAAACGTTGAGATATTGAGACATTGCACATTAGAAACAATTGGAAGCTTCATATTTATGTGCTAGTTCACTTTACCCTATTTTCAAACTTGTGATGTCTTAGCATGTCTTTTGTGAGTAATTAAATTTTAAAATTTCAATTCATTGTGAAGATGGAGTTTATCTTTTTAAGCTTGCTAATGAATGAGAATCATGGTTTTGAGTGATACTTTAAGTTTGGGATGACATAAACTCTTGCATGATGTTTGTGGGTAACATTTCTGGAAAACCCTCACGAGACTTCACTCGTCCACTAGGGAATTCCCAGTGGTTTAAAAGGCTTGTTGCATATGCTAAATTGAATCGTATATCCCACGAAAGATGGATTTATCTTTTGTTTTCTGTTTTCTATTCCTGTTTTTAGTTTTGTATTGCTAAGGGACTAGCAATATGTAAGTTTGAGGGTGTGATAAGTGCTAAAATATTCATATTTTCAGCCCTTATCTTGCATGTTTTAATCCTTTGGTTTTGGATAATTAGGCCATTTTACTTTCTTTTTGTGTTTTTCATGATTTTACATGCTTTTGGAAGAAAATGAAGAAAAACTAGGAGATTTGGGTTCAAAAATGAGAAGATGGAAATTTGGAACTCCCTAGTACTGCGATCAATCGCAGAGTACCTGCGATCGAGCGCAACATCAGAGAAGATACTGCACGAGCCAGGCCAGGAGCGATCGAGCGCAGGCCAAAAGAGGCATCGATCGTAGACGTGCGATCGAGCGCACATGGGCTGCGATCGAGCGCACCCGTGCCCAGGAAACATCCCAAGTGGCGGCTACAATGTCCCTATTTCCATATTAGGGTTTTTCCAACTCCAAATTGTAATAGGATTGAAACCCTAGGAAATCCCTAGGGTTTACTACTTTTCCAGGGACTTCTAAAGCCTATAAGCCTTTAGAATAGGGAGGCTTGGAGGAAGAGAAGGATAGGAGCTCTCAAGTTCAAGTCTCGGGTTTATTCTTTTCCTTGTTTTTATTTTATGAAGATGTTTAACATCAATTATATGTGTAGCTAATTTACTTAGTAGGGCTAGATTGAAGCCCTAGTTATGTTAAATTAATATTTCAATATTGGCGCCTTGTGCTGATCATGTTGTGCTATTTAACTTGATTAATACATGTTTACATGAATTCCTCATATGTGTATGCCTGATCAACATGTGCATGTGGTATTGACTTGTTAGTTAGATCAATTTGGATGACCGAGTCCTGGGTTTAACATAAGTAACAAGAGATATCCACACCGGATTCTTGGGTTAATCAACATAGGGAATCGGGAGTATGTATCCATGCCCTAGGCCTTGTGTGTTTGTCGATTTCCATAGAACATATGCTTTTCTAAAGAACAACTTAGTATAGACCATGCTAAATCCTTTAGGAAAGAAAAGAGTTAGAGCATGGACCAAGTGCCTAATTTGTTGCTTAGGGAAATCAATAGCTTAAGGAGTTAGGGTTTAACCCTTAGGTTGGCAAACATTAAATATGCATAACTTGATCAAAGCATTGGCATATTGATATACTAGTTTAACATAATTAGTGGTGGATATCAAAGCCCTACCCTTTATTATCATCTCATCAACAATCAATTTTAGTTTCCTTTTGCTTAAGGAATTTATTTTTAAACATAAATTCAGCAATCCTCGTAGGAATGATCCTGTACTTGTACCCTATACTACCATGTTGACCTTGTGCACTTGTAGGTAAAACGTACAATTATTTACCTATTAATTTAGTATATTTTTGCAGAATAGGTGCAGAGAAACCCAACAAAATCTTCTCTGCACCACGAATAAATTTTCTCGTTTCTGCAAAAATTTTCTCCAAAATCTTTTCTCCATTTTCTCACTTCTTTTGGATCTCCATTTTCAAAAACCCAAACCCACACCGAAAAATCTTCAAACAATAAAAAACCCAAATCAAAAAATCAAAAACCCAAATAAAAAAAAACAATTTGAAAAATAAAAAACCTAAATGTCAAACCCAACAAATTTTCAAAAACCCAAAAAATCTTCTTATCTTCTCTTCTTCTTCTTCTTCTCTTCCCCCTTTTTTTTTTCTTCTTCTTCTCTTCTTCCTTTCTTTTTCTTCTGCATCTCTTCTCCCTTTCTTTTTCTTTTTCTTCTCCTTCTTCTGCTTTCTTCGATCTGCCGTGGAGAGAAGGGAGATTAAGAGAGGAGAGAGAGAGAGAGAATGGGGAAAATAAATGAGGAAGGAAGAATAAAAAGAAGAAAAAATTCGAGGGAAAGTAAGAAGAGGGAAAAATTTTAAAATCCCGCCCATTTTTTTTCTGACGTGCTATTTTTAGCACGTCATAAAATGGTGACGTGGCAAAAATCATATACTGTTTGCCACGTCAGAAAATAGTAATTTTTTTTTGTAGTGAGTAAAGTTAGATAGTAATAGTGAGAGAAATAATAGGGAGTTGATTTTACCGCTAACTGCATAACAATGGTCAATCATAAATTAACAAAGAAAATTCTTACTATGCATGATATAGGGCTTGTCTCACTCGAGTAGTCAATAAAATACCATAATTAAGAAATAAGTATAATCCATCTTTGATTGGTATAGACCGTCTGCCTAACATCTAGATTCGGTACTATCTATCTTCCCTAGGTATGAACTATCAAATCACTTAATCAGTTACACACAATAAATGGATAAACATAATTCATCTTTAGGTCGTACAAATTGTCTACTTAAATTACACTAAGCTAGGGTGTAGTGCGATTCGCCTTCCCCACGCATGGCCTATCAAACACTCTTGATCTTGTGTTAGTTAAAACTGTTGTATAATAATCATTTATATAATCACATAAAATATGAAGGTTTGAGTTCAATCAAGATAAAAAGTTTTATAAGACAAGAGAAGAATTTCATAATGATTGAATATAAACTTTAAAACCAAATCTCTAAGTTATACAATCATCATGCATATAGAAAATACCTAAATTAAAAATGCAATTACTTGAAAAAAGCTAAATCAACACCCTATTATGAATTTAGCCGCTTATGGTAGTACTAGAATGGCCTCCTGTCATGTTCAAGTTCATATTCTCTTCAACTCTTTAAGTCTCCAAGAAGATATTTTCTGTCTAAAACTAAGCACACCTTCTCTTCAAGGCTTAGAGACCTATTTATAGGATGTAAAACAAACCCTAAAAGCCTTAGAAATCCCAGAAAAATCATACTTTAGTCTCCTATTCCAATTAGGAAGAAATCCTTGTACAAATCAGAATATGATTCATCCAGATTTTTGTCCTTATATTTTGTAACAATTTTCGCATAGCAACCATATGAATTAAGAAATTCTTATTTAATAATTATTTGTAATATTTTGAGTTAGCTTTCCAATGCCACTTATTTCACCTCAATTCGATACTTGAGCGGAAAGTTATGGTCAAAATACTGAGACATATACAAAATCCGAAATTTAATCCAATTCAATTTTAACTTCAATTAGAGAAATTCCTATTTAATCATTTCATTGATTTGGTTAAACTTAACCACATCATATATGTCCTCTATTATGATTGGTTAGGTTTAACCACATTTTATAGGTCTTCTCGAAGAATGCTTTAAGCCTAAAATCAATGAAATTTCTTGCATCGTTATTAAAAACCTGAAAATACTAAAACAACAACAAAATAAAATAGATAACAGAGTTAAAGAATTAACATATGCAAATTAAGGGGCTTGAATGTGTAAAATTCGACTTTTATCAGTGACCATTTAATTTATTTGTAGATGATGGGAAAACCGAATACAATACTTGTTTTTTTCAAAAAAAAAAAAAAAAAAAAAAAATGCACAAGGTTCAGAAGCTAATGTTGGTGATGCATCATCGCCAACCTTTGATATCCCGGTTTTTGAAAATTCTGTTATCTCGAAGAGTTGACGTCAATGAATTTGATATTAGTTCATTGGAGCATTGTTCTGCAAATTTTAATACTCGCAAGTGCACAAATTGTTTGCAATATAATGGATTGCAAGTGCGAGGTCGAACCCACAGAAAATTGTATTTTTGAAAGAGCAATTTAAATCTAAACTAATTAAATCCTAACCAAGTTCTAAAAAGGTTTTGAATTTTGGTTTTAAAAATTAAAAGACAAACATAAACTAATAAAAATAAACTAAGAGATAAAATACTAGGGTTTTAGAATTCACACTCACCGAATCATAACAACATACTTCCATGTTTATCAATATTAATTTGAAGTTCTCACAATTAAAATCTTGGATATGTTTTACTATGCTTCAAACAATTAATCAAAATCATCTCATGTATCCATTCATTGCATAAATCACAAAAGGAATCTAATATCAATTAAATCATCAGATGTATCCATAAATCACAAAAGATATCCAATCTTAATTGAAACACTAAATGTATCCATAGAACAACTCACAAAGGATATCCAATTATTTAAGCAAATAAAATCAAGCAATTAATTATGTGAAATTATCTTAAATCATCAAGTGTATTCTTGAATCACAAAATATATCCATGAATCACTCCACACATTGAAAAGATGTAAAACAATTGAAATATTAAACCCAATAAAATCAGATAAATAAAGACTTACATGAAAGTATTGATGTTCTTCATTGGTGAGGCTTCATCCTCAACCTTAGCTGAGAATTAGCACCACATAAAAATAAAACCTAAACTAAAGAAAAACTAGACTACAGAGAAAAACTGTGGATTACATTCTGTCTCCAGACTTGTCTCACAAAACTAGTCTCTGAAATTTTGCAAGAAAGTCTATTTATAGGCTTAGGGAAGTCCTAGAAGCTCTATTAAACCTAGATAATTCAGAGGTCTGTCTCCCGGTCAAAATAGAAGTATGAAATCGGAATAGGATTCATCTAGATTTGTGTCCTTTTATTGCGAGGCGATTTTGGAATAGTAACCGATTGAATTAGGAAAATTATATTTCACAATGAATTGTATTATTTTGAGTTAGCTTTCCAATGAAATTTGAATCACTTCAATCAGATATTTGAGAGGAAAGTTATGGTCAAAATACTGAGACGTGTGCAGAATTTGAATTTGAATCCAATCTGAACTTTAATCCAATCTGATCTTTAATCCGATTTAACATTTTCTTGGATTTGGTTAAACTTAACCACATTATCTAGTTCTTCTCAAAGTATGCTTTCTTCCAAATTTTGCATTTTTCCCTTTAAAGCTGTAGTTTTTCTTCAATGACCTACAAAATACTAAAAACACAAAACATTAAATAACGACACAACCAAAGGATTAACTAATGTAAATAAAGGGGTCGAAATATGGAATATTTGGCACTTATCAAGCATAATTCTGGATTGCATCCTCAGATATGGGATTATGATGTTAATCAACGGGATGAAATCTGACGAGCTTACATTAAAGCTCGTTTGCACTAACCTATTATTTCAGAGTACCTGAGATCTAGACCGAAAAAAATCATCTTCGTAGCTTTTAATCTTCGTGGTTCAAGCTATTTCCTTCATGGCTTGAATATTTACGTAGTAAAGATGCAACTTTTTCTCTGCCATGCTTTCTCTTTAATAATCCATTTGGACATCCTACGCAATGTGTATTTACTATAGATGGATTCAAGAATTGCATGAAAATTAGGGATGAAAAACATTGTGTTTTTCTCAATCATTTAGGAAAATATCCTAATTCACATAATATAATTGCTTAGAAGTCATGTGAAGACTTGATGAATCAATCTCAACACATAGAAAATGTGCTTGATAATTTTACTTATAAACAAATTGCAAACAATTTGCTGCAGTTGAAAGCCTCAATTGATGTTGTTCGAGTGCTTGGATTTCAAGGTGTTAGAGGTTGGGATGAAAGTGTGGGTTCAACCAATCGTGAAAATTTTCTTGAAATATTGGATATAGTGGTTTCATACAATGAAAATGTTGCTAAAGTGATAGCTACAGCTCCAAAAAAATGCTTCTTACACATCACCAATGACACAAAAGGAAATTTTACATGTTTTTTCAACCAAAGTGAAGAAGGCAATTCGCGAAGAAATTGGTGATGCAAAATTTTGTATAATTGTTGATGAAGCTCGTGATGAGTCAATGAATGAGCAAATGGTTATAGTTTTAAGATTTGTTAACAAATATGGTTTTGTACGAGAGCCCTTTTTTGGGCTGTTTCATGTTCCTAATATTGTAACATTAACCCTAAAAAATGGGATATATTTTATACTGTCCAATCATAAGCTAGACATTCAAGGCATTCGAGGGCATGGATATGATAATGCAAGTAACATACATGGTGGGTGGAATGGGTTATAAGCTTTGGTTTCAAATGATTATCCATATGCATACTATGTTCATTGTTTTGCGCATCGTTTACAATTGGCATTAGTTACAACATCAAAAGAAGTATTCTTGTCCATCAATTTTTTGCTAAATTGAGTTCTATTGTCAATATTGTTGGTGTTTCATGCAATCGTAATGAGCAATGGAGCATTGCTCAAGCTGCTAAAATTCCTCATGTGATTGAAATTGACGAGATTGAGACCGGAAGGGGACTTAATCAAATTGATACTTTACAATGGGCTAAAGATATTCGTTGGAGTTCTCACTTGAGATTGGTTTCTGCTTGATCAAACTTTTCAATCCAACATGTGATGGTATTCTTAAAATCATTGATTAGGGAACTACTTCTTTCCAATGAGCAGAAGCAAACTCATTTTATCAGGCAATAACTTCATTTGAATTTGTCTTCATTTTGCATCTCTTAAAAGAAACTATGCAAATCACTGATTATTTATGTCAAGAATTGCAATCCAAATCTCAAGAAATTTTAAATGTCATGCATCTTGTTTCATTCAATAAAGCATATATCCAACAATATATAGATGATAAATGGGATGCCTTACTTGCCAATGTGAAGTCATTTTGTGAGAAACATAAAATAGATGTCCCATATATGAATGCTCATTATGTTGAGAGACGAGGTCGAGCTCGCCATCAAGAAGCAGACTTTACAATTGATCATCATTATCGAGTGGATATTTTTTATGCTGTAATAGATTCTCAATTGCAAGAATTAAATCGCTAGTTTGGTGAGCATGCAGTGAAGTTGCTTATTCTCAGCTTGGCTCTTGATCCTCGAGTTGCATGTGAATCTTTTAGAATCAATGATATTTGTCAGTTGGTAAATAATTGTTATCCACAAGACTTCACCGAGCTTGAAAAAGAACAGTTGGAAATTGAACTTCACCATATGAGAATAATGTAGTTCAACATTTAGACTTTCAAGGATTATCAAATATTTCTGAATTGTGCCAATGGTTGATTAGCGCCAAAAAATCAATTGTCTATCATCTTGTTTTTCGAGTTGTTGTACTTGTGCTTACTCTTTTTGTTTCTACCGCAATAATAGAACATGCATTTTCAGCCATGAATATTGTCAAAACTAGGCTTCGCAACAAAATTGAATATGAGTTTCTGAATGATTTTTTAATATTGTACATTGAAAGAGAAATTACTGCAAAATTTACTATAGATTCAATCATATATGATTTTTGAGATCTAAAATCACAACGGGTTCCATTGTGGTTAGTGTTTGAATTGAATTTTGAAAAATATTATGAAACAATTACTTTGTGTATTTTATTTTGTTTATTTTTATTTTTTGTTAACACTGAATTGATACTAATTTTGATTTTATGTATTAATTTAGTATTCAATATTAATATATTTTTTCCTTCACGCTTTGACGTCACATCTTATCATATTTGTTTCTTTAGACTTTGGCCCCTGGCCATAAGATTTTCTGGCTTGGTCCTTATATCTAGTTGTAACATTATACATATGCTCGGTTACATCTCTTGCCACTTATGCATAGTGATACATCTAGCATAAAAAGTCTCATATAAAACCACATAAAGCATCATGTGCATAACCATTCGTAACAATATTCATATGCTTGGTTACATCTTCTGCCGTATATACATATTATTACGTCTAGAAAAATCCCTTATAAGACAAATTATCATCATAAAACATCGTGACATGCATGTTCGTGCTTTATAGTTATCATGCACATGACTTTCATGTCATTCATGTAACATATCTTCTTCATCATGCATCTACTTCTACATCATGCATGTCATATCATTATGTGTTTTCATGGGAGAGCTTGCTCCATCGTAGTGAATATACTCTTTAACCTCCACCACTAGGATTGGTCTACCGTACCATGACATCATGCAATTTTCATGTCGTTTCATTTCATGCTTGTAATCATGTCATTAAATCTTGGACTCATGTACTATTCTAGGGCTGGCAACACTGGTTGGCAGGTTGACCCGTTTACGACCCATAATGACTCGCCACCCGTTTAGGGTAAACCCAGACATGACCCGTTTTGCTAAACGGGTCCCCCCCCCCCCAAACCGGGACACGACACGACAAAATTAGCGGGTTACCATGTCAACCTGTCAACTCGGAGACAAAATCAGAGCAAGAGAGAGAAAGATATCAGAGACATTCCCCCACGCCCTTTAATCTTATTCCTCTCAGTTTCTCTCGTTCTCTTCAAAATACTCAAGAACCCTAGCACCCATTCTTAAAAGCTCAGCTCTTTTTCAAGGTTGAACCCTAGTTCTTGTTATGGTTTTGTGATTTTTCTTCTCCTTGGAAATCTGCGTGAAAATGAGGCCGATTTTGAGAGTGAGAGGGAGAAAGAGATGCGAGCTGAGAGAGAGGGATGCGGCGGCGGCTCGAGAGAGGCGAGGCTGGCGAGCGGCTGCAAGAGAGAGAGAGAAGGAGACATGAGCGGTGGCGGCGAGAGAGAGAGAGAGAGGCGGCTGAGAGTGAGAGGAGAAAGAAAGTAATGTTTAGGCTTTTAGGATATTTAGGGTTTTTTCTTGTGTGTGTGTTTTTTTTAATAATTTAAACGGGTGTAGCAGGTCACCTACGGGTTGATCTGCCAAGAACAAAATAAACGGTAAACCCAAACCCAGTAACTTTGTGTCAGGTTCGCGGGTCGTGTTAAAATTGTCAGCCCTATTCATATATCATATCGTGAAATCACAAGTTCATGTCATAAATCATGCAAAACATTATAATATTCATAAATAACATATTGCATCATAAGAAATCTCAATCATACAAAAGCTCATAGAAACCATTCATAAACATTCATCAAAACATTTCATAAAACATCATTAACTCAAATTATCACAAATTATATTCTATGTCGAAAGTGTTGTTGGCTAGGAGTCAAATAACTATATCTTGCTTTGAAGACATTTTGAAAACATTTATTTTGCTCAGTAGTAAAAATACTTACAATGTCCGCTTGCGTACACTTGGTGTACTCTTGACTCAATAGCAATGTACCTATGCATTTACATAGTAGGCACACAATTAGACCCTATTCTAATCTTAATAACTTACACTTCACAAGAATACTTGAGCACTACAAGTATCTCACTCCTTAAGTTAACTCATAGCATTCTAGGGTTTCTATTTGACACCACTTTAACTTATAACAATAAACTTCAAGCAAATCTAGGGTTTGTGGATGTACCTAATATCAATTGGTGGAAACGATGATTGAACACCAAGAAACCTGTTCCTGGAGTCGGATTTGCCTTTGGAAGTATTTTCAAATCAATACCTAAGGATTTGGGTGAAAACCCTAGGTGAGAGAAGAGAAAATTTGTGTAGGAAGGAAAGAAAAGAGGAGAAAAGAAACTGAAAACGCAGTTAAGCCCTTTTATAGTTATGGTTGTCCTTGTTCGAACATAAAAACTTATATGTTCGGACAACCATAACACTGAATGAAAATGATACATATCTGTCTCTCATTCGAACGACCATCGAATGAGACACACTGGGATGATGCCCGTTTGGACAATCATCAAACAAGACACATTGGAAGATGCCCTTTTGGACGACCATCGAACGAGACACACTCGAAGATGCCCATTCTGACGAAGGAACTCCAATTCAGACAGAAAACTAGGAAATTGATTTTTTTCTTAATTTTTTTTATAGGCTTTTCACTTGGGTTATTAATCTATCTTGTTTAATTTGCTAAATTTCATTTAAACTTAATTTTTCTTTTGACTAATTTGCTTGGACATTACAACAGGGTGGCCAAACCACCTCCAACCTCCATGGCCACCCCCCTCTTCCAACATTTTTTTTAAAATAATTTTTAATTTTATAATTAATATATATATATATATATATATATATGAGTATTTTTGTTTTATCAAAAAAGTTTTTAAGGTAACTTTTGTTTTTTAGTCGACCTTGGAGGGAGATATTTTGGAAATATTGACACAATAACTAGTGTGAAAAGGGCATCGATAATCTGGCGCAAATTTGAGGGTAGCATGGTGAATTTTTTTCTGATAAAAATAAAAAGGTAAAAAAGATGGTAGATTGTTTTTTTTTTTTGGTGATAAAGGAGGTAGATTGTTTGCCATTGAAACAAGCAAGCATCAAAAAGCATATGCTTAGGGCTGAAAGCGCAAGAGCCGACTCTTAAAACACAATCGCAGTCGTGTCCTGCCGCCTTGTAATAGTATTCTTCCATTATTCTCCGGGGTCTAGTACCTTCCCATCTATTAAGATTCAGCAAAGATGACAAAGAAGAAGAAACAGAAGAAAGGACGCCAAAACTTCAAGTTGGCTGATGTAACAAAGAACATTGCTGAAGCTACGACGATTAGCATATCCGAACAACTGCAAAAGTTCCATGAATCAAAAGATGACGGTATTAATAAAATTTTAATATAATTGCTTATTATTATTATTTTAACTATTTTGGTTTCGGAGCAAAGAAATAATATGTGGGTATTTGTTGGTTATGTATTGTTGGTTCTGCGTTGAGTATATCTGATGGTGGGTCTAGGTTTGGTGCTGCTTTTGAAGTCTTTTTGTGTGTTTATGAAGATATTTGAAATGCTCATAACTAAAGACTATATTACGGGTATGTGTTGTGCAGGTGCTGTTTGTTTGATATTATAAGAGAATTGAAATAACAAATGGGTTTTGAGTGGCTATGGGCTTAGTGTATTTGATCGTGGGTGTGGCTTTGGTTGGTCATTATGGTGTTTTTCTTGAAGCACTTTTCTTTGTTCATAAAGATATGTGAAACGTTTGTAAACGAGTGTATATGTGCTGGATTGTTTCCGTCAAATTAAAATAATAATGAAGTAGAAAATGGGTATGTGTTGCTTCTTTGTTCTAAATTCAATTTTGATTAGGTTGGTGGTTGTGGGGTTTCATTAGGGCATAAACGATATAAAATGGGGGGAAGGGGGGGGGGGGGGGGGGGGTTGTTTTCTTAAGGTTCTTTTTCAATTAGTTAAATCAAAGGTATGAATAGCTCAGAAACTTTTTCCCTCTTGATTTTGTTGTATTGTGCATTGGAATTTGTTTAATTGCTTTGAAAATGGAAGAAAGGAAAGGAAGATAAAAGTTTGTGGAGTGGAAGTACACTCTTAGAATGCCCTCTCTATCGTTGGCTCCTGTAGATGTGTGTCAACGTTTTTCTCCTTCTGTGTTACTCTCGGTTACTGGTGTTTTTGTGGTTCCCATTTTTGGTATTTTGTAGTGGGATTCTTGAGTTGGTTTTATGTTGAAGCCAAAGCCTTCAAGCGTTCGGTAGAAGAAGGGTTGTCAATTTTACATTTCTCCGAAAGGAGCAAAGGGATATCCTGAGCCGTGTACACGGGTAAGGTGAGTGTTGGATGACTATCGGCCACTATGGAGGCGTTGGTCCTAGTAGTAGAGTTGATTGAGCTTTTTAAATTGTTGAGGGTTGGGAGCAAGGCTTGTGTAGCACAAAGGTGTTCTAATAGGCATGGCCGATATCTGGCATTGGCGGAATATGGGGGTGGGGGACAAAGGTATTGTATCCTCTGAGGTGGATGGGTGTGATGTGGATAGTGTGGAAGGGTTCAATCCTCATGATAAGGTAATCTCACCTTGTATGGATATGGAATTGTACTTTGGAGAAGACCCCATTTTGTTGAGCTTTTGCCCCTTCGTTGTTAATGAGAAATGTGCAGGGTCAGAAGAGTCTTCCGCTTGGGTTTTGCTAAAAGTTAAGGAAACATGGTTATTGTGTGAGGGCTTCGAAGAGGAGCTTACGGCCATTGAAGCAAGGCGCTTCCAAAAGGAGTCGATCTCTAGCTCCAAATTGGTTAACAAAGAAAGTAGAGAATTAAGGGTTCGTTTGGTATACATAATAGATCCTTGGAATGGAATGGCTATTCCCATGGAATAACTGTTGTTTTGTTTGGTTGCTCACCATTCCTTGGAAGAGCTATTCCCATGGGAATAGGTATTCCCCTACGAAGAGGAATACTTCTTCTTCTAAAAAAGGAGAAGAATAGCTATTCCTTGAGGAATGAAATGGATTTTCCAAAAAATCTATTATTATTATTTATTATTCTGCAAACCTAAAAAAAAAAAAAACAATGAACCTGGAAAAGAAATTATTTTTAATTTCTAATACATAGTAAACAAAACAAATCCTTCAAGAACCAATTGAACTAATACATTCAAACAAGAACCATTTTAATTTATGAGTTAAAGCTGGAACTAGAAGAACCCAAATGTACACTAAAACGTATTGCTTTTTAACGGTGAAGAATATCTTTCCTCACCTCCATTCGCAAGGGCTCCGCTAATTAGCCCAATCCCATAAAGAACATTAAACAAGAACCATTTTAATTTCTAGGCTAAAATTGGAACTAGAAGAACCCAAATCTACACTAAAACATATTGCTTTTTAATGTAGGCGAACATCATCCTACATGTCCATTCGCAAAGGCTCTGCTAATTAACCCATAGAAAGAACACCAAAAATAAAGATATAAAACCTTTTAACAATTTTATTTCATTTTATTTTTTTATAAAAATTATGATTATTACTTTATTATATATATTTAGGGTATTTTAGTAATTTTGGAACAATTCCAATGAGAGCAAATGTGTTGTCGCCAAACTAAAGAATATGATTAGTTATTCCATTCCATGTTCTCTCGTTTCTAGTAATAGCCTTTTCTTTTCCTAATGGAATAGCCATTCCACCTACCAAACAAGGCCTAAAAAGATTGTCATGTTCTATCAACTATGATTCAAAAAGCAATAGTTCTACTTGAGTCAGAGTTAAGGGGAGGGCTCTTCTTGGTTTCTTATGAAGCTTAAACTGCTATCATGGAATGTGAGAGGCTTAAATGAGGGGGACAAACGCCTTAGAGTTGGAAATTTGCTTAGATAGTGGAAGGCAAATATTATTGGTTTGCAAGAAACTAAACTGGAGTACATATCTAGTAGTGTTGTGAGTAGTTTGTGGGGATATCAACATGTGGATTGGTGTTGTTTAGATTCTAAAGAGGCCTTCGGTGGGATCTTGCTATGTGGGATAGGAGGGTTTTGAAAAAAAATTGAAGAGTGTGTGGGGGAGGTTACAGTTGCTTGCTCTTTCAAAAACGTCAAAGATGAATTCTCTTGGGCTTTTGTGGGTGTCTATGGGCCTAGTTCCAATTGTGAGAGAAGATATTTATGGGATGGTGGAACTTGCCATAGTGCATTGGAGGAGACTTCAATGTCGCTTGTTTGCCTAGTGAAAGATAATGCTTTGGTGGAGCTCTCAAATTTTACTTTTGATCAGTGCCTCATGGATATTCTACTTGCGGACGAAACTTTTACGTGATTGAACAAGCTTCTCTTGGATGAATTATGAGTTCTTGACGGTTTGGAGGACGAGAGAGCTCTATGTGATGAAGAAGGACAAAGTCAGTGAAAAATGGAACAAGGAGATTTTTGGTGACATTGGGAGGAAAAAAAAGGAGTTGTTGGAAGGGATCCAGGAGCTGGATGTTATGGCAGAAACTAGGGGTCTAGTGGAGGAAGAAAAGGTTCAATTGGCTGATATGTCGAAGGAATTGGAGAATACTTTACTGTATGAGGAACTACATTGGCGGCAAAAGTCGAGAGAGTTGTGGCTAAAGGAGGGGGATAGTAACACCAGGTTTTTTCATAAGGTGGCTAATTCCCATCGAAGGTATAACCGTGTGGAAGCTCTACGTATCAATGGGAATGTGTCCTATAATCCTATAGAGGGAAAAGAACATATTGTGCAGTTCTATCAAAATTTATACTCTGAGCGAAGTTCTTGGAGACCTAAAATGGATAATCGATTTTTTTGGTCCATTGATGAGGAGGAGAAAAATTGGTTAGAAAGAGACTTTGAGGAGCAGGAGGTTTGGGAGGTGATAAAAGGTTTGGAGGGTGACAAGGCACCAGGACTGGATGGTTTCACCATGGCATTCTTCCAATCTTGTTGGGCTGTGGTGAAACATGATGTTATGACGGTTTTCTCTGAAGTCCATTGAAGATGTTAGTTGGTAAAGAGTATGAATGTGACATCATATCGAGTCTTTGAACATTCATGGCACTAGTACTTCTGATCAAGAGGCTATTAGTAATCATATCACTCGCTTTTATGAGTCGCTCTTCATAGAGACTCTTAGTTGGAGACTGAGGTTGGATAATCTCCATTTCGATACGTTGGAGGTGGATGAGTCTTCTAGTTTGGAGGTTCCCTTCGAGGAAAGGGAGGTGGTCAAAAAAATGGATAGGGACAAGGCTCCAAGCCCGGATGGTTTCTCTATGGCTTTCTTCCAGGATTGTTGGGAGGTGATCAAACTGGACATCATGGCTGTTTTTATGGAGTTCCATGACCGAGGTAAATTCGAAAAAGGCCTCAATGCTACGTTTATTTCCCTTATTCTAAAGTCGCATGGGGCTTCCGATCTGAAGGATTTTCGCCCTATCAACCTCGTGGGGGGGATCTATAAGATTATTGCGAAGGTTCTAGCCAATAAAATGAGAAGAGTCATGAATCGGGTGATCTCCAACCCGCAGAATGCTTTCGTCAAAGAAAGACATATTTTGGATTTGGTGCTTATAGCCAATGAATGCCTGGACAGCCGTATCAGATCTGGGGATTCCGGCCTCTTGTGTAAGCTGGATATGGAGAAGGCTTATGATCACATGAACTGGAAGTTTTTAATCTATTTGCTAAGGAGGTGTGGTTTTGGTGAGAAATAGTGTACTTGGATCGAGCATTGCATCTCCTCGGTGCGATTTTCGGTGTTGATTAGTGGCTCTTCCTCCGGTTTCTTTGGGAGTTTACGTGGGGTGAGACAAGGTGATCATCTTTCACCTTTTTTGTTCATCATGGTCATGGAGGCGTTCAGCAGGATGATTAATGCTTCCATCAGTAGGGGTTTCATCAATGGCTTCTATGTGGGTGTTAGAGAGCCTGAGCGGGTAATTGTTTCTCACCTTCTCTTTGCTGATGATATGTTGGTTTTTTGTGGGGCTACTCCTGACCAAGTCAGATTTATTAAAGCCCTCCTTATCAGCTTCGAGGCGGTCTCAGGGTTAAAAGTAAACCGAGCCAAATCTGTCTTGGTCCCAGTCGGAGGTTCGGTGGTGACAAGGGAGCTGGCTGGTATCCTAGGTTGTGGCACTAGTTCTTTGCCCTTGAGGTATCTGGGTCTTCCGCTAGGGGCTTCGTTCAAGCTTTTGGCTATTTGGGATGATTTGTTGGAAAATATGGCTAGAAGGTTGGCCCCATGGAAGCGCTCGTACCTGTCCAAGGGGGCGAGACTCACTCTCATCAAGAGCACCTTATCCAATTTCCCCACTTATTTTCTGTCTCTTTTCCCCATTCCTGTTTCTGTGGCGAATCGCATTGAGAAGGATTTTTTATGGGGGGGCTTCAATGACGAGCCTAAGATACACTTGGTCAGTTGGAAAGAGGTTTGTTCTCCGATTGCTGAGGGTGGTCCAGGGATTCGGAGTTTGCGCCTTTTTAATCAAGCTCTTTTGGAGAAATGGTTATGGAGATTTGCAAATGAGGAAGAAGCTTGGTGGAGAAGTATTTTGGTGGCAAAGTATGGGGTGGATTGGGGTGGATGGCGTTCTAAAGTTTCTCGTGGGACGCATGGGGTGGGGTTATGGAAACACATTTGTAAGGGTTGGGGGTTGTTTCAGAGCCACTTTAGATTTGATCCTGGATTGGGGGTGAAAGTCAAATTTTGGGAGGATACTTGGTGTGGCGAGATGTCTCTCAAGGAAGCTTTTCCCGGTCTTTTCAATATTGCTAGCAATAAGGATGCTTCCATTGCGGATATCCGGTAGTGTTTTAATGGTATGGTTCACTGGAATGTCACATTTACCCATAGTATTCATGATTGGGAGGAGTTGGACTTAGCCTCCCTCTTCTCGCTCTTGTATTCGTCCTAGATTCGTGGGGAAGGGGAGGATCGGATGTGGTGGACCCCTTCAAGAAAAGGGAAGTTTGAGGTTCGTTCTTTTTATAGGATGCTTGTCTCAAAAGAGTCCAATCACTTTCCTTGGAAAAGTATTTGGCGCACAAAGGCTCCTTCGAGAGTAGCCTTTTTTGCTTGGTCGGCCGCCCTTGGGAAATCTCTCACTTTGGATAATGTTCAGAAGAGAGGTATTGTGGTGATTAATCGTTGCTGCATATGTGAAACGGATGGGGAGTTTGTGGATCATCTATTTCTTCATTGTGGGGTTGTGCGAAAGTTGTGGGAGGTTATTTTCTCTCGCTTCAATTTGTGTTGGGTTATGCCTAGAAGTGTCAAGGATTTGTTCGCCAGTTGGTGGTCGGGTGGGAGATCTAGTAGTGCCGTGGTGTGAAAGATGGCTCCCCTTTGTCTTTTATGGTAACTTTGGAAGGAAAGAAATGCAAGATGCTTCGAGGATTTGTCAAGGAAACTTGAGGACCTTGTTCATTTCTTTTTGTACACTCTCTTCACTTGGACTGCAGGCTGGCTTGCTCCTATAGTGATTAATTTTCCTGATTTCCTCTCTGTGTTCTCTTCTTCTCTTTGCCCAGCTTAGTCGCTCTCTTGTATACTCCCTGTGTACTTGTGTTGCGCCCCTCTGCGCTCTTTAATGCATTATTACTTATAAAAAAAATGAATGTGACATTTGTATCCTTGGTTCCTAAGAAGGCGGTTGCGATAGAGGTGAAGGATTTTCGGCCAATTAGTTTGGTGGGAGGGGTGTATAAAATTTTATAAAAAGTCTTAGCCACTAGAATGAAAACTGTTTTGGGAAAAATCATCTCTAACTCCCAAAATGCTTTTATTGGGGTGGCAACAAATTTTAGATTCTGTGCTCATTGCTAATGAATGTTTGGATGGTCGGATGAGGTCAAGGGTGCTTGGTGTTATTTGTAAATTGGACTTGGAAAAGGCTTATGACCATGTTAATTGGGACTTTTTGTTGTACTTACTAAAAAGATGTGGGCTTGGAGAAAGATGGAGGAGCTGGATAGAGTGGTGTATTTCGATGGTCAGATTCTCCATTTTGGTAAATGGAACGCCAGAAAGTTTCTTTAATAGCTCACGGGGGATTCGGCAAGGGGACCCGATGTCGCTGTTACTATTTGTGTTGGTTATGGAGGCATTGAACAGGATGGTGAATGCGACAGTAGAGCAAGGTTTATTATCAGGTTTCTCTGTGGGGGAAAGAGTCTTTTCAGATTTAGTGGTTTCTCATTCTTTATTTGCTGATGATACTATGATTTTCTGTGAAGCATATCCTGTACAAATCCGGTACGTACGCCTTATGCTCTTGTGCTTTGAGGCAGTTTTGGGGCTGAGAGTTAATCTTGGTAAATCAGAACTTGTTGCTATAGGGGAGGTGGAAAACATTGGGGTTTTGGCTAATATTCTTGGGTGTAGTGTTGCGGCATTGCCTATGAAGTATTTGGGTTTGCCACTAGGGGCGAAGCACAAGGATTCATCTATGTGGATGGTATACTTGAACAGATAGAGTGCCATACGGTATGGCAAGATGGAAAAAATTGTATCTATCAAAGGGTGGTCGCTTAACTCTTATAAAGAGTACGTTGTCTAATCTCCCAACTTATTTTTTATCATTGTTTCTTGTTCCTATGAGTGTGGTCAAAAGGATTGAGAAACTTCAAAGAGATTTCTTTTGGGGAGGAATGGGAGATGAACAAAAATTGCATCTTGTTAATTGGAACTAAATATGCCGTCCCATGTGGGCCGGTGGTCTTGGCATTAGGAATATACATAAGTTTAATCAGGCTCTCTTGGGGAAATGGTTATGGAGATTTGCGACAAAGCGTGAGGCGCTTTGGTACAAAATAATAAAAGCCAAGCATGACGATCAAGGATGGTGGGTGGTGTTCGAAGGAGGTGTCAGGGTCTTATGGGGTGGGTTTGTGGAAGAATATTAGTAGAGCTTGGGATACTTTTGTAAAAGGTGTGCGGTTTGAGGTGGGGATGGGGTCGAAAGTTCGCTTTTGGCATGATATTTGGTGTGATGATCAACCGTTGAAGCATGTTTTCCCTTCCTTGTTTGGTATGGCGAGGTACAAGGACGCGTGGGTGGAGGATAATTTTAGTTGGAGGAATGGGAGGGTTGAGTGGAATGTCCTTTTTGTGCACTCTGCCCAAGATTGGGAATTGGATGGGGTCTTATCTTTCTTGGAATTGTTGCTCTTGTAAGGTTTTTTATGGTAATGCGGACCGTATTCGATGGTCCTTTTCTAAAAAGGGTACGTTTGAGGTGAAATCGTTCTATAAGGCCTTGTCCAATCCAGATTGTGGGGGGTTTCCATGGAAGAGTATTTGGCGCTCTAAAGTGCCCTCGAGAGTGGCATTTTTTGGGTGGACTGCGGCTCTCGGTAAAATTCTAGCACATGACAATTTGCAAAAGCGGAGAATTGTGGTAGTGGAATGGTGTTGTATGTGTAAGAAGAATGGGGAGTCTGTAGATCATTTGCTGATTCATTGTGAAGTGGCTACTCGGTTATGGAACTATGTTTTTACTTTGTTCGGTATTGAGTGGGTCATGCCGCAATGGTTCATTGACTTCTTGTCTTGCTAGAATCAGGTGGGGGGTAGGGTAATCTGTAAAGTCATTTGGAGGATGGTTCCTTTGTGACTCACATGGTGTGTTTGGCGGGAGAGGAATGCTCGAACGTTTGAGGATAAGGAGTGTTCGGTGGATGGGATGAGGAAGAATATGATCTCTATGCTACACCTGTGGGTGTTGGCTCATCATCGTAGTGTGGTCCCGAATTTAGATGAGTTCTTGAATATGGGCTCTTTGTATATTTTGTAGAGGCTTCTATTGTATATTTCTTTTGTATTAGGGTTGCGCCCCTCTGCGCTTTTTTCAATAATATTCTCATTACTTATAAAAAAAAATGATTTTGGAGTTTAGTTAGAGGTAGAAGTCAAGGGCGTTCAATAACTGATTTTGGAGTTTAGTCATTTAGTCTTTCTTAGTGAATGGATATGACTGAAATATGCTTGCCAGAGAAAAAGAAAAGAAAGGAACTACCTTTGGGCTGTTATTTGGAAATTCATTTATACATATAGTATCTGCTGTTGCTCCTATTGCAAATGTTGTAATTCTTATCTGTCTTTTATTGGAAAAATTGTCTTCCAAGTTTTTTACACTAATTTGTGGACTTTTGGGTGTTACATGCAGTTTACAAGTTTGAAGATGACCTGTCAAACCGCGAACGTGCAGCAGTGCATTTATTATGCAGGAAAATGGGTATGACTTCCAAGAGTACAGGGTAAGTGCTCTTAGTTATGTGTGGACTTTATTTTACAGTGATGACCGTAACATTTAAAATTCAAAAAGAACCTTACCTGCTGCTAGATTTCTAGCTTTGTTCTTCCAAAGAAAAGTTGATGCCTTCACATCTTTAGGTCTAGCTTGAGTTAATCATTTGCTAATATAGTTTCTTATAAACTTTGGATAGGCATGGGAGCCAACGGCGAGTTTCCGTGTACAAAACTAAAAAGAATGTTGACAACACCAAGGATTTGGACAGTCTCACTTATTTGACATTTTCGGAAGAGGCAAACATGGTTTTACAGGATTTGTTTACTCGATACCCACCTGATGATGGAGAGGTGGACAATGCAATGGTTGGGAAGAAAACTGAAAAAATTGATAAAATACGACAAAAGAAAGATGATATTTTCTGCAAGCCTTCAATGAGTGGAGCAGAAATTGCGAAGAAAGTGGAGTCACTTGCTTCAAAAATGGAAAAGGTTGCATATTTGAAGCAGGTGTTTCTGACTTAATGAACTCATTAGAGTCTTATGAAAACTGTTGGATGCTTTGCATTTTTATGGTTTTCTTGTGAAAGAGTGGTTTCATTGTGAAAGATTTCTCTGATCTTATGTGTGCAGGTTACTAAAAAGAGGTCTGAGCTTCCAATTACATCCTTCAGGAATGTCATTACATCGACAATTGACTCTCACCAGGTTATTTGAAAATTTACGTTTCCTAGAAATTTGTCTGGTAGTTACCAGTTTGCAAATTGCATTAGGCATGACATTACTGCTGATACTCCTCATATAAATCAACTGTGTCCTTGTACCAACTTATTTGGATATTGTGCACAAGAATTTGTGTTTTTACTACTACATTGAACTGTAGTTTGGATGATTGGACTTCAGGTTCATTATGGAATACTTACTGATTTTTCCTTGTTTCGAAGCAGGTAGTTCTCATATCTGGTGAGACTGGGTGTGGAAAGACCACGCAGGTTACGAATTCTTTGCTTTGTCTTCTTTGTGGTATACTTATCACAACTTGTCTGAAACTCGGCATTTAAGTTAGTCCTTTTTGATTATGTCGTTTTTCTTAATAGTCCATATGCCCCGAGTTCTATACTTACATAATTGTGCATCATGTGTGAAGTATTTGATTGGGTAGTACACCTTTTTTTCTTGCATTTATTTTTTTGAAAAAATGAGATTAGAATCCAACAGTGATGTAGGACACAGTAAAGATGATTATTGTGCTGATTATGGATATTTCTAGCTGGCTAAAGGGTGGAAAAATGGTTAGGGTTTGAAATATCTAACAAAAGGGAAGGGTTCAATTATGCTCTCTTAGGTAAATGGCATTGGCGCAATGGGCTTGAGAGAGGGGCGAGAGTGGTGGTGGACTCTAAATATGGAAGTTTATGAGGAGGGTGGTGTTCTAGTGAGCCAGTTGGGGCATATGGGGTGGATTTATGGAAGAATATTAGGAGAGATTTGGGGAAGTTTTGTAGTCGCAACATATTTGAGGTAGGACATCGCCCAAAGGTTTGATTTTGGCATGATCTTTGGTATGGGAATATGGCCCTTAAGGATGCCTTTCCAATTTTATTTGGTATTGTTTGTGCAAAGGATACTCTTGTCGTGGCTCATGTGGAATTTTCTAGAGGTGCCATTTAGTGGAACATGAGCTTTGTTAGAGTGGCTCAGGATTGGGAGGTAGATGCCTTTGCTTTACTCTTTAGGATGTTGTATTTAGTAAGGGTGAGACAGGAAGGGGAAGACAAGTTGTGGTGGGTCCCTTCCAAAAGAGGTTTGTTTGGTGTTAAATCTTTCTACAGGGTCATGGGTTGTCATGATGGCTTATGTTTCCCTTGGAATTGTGTTTAGAGGACTAAGGTTCCATTGAGAGTGACATTTTTTTGTGGTTGGCAGCTCAAAATGATCTTTATCATGGACAATCTCTGGGAGTGGTGCACCATTGTGGTTGATAGGTATTGTATGTGCAAAAAGAATGGAGAATTTGTGGACCATCTTCTTCTTCCTTGTGAGGTTGCTTGTGCCATTTGGAATGCTTTCTTCACTCGATTTGGGTTGTCTTGGGTTCTACCGAGACGAGTAGTTGAGTTGTGTTGATGCATTGGTGATAGAAATCAAAGTGTTGCTGTGTGGAAGATGGTGCCCTCATACCTTTTGTGATGTGTATGGAGGAAAATGAATGATAAGAGTTTTAAAGACCGTGAGAGGACTTTGGAGGAGATTAGTTTTTATTTTTCAACACTTTGTATCTTTGTACTGCTGCTTATTTTTCTCATTTGGTGATTAGTGATAATGATTTTCTTGTTTTGTTTATTCTAGTTAGGGGGCTTCTTTTGTATATTCCTGTGTACATTAGGGCACCTTACATAAAGCGAAGGAAGCCAGAAGTCCAGCTGTTTTGAGGCTGGGAAAAGTGCAGTTGAACATTGTTTGGGTGGCTGGTTGCGTTTCTTTGTAGGTTAGGTTTTGATGAGTTGAATGGAGAAAAGAGCAGAGCTTAGTAAATAGTGGTTGAGGATATAAAAAGG
This sequence comes from Corylus avellana, assembly GCF_965113065.1. NCBI lineage: Eukaryota > Viridiplantae > Streptophyta > Magnoliopsida > Fagales > Betulaceae > Corylus > Corylus avellana. The sequence goes on from NC_142494.1 coordinate 17,531,822, forward strand.
GATTTTTTCAAGACCTGGTTAGGGAATTAAGAGCTTTAATTAGTGCAAAAAAAAGGAGGAATGAAGTAGAGAAATTGACGAAGCAGCTAAGAATCATTCCTGGGGTTCCTTGGGCGTAATCGCTAGTTTGAATTGCATCACACAATCATACATAAAAGCGTTTTTATAGGCTATTCCCACTCTTCTTACAATGGCTAGGGTTCCTAAATAAAATAAAAAATAAAAAAAAGAAGTTAAAAGAACTTCTTAAGCAAGTGGGAAACTATTAAAACACAATAAAATAAGATGCTAATCAGGAAAGGAGACTAATAGGCCTCTGGTACAGCCAACTCGAGCAAATCTAGAAATTAATATAACCCAGTTTACTCCGGCTGTCTTTAGTTAAACTTTTTTTTTTTTTTTTTTTTTTTTTCGGAGCAACAACACCTTGATTAAAAACTGAAGAAATACCAAATACTGCTACTAACCCAGCAGCTACCAACATTAAATTAAAAAAAAAAATGGAAAAAGGGCGTAATAGTAACTAAAGTTGCCTAGGAAGGGTGACAAATAGCCCCATATAAAAACTAGACCGTATTTTTTATTTACTTTGTTCTTGTTATTCCAAGAGCTTTTTGCTGCTGCATCAAACAGTAAGCAAAATTTAAAGTGGATGCCACTTTTAACTAATTTGGAATATTGAGGTAACTTTAAAGAAGAAGGAAAGCCTATTGTAATGCTCGTGAAGCTCTTCAGTAAATATGAACTAACACTATCATTAGAATGGACAAGTAGTTTTTGTGGTGATTTTTAAATATATTATATGTCTACCAATTACACAACACAACAGTTGGTATACTGTAAGGGATTAGGAGTTACTGTTTCCCTGTATCACTTGCAATTTGTCTATTGGTATGAATTGATTTTTAGTACAGGTAATTTTTCTAGGTTCATTTTTCTCTTTCTAGTTAGGTGATTCTTTTTGTATACTTTCGGTGTACTTAGGGACGCCTTACGCTTTTAATAAAAGGGATTATTACTTATCAAACAAAAAATTTTCTAGGTTTGTCACATGTGGACATTAGTTAACAGTTGCTGGTGAAAATAATGCAGGCTAAAACAGCGAACTTAACTGAGGGTTTGCAGTTGAAATAGCATAGAACTGAAAAAGAATCAGAGTTGTTGTCCATGGGCTTTGAATGGTGACATGAACAATACTGTGATCAGTAGCTTGGAAGTTTTTGAACTTCTTTATGTTTTATTGATAGTGGCATATGTTAGGGTAATTAAATAGGATTTTATGGGTTGGTTGCGGTTGGAAGAGGTTCTGTTGTGGTAAAAAAATTAAAGAAAAAGTAGAAAGTGAAGGAGAAAGAATTAGGAAACCTTGGGGTCTCCCCAAGTCCTTCTAGGAGTCACACTTACAAAATTATAATGGAGTCTCATGATAAAAAGAGAGCTAAGTTCCTGAGAATTTCATTCATCAAGTTCTAACAATGCTTGTATAGTAGCCGAGTCCTAGCTTAATATGGAAAAGTTAAAAGCTCTTGTTAAAATAATTTTACCAACTAAATATGACTCATTCTCTTACTAGGAAAGGGAAACCTAACAAAAAGAGAAATAAATCAGTCGAAACTCAAACAAATACGACAAACTTTAAATCCAAACAATCCAGATTTGGTAATGTACCAAACTATCCCCTGCTATGATTTTTTTCCTTAATTAGGGAAGGTTGAAAATACGTGTAGAAATCATGGTAGTGCCTTTTTTGGCAGCACATTGATTTGCAAAATTTTAGGATCCCAGTCTTCATGTCTGTTGTGTGTGTTGCTTGCCAATGAGATAGTATTGGTAAACAAAACCAAAGTAAAGTTTAATTGCTAGTCTCACTATGGAGACATGCTTTAGAATATAAAGATTTGGATAAAGTTTTCCTCCAAATTGTTCCTCAAATCCAGTTTATTAAACTGACATGTGTCTAAAATGTATGTGATTCTCACATGCATTTTTAATAGAGCATGTAAGAATCACATTCATTTTGGATACATGTCAATTACATTTTTAAAATCTTGAATAATAAATTTTACTTATCAAAAAAAAAGGTTGGAGGAAATTTTTTCAATCCAGTTTGAAGGAAAACTTTGTGCTATAGATTTTAGGTTAAGTAGGACTAAAGATGTGAATATCATATTTATCAAAAAAAAAAAAAAAAAAGATGCGAATATCATTTTAACAAAATTAGGAAGAAAATGTGTATAATGTGAACATTGTCGGCCAAGAAGTCTTTAAAGTTAATTTGAGATGGATGAGGACATAAGATGTAAAATATATATTAGAAGTGGAGAAGTGCATTGTGGGGGTATATATATTAGAAGTGCCAACCTCAAAGGGTAGTTCAATCGGCTAGGGACCACGCCTCATGAAGTGAATGTCATTAGTTCGAGTATCTTTTTCCCTCTCCCCTTAGGACCAATTACTTTTTTTTTTTTTTTTAAAAAAAAGTGCCTTTTGGTTGCCAGGAGATAGAAGTATTTTTATACTTAATCCTAGTTCTAATTTCTGATTTTCCTGATAAAAAGGCATTCATGGATCCAATCATAGTAATCTCTCAGTCTTCTCTATTAAAAAAAAACTAGGACTATTATATGCATATTTTGATCATATAATTATATGTATGTAGATTATGATTGTAATAAGCTCACATTGAGTTTCTCAAGTTTCAAAATCCAAGTGTAATAGGAAGTTTGATCTTAGCCCTACCCACACTGACTTTTATGAGTGGATTTTTAACTAGAATGCAATGTTACCAATCGTCATAACCAACAAAGAACAGAGCAGTGGACACTAGGGGCTATGATTATATATGTTATTAATATATATTGCAACTATATTACTTAAAGAACAGAGCAATTGTCATTCTCTAATGAAGAAACTTAAAAATCTTGATCTGTTGTATGATGTGCTATAACTTTTCTTATGATTTTCTGTGTCCTTAGGGGCTCCTTACGCTTTTTGATATATACAATATTACTTATAAAAAAAAAACTTTTCTTATGATACTTTGTTTGGTTCTTTTTGGTCAGTTATCAAGAACATGTTCAGCTTGTGATATATCATGATTTTTGCTAGCAAATAGTGAGATTGCCGTATGTAGCGAAACACTCGTGTACACATCGATATACTTCGATATTTTTAAGCATTTTCTTGGTGTTAGTGTTACTAATATTCATATCAATTATCGTCCAGGTCCCTCAATTTCTTCTAGATTACATGTGGAGTAAGGGTGAGGCTTGTAAAATTGTGTGTACTCAACCTCGACGTATCTCAGCGACCTCAGGTGTGCACTCATTGCCATGAACTCCAAATTTATTATTTTTCTAATTTGTTGACTCTTAAGACACAATTTTGAAACTGAGTAATTTCTTTTTAGTTGCTGAGAGAATCTCTTATGAAAGAGGAGGGAATGTTGGAGATGATATTGGATACAAGGTAATGTTCATTATTTGTCTTATGATGCTCGCTATCATGCATACTGAATAAATAAAACAATTTTTAAAACATTTGTGCAAAATTGTGGTAATTAACTTTCTTTTATAAATCTTCTTTTCTGAACAACACACTACTGACATTGGTGAAGGAACCCTTTTTTTTTTTTTTTTTTTTTTTTTTTTGTCTTTTCTTACCCCTGTGTCGGGGAAGGAACTTGTTAACGCAAAAACTTATCTTATAGACTTTACAAGTTAGTTCTAAGTTTCAAAGAATTTGAACAAATTATATACTACTTGTAAAAGAATTATGTTAGATTAAATGGCTTGAAAAGGAATTAAGGTAGGGAAAATGCCAACCTCCATCCTCAAATCACGGCTTCCAAACCGGTGATAGATTCCTTAATTCTGGAGGCGGTGGGGGCTCTCAGTGACCCTCCTGTGCAGTTTCAATCCTTTGTTGGGTTTGCTAATCACTTACCATCGAAGGCTGCTAAGAGCATAGTGTATTCAAAGGTTGAATCGGTGTCTTCTCTTGGGGCTGTTCCTGCTTCGAAGCCTAGCCTTTTACGGTGGGGTTTTCTTAATCCAAGTTCGAAGCCTAGCTCGTCTAAGGTGCCACTTGATTTGCCAAAACCCCAAAACTGCCCAGTAGGATACGGTCAGTTTGGGGAGATCGTTGTGTGGGATAAGGGTGGCGAGCTATGGGGTGGTGGGGATGGTGGAGAAGGTGATTTTCCTGCCCCTCTGGATGTATACCATCCATTTGAGGAGATGGATGAGTGGGATTATTTTTCCGACCCCCTCGATTGGGATTATGACGAAGAGGAGGATCCGGCCTTGGCGCTGTTGGACGCCATTGAAGAGGATTTTCATAAGTAAAAGTCGCTCGGGTGAAGTATAAAGGCACTAGGGAGCTGCTCAACTTGAAGAGCTCAGTTAACTATGGCGATGATATTACTTCCAATCGGCGAGGGAAAGGCAAGGCACAAGGGTGGCAACGCTGATCCTCCTTTTGGGTATCGGGTGGGAGGGCTATTGTCTTAGGGTTTATAGTGTCGTGAGGGATTTTTTGTTGGGCTTTCTTTCTTCTTTAGTTTTTTTGACTTTCTTGTTCTCTTCTCTCTCTTTTCTTCACCATTTAAGGCATTCTCTTGTGTACTTCCTGTGTACTAGGGTTGTGCCCCTCTGCGCTTTTGATATATGAAACATTACTTCTCAAAAAAAAAAAAAAAATCACGGCTTCCAAAAGGTAAGCTGAATCATTTGCTCCTCAGTAAAGAAAAACACCCCTTTTGAACATGCTGAAAAATCCCAAAATCTTGAGTCGTTTTGCCATGAGGTCTATTGTATTAAAAGGGGTCATTTGGATATTGGATACAAGGTAATGTTCACTATTTTTCTTATGATGCTCGCTATCACGTATATTGAATTAATACAACAATTTTTAAAACAATTGTGTGAAATTGTGGTAATTAACTTTCTTTTATAAATCTTCTTTTCTAAACCAGACGCTACTGACATTGGTGAAGGAACTTTTTTTTTTTTCTTTTTCTTTTCTTACCGAACTTGTTAATGCGAAAACGTATCTTATAGACTTTACGAGTTAGTGCTAAGTTTCAGAGAATTTGAACAAATTATATACTACATGTAAAAGAATTATGTTAGATTAAATGACTCGAAAAGGAATTAAGGTAGGGAAAATGCCAACCTCCATACTCAAATCATGGAGGATTTTCTCCTAAGTAAAGAAAAATACCCTTTTTGAACAAGCTGAAAAATCCCGAAATCTTGAGGCATTTTCCCCTTAGATCTTTTGTATTGAAAGTCCGGGGTTAGACATGCGGTAAACAAAGAAAAAGTATCTCGCCAAAGGGTTGGGGGCACTACTGAAATCCTTTGATACGTCATGTAATAGGGAGGTGTAAACCCCATAAGCCTTTGGTTCTTTGGTAGGGTGACCAACCCTAAAACCAAAAAAATAAATAAATGTTTGGAAACCCTTCCCTATTTCTGCGTTTCATTCTCTATTCAACGAACCTCAAACAAAATGATAAAAAGAGGAGAGGCTTGTTGATTTGAAGTCACTATGAAAGGGTCCGTCAATAGCATAGCTCTTTCTTTCCCGGGTCTCCTATCTTATTATAGACCTTGCAAGTTAGTGCTTAGTAATCTAAGAATTTGAACAAATTATATACTAGTTAAAGAATTATGTTATGTTAAATTGCTCGAAAAGGAATAATGTTGGGATATGCTGAATGATGGTCTCCAGGAGTATATCCCAAGGATATACTCCTTGAGATCATCATTCAGTATTACAAGAATATCTTTAATGAGATAATTCATTGGCTCCCCAAATTAGATGGTTTGTAGTTTCCCTTATTAGTCTCTGTAGAAGCGGATTGGTTGGAGAGAGTGTTTCAAGAAGAGAAAGTTCTTCAGGCGATGCTTAGAATGGATGGTGACAAAGAGCTGAAGCTCAGATGACTTAACTATTGCTTCTTCTTTTTTTCGGTCGTGCTGGCTGTAGTGAAGGATGATCTTCTGCACATCTTTCATAACTTTCATGAGCATAAGTTGTTCGAGAAGAGCCTTAATGGTACTTTCATTGCCTTTATCCTTGAGAAGATCTGACAGTTAGAAGTAAAGGACTTCAAACTTATGAGGCTGGTGGGGAGTATCTATAAAATTTTGGATAAAGTCCTTGCTATCAGAATGAAACAGGTGATAGGATCGCTCATATCGAACAATCAAACTGCCTTTACATGGGAGACAAATTCTAAACTCAATTCTTACAGCAAATAAGTGTTTGGACAGTAGATTGAAATTAGGATTTCTTGGCATTATTTGCGAGCTAGACTTGCAGAAAGCCTACGACAATGTCAACCGAGAGTTCCTCTATCTCTTTGGGCGTCTTGGCTTTGGTACTAAATGGAGGAATGGATGTCTGCTTGTATCACCATGGCCCTCTTCTTTATTTTGATCAATGGTAGTCCGTAGGATTTCTTTGGTAGGCTCCCATGGCCTTTTGCCAAAGGGACCCTCTCTCACCTCTCCTCTTCGTGATTGTCATGGAGGCTTTCAGTAGGATGCTCTCTAGAGCTATGGCTTCGGGTTATTTATCTGGATTTTGGGTAGACATCCAAAACACTGCTCCCTGGAAGTATCCCACCTTTTTGCAAATGGTACGTTTATTATGTGTGCTATATAGATCGAGATCAAATCTATAATTTGGGACACATTCTCTTGTTTTTGAGGCTATTTTGGGCTTTAAGGTCAATCTTCGGACATTTGAATTAGTTGCAGCAAGAGGGAGGTATCACATCAAGAAGAGCTGGCCAATATTCTTAGTTGTAGTATCTCTTGTTTGCCCTTGAAATATTCGGGACTTCCATTGGGTGCTTCTTTTAAGTCAAAAGCTATTTGTGATGGGGGTAGTTGAGAGAATGGGAAGAAGATTGGCTAGATGGAAGAAGATCTACTTGCCTCAGGGTGGTTGCCTAACTCTAATCTAATCTAGAGTACATTATCCAGTTTACCCACAAACTTTTTGTCCCTTTTTTCTTTACCGGCCGATATAGCAGGAAGATTAGAACATCTTCAAAGGGACTTTCTACAGGATGGAATAGGTGGTGAGCTAAGTTTCATATGATGAATTGGAAGACTATTTGCTTCTTAGTTCCTAGAGAGTTCAGAGTTAAAAACCTTGTGTTGCTCAATAAAGCTTTACTCGGTAAATGGCTTTGCAGATTCGTGCATGAGGAGAATTCTCTATGGAGATAGGTTATTGTTGAGAAGTACCTTGTGTGAGTAGGTAAGGGGTGGTTCCCCTACCCATCTAGTGGCAGGTAGTAGTCGTCCAGTAAGAAGAATGGGTTATCTGGGGCTTTTTTATGTAGAAAAAAAGTCCTTTGAATTCAGGTCAGAAGTGAGAGGAGGTGTTTGCTTGGTGGAAAAAAGTAAAGGTGTTTCTCGGTCGGTGATCATGGCATGGCCGACAGTGTGCTATTTCTTAATGTCATGGGACTTCCTGTCACATAAGGATAAGATCAAGGAGAATTGGAGAACTTTCTGCTTCGGTAGCACTGTATACCTGTTATAGAGGCGAAGTAATAACTATGGGAATTTCATGGAGCTCTTAGAATATGGCGGGCGTGGAAGGAGAAGTTTCGTTATCATATCGGAGGGAGATGAATGAATGGGCTGGAAGGAATGTCGTGTGCAACTACTATGGCTGAAACAGCATTTTGAAAAACATTGCTTAGAAGGAACGCAAGCGGGTAAGGCTCCAGTAGAGGCACGGGTGGGGATCGTATTAAAAGGGTCGCAAGGAATCCATGGAAAGGTGTCTTACGAGGAGGTGGTGACGGGCAAGGGGATGGAGGTTGAGTAGAGAATTCCGGCATTGGACATCATGCAAACACAAAATTTCCAGGGCGGTGCTCAGCATGCCGGCGACCATGACGCTGGGACGGGCAAGAGATGCCCATTCAGGAAAGTGCTGAAGACAAGGTGACTGGAATCGCACCCATGGATCACGCTGGACATAATGAGAAGATTTTTTCGCAGCTCATAACGGAAGGCAATATTATGGCAATTCGAAATATGTTAATTGCATTTAAGGAGGAAATAAACAGCTGTCTGGAGAAGATTGAAGTGGGCGGTGTATCTTCTTGGGCTGAGTAAGAAATGGGACTAGAGATGAAAAGAACAGAATCTTGGGCTCAAGTTGAAAGGCCCCATGTATGAAGAGCAGCCCAAACCTATGGTCAAGAAGACTTATTTTCGAAAGAAACTACTGAATTTAAAGCCATGTTGGTGTGTAAAGCTAAGTAAGGCAACGTCTCTTTGGCCAGTGGAACGATGCAACACCCGGCGACCGGTGAGCCGCCGGAGAATAGCCGGAGTAGGACGTCAGAGATGATAAGAAGCAAAACTGCCACAAAACATGATGATAAGAGCATTGACCAACCCAACGATGAAACTCTAACGGCAGTAGAGCGACAGGAGGAGGGGAGATTGCGACTGCATTTGTGCAGGCTGGAATTGAAGCAGAGATGACCGGAATCGAAGCAGAACACATCGGCGCCGATGTAGGAGGTATGGGACAGCCTCTGGGTTAGGAAACACAGACACTACAACACATAGACATTGTCGGCGATGCTCAACTGACGGCCGGAGACTTGAAATGGTAAGGGCAGCGGATCACCGGCGGTAGTAGATGGAAGAGGGCTGGATCATGGGCTAGATAGGGAGGGACTAATGATGAATATAGGAAGTGTGGATGGAGGACAAGAATTAGTAATCACTGGGGAGGAAGATACTGCCAAGCCAGATAGTGCCGATCAAGGTATTGGGCCTGAAATAAACCCCTTCTATGTAGTTTTGCTTCTAGAAAATGTGGTGGCTAGTGATTCAAAGATGCCGAAGACGACAAATATAGCTGGGGCCGAGGACTCGCGATATGTGATTATCCCATACAAACAAACAGAGTTGGATCAGCCAGAGTTTTACATCTCAGGGGAGATGCTGGATTTTGTCAAGGAGGGGGGATTGTTTGGTAGATTCTGTGGTATACAATCTCAACAAGGGGGGGAGCTAGTTGTTCTTTGGTTGGTGTGGAGTTGGCACAGTTTGCTGATGAAGAGGTGTTAAAGGTTGAACCTCTGGAAGTTCATTCAGAATGTCCGAAAGGAAATGCATGTGAATGGGTGATTGAGAGAGTGAAAGACTTTTGCCAGGTGGTGGGTTTGTTGTATGAGGGGTAGAGATGGAGATGCTGTTTCGTAAAATTGAGGGAAATAGAGGTAAGGAGTATAGTCCTGCAGTAACTCCTACTAAAACAACCTTCAAAGATAACCAGGGATTACGGGGACTAAAATGTACCATTAACAATGATGGGAAACAGGGGACAACAACCAAAGGAAAGGGGAAGGGGAGGGGGCTGTCTTTTGTTAAATGAAGCCTAAGATATTATTGTGGAACGTGCGGGGGTTGAACTTGGTAGAGAAGAGATTGAAGATTAAAAGCTTGCTAAGGGAATGGAAGGTAGATGTAGTGTGTTTACAGGAAACCAAAGTGCAGAATGTTACAAGGGAGCTGGTACAAAGTTTGTGGGGCTGTGTTCAAGTGGATTGGTGTTCTCTTGGGTCGCAAGGTGCTTCTGGAGGTATCTTGCTTATGTGGGATAGAAGGGTAGTGGAAAAGCTGGAGGTTTGTGTGGGTTGCTATACTATTGCATGTTCTTTTCGTAGTACTAGTGATGACTTTAAGTGGGCTTTTGCTGGTGTGTATGGGCCAAACATTGATAATGGTAGATTTCTGCTTTGGGAAGAATTAAGCGGCCATATGGACAGGTGGGAGGTGCCTTGGTGTATTGAAGGAGACTTTAATGCTATTAGATTTCCGAGTGAGAGATTCGGAAACTATAGATATGCTCCGTCTATGGAGGTGTTCTCCTGGTTCATCTTTGACCGAGGGCTAATTGACATTCCCTTGATGGGTGGGCAATATACGTGGTCTAATAGTCAATCTTGGTCGAGAATTGATAGGTTTCTCCTTTCCTTAGGGTGGGAAGAGAGATTTCCTGATGTGGCTCAAAGGAGACTAACTCGTGTTTTGTCTGATCATTTCCTCATTATTTTAGACTGTGGAGAGACAAATAGAGGGGGAGGTTACTTCAAGTTTGAGAATATGTGGTTGAAATATGAGGGGTTCACGGATCAATTGAAACATTGGTGGAAAACTACCCTAGTTATGTTTTGGTTTTTTAAACTGAAAGCTCTTAAAGGTGACCTTCGCAGGTGGAATAATGAAGTTTTTGGGCATGTAGGGAAGAGGAAAAAGGCTTTACTAGAAGAAATCAGGGAACTGGATAGCTATGAGGGTTTTGGAGAGAGGTGGAGGGCTTGGATAGAGTGGTGTATTAAGTCGGTGAGATTCTCCATTCTTGTGAATGGCTCGCCGGAAGGCTTCTTCAAGAGTTCGAGGGGAATCCGGCAAGGGGATCCTCTCTCTCCCTTGTTGTTTGTGCTAGTTATGGAGGCTTTGAGTAAAATGGTAAATGCGACGGTAGAACAAGGTCTTTTGAATAGGGTCTTATCGGACTTGAGGGTCTCTCACTCTTTATTTGCAGATGATACTTTGATCTTTTGTGAAGCTTCTATTGAGCAAATCCGGTATGTACGTCTTATTCTTTTATGCTTCGAAGCTGTTTCGGGTTTAAAAGTGAATTTGGGAAAATCCAAGATTGTGGCTATTGGTGAGGTGGAGAACATTGGGGTGTTAGCTAGTATCCTTGGGTGTAGTGTTGCCGAGTTGCCTATGAAGTATTTGGGCCTCCCTCTAGGGGCGCCGTACAAGGATAGGGTTATGTGGAATGATGTGATTGAAAAGATGGAGCGTCAGTTGGCGGGTTGGAAGAGGATGTATCTCTCTAAAGGAGGCCGCCTAACTCTTATTAAAAGCTCTTTGGCTAATCTTCCGACTTATTTCTTGTCTTTGTTTCCGATTCCTATAAGTGTAGCTAAAAGGATTGAGAAAGTCCAAAGAGATTTCTTGTGGGGAGGAATGGGAGATGAGACTAAAATGCATCTTGTAGGTTGGGATCAAGTTTGTCGTCCCCTTCGATATGGAGGACTTGGCATTCGGAAGATGCACCAATTTAATCAAGCTCTTTTGGGGAAGTGGCTTTGGAGATATGCGAATGAGAGCGATGCTTTTTGGTGTAAGGTTATTAAAGCTAAGTATGAAGATAAGGAAGGTGGGTGGTGCACAAAGGAGGTTTCAGGCTCCCATGGTGTGGGTCTTTGGAAGCACATTCGTCAAGGGTGGAATTTTTTTGCTAAAGGGATCCGGTTCGAGGTGGGGGAGGGTTCGAAAGTTCGCTTTTGGCATGATGTTTGGTGTGGGGAGAATTCCTTGAAACAAGCTTTCCCGTCCTTATTTAGTATTGCCAGTCATAAAGAAGCTTGGGTGAAGGATAACTTTACTTGGAGGAATGGGAGAGTTGAATGGAATGTTATTTTTGTTAGGTCCGTTCAAGATTGGGAGCTGGATTTGGTTTCTCCTTTTTTTGATCGGTTGTATTCATGCAAGATTTCCTTAGGAGTGACTGATCGTATGTGTTGGATTTCGTCCAAGAAAGGAAAGTTTGAGGTTAAGTCACTCTACAAGGCTTTGTCTCACTGTTATCAAGAGGTATTTCCTTGGAAGAGCATTTGGCGTACTAAGGCTCCCTTGAGAGTGGCTTTTTTTGGGTGGACTGCAGCCCTAGGCAAAATATTGACGCACGATAATTTGCGTAAAAGAAACATAGTGGTTATGGAGTGGTGTTGTATGTGCAAAAAGTCCGGAGAGACAGTCGATCATCTTCTTCTCCACTGTGAGCTCGCGAGTGCTCTTTGGCAGTCGATCTTTATTCGGTTTGGATTGCATTGGGTCATGCCTTGCAGGGTGAGGGACTTGTTCGATAGTTGGTGGTCGGGAGGTAGTTCCCGAAGCGCAGTTGTGTGGAAGATGATCCCTCTGTGTCTTATGTGGTGTATTTGGATTGAAAGAAATGCTAGATGTTTTGAAAATTCCACTAGGACTATAGAGGAATTGACCCATTTTTTCTTCTTTACTCTCTACTCTTGGACGGCCGCTTGGCTAGCTCCTTTAGAGTTTAGTTTCACTGATTTTCTTTTTCATTTCTCTCCCTCTTAGGAGCTCTCGTTTATACTTCCCGTGTAAATGGGTTGCGCCCCTCTGCGCTCTTGTTTTATATCACATAATTACTTATCAAAAAAAAAAACTGGATAGCTATGAGGAATATCGGGGTTTGGATGAGGAGGAAAAGAGGAAGAAAGAATTACTGTTCATGGTGCTGGAAAGATTACTTCTATGAGAAGAAATCAGTTGGTGACAAAAGTCTCGTGCCCTTTGGTTGAAGGAGGGGGACAACAACACAAAATTCTTTCATAGGGTGGTGAAATCCAACCGAAGAAATAATACTATTGAATCCCTTAAGTTCAATGGCCCTATATCCTCTAATCCTATAGAGATCAAGGAGCATATGGTCCAATTTTATACCCATTTATTCACTGAGAGTTGCAGATGGAGGCCTTTCTGAGAGGGTTTATCAATGCAAGCTATGGAGGAGGAGGATAGTAGGTGGCTGGAAAGGGAATTTGAGGAGATTGAGGTGTTTGAGGTTGTTAAGCATATGAAGGGCGACAAGTCTCTATGTCCCGATGGCTTCTCTATGGGTTTTATTAAGGCATGTTGGGGGGGTGATAAAAGAAGACTTTATGGCAGTCTTTAGAGAGTTTCACAGCAAAGCAAGTTTCCAGAAAAGCTTAAACGCATCTTTTATTGCTCCCATTCCTAAGAAAGTGGGGGCTGTAGATCTCAAGGACTTTCGTCCGATAAGTCTTGTGGGGTTGGTGTACAAACTTATCGCTAAGGTCTTAGTGAATAGATTGAAAACTGTGTTGTCTAAGATCATCTCAAAGTCTCAAAATGCTTTTGTCAAGGGGAGGCAAATTTTGGATTCGGTCCTTATAGGGAATGAATGCATTGATAGCCGTCTCTGCTCCGGGATACCTGGTTTGTTATGCAAGCTGGACCTTGTGAAGGCATATGATCATGTAAATTGGGATTTCTTATTCCACCTTCTACAAAAATGTGGTTTGGGGAGAAATGGAGAGAATGGATAGCGTTTTGTGTCTTTACGGTTCACTACTCAGTTTTGGTTAATGGAGAACCAGCAGGCTTTTTTTAGTTGTACTCGGGGGATTCGACAAGGAGATCCCTTCTCTCCTTTGTTATTTGTTATTATCATGGAGGCATTGAGTAGAATGATGGTGGAAACTGAAGCTAGGGGGCTGGTTGCAGGTTTTTCTGTAGGTCCTGTGCGCAATCCTGGTTTTAGCATTTCGCACTTGTTGTTTGCGGATGATACACTGATTTTCTGTGATGCGGATGAGGAACAACTTCGTAATTTACGCTGTCTTTTCCTATGTTTTGAAGTTGTTTTAGGTCTAAAGATAAATCTGCCGAAGTCAGAAATTGTTCCTATTGGGGAGGTGCAGGATATTGATTTGTTGGCTAGCATTTTTGGTTGCCGGGTGGTTGGCTTGCACATGAAGTATTTGGGGCATCCTTTGGGGGCGCATTACAAGGCTATCACAATCTGGAACAGTATGCTAGAGACTATGAAAAGGAGGCTGGCGGGGTGGAAAATGGGTCTTTTATCAAAAGGGGGGAGGCTAACGCTGATTAAAAAAGCACTCTTTCTAGCTTACCAACCTATTTGTTATCTATTTTCCCCATTCCATCGAGTGTGGCAAATAAGTTAGAGAAGATGCAAAGGAATTTTTTATGGGGTGGTACCAATGAGAAGTCGAAGTATCACTTAGTTAAAAGGTCTTTAGTTTGCTCTCCCTTGCAGAATGGTGGCTTCAGGATTAGAAATCTGCGTAGGTTTAATCAAGCTTTATTGGGAAATGGTTACGGCGTTACGCTACGAAGAGGGAAGCTTATTGGAGGAAGGTCGTTGAAGTAAAACATGGGAGCATGGATGGAGGTTGGTGTACAAAACAGGTTGAGGGGTCTTTTGGTGTTGGGGTTTGGAAGCATATTGGGAGAGGGTGGGAGTCTTTTTCTAAGTTTATCAGATTTGAAGTAGGAGATGGATCCCATATTAGGTTTTGGCATGATATTTGGTGTGGGGATCAACTTTTGAAGGAGGCTTATCCTGAATTGTTTCGTATTGCTAGAAACAAAGAGGCTCGGGTGAGTGATAACATGCAGATTTTGAATGAGGAAGTTCATTGGAATGTTTCTTTTTTACGAGTGGCTCATGACTGGGAAGTGGAGGTGGTGATGGCTTTCTATAGCAAATTGTATGAGACTCGGCGCCATTCGGGGGTGTGGACCGCATTTGGTGGATTCCCTCCAAGAGAAAGCTTTTTGAGGTGCAATCCTTCTTTGGAGTGCTTTCTTCTTCGTTGAAGAGGCATGAGGTGGGGAGCTCTTCTTTCCCGTGGAAGAGTATATGGAAGGTTAAAGTTCCGCTTAGAGTAAGTTTCTTTGTGTGGACGGCTACTCTAGGAAGGATCCTCACTTTGGATAATCTCCGTAAGAGAAGCTTGATCGTGGTGGATTGGTGTAGTATGTGTAAGAGAAGTGGTGAGTCTATCAATCATGTCCTCCATTGTGATGTGGCACGTGCTCTATGGAGTGTTCTTTTTACCCTTTTTGATGTGCATTGGGTCATGCATGGTAGGGTAATTGACCTCCTAGCTTGCTGGCAAGGCCAAAGAGGTAATAAAATGGTGAGGGAGGTGTGGAGAATGGTCCCTTTGTGCCTTATGTGGACTATTTGGAGGGAGAGGAATGCTCGATGTTTTGAAGATAAGGAAATGACAATGGCGGAGCTTAGCAATAGGTTTCTCAAATTGTTTTTCCTTTGGGGCGGGAGCCTTGAACGTTCCTCAAGTTTCTACTATGAATCAATTTGAAGAATTGTGTTCTTCATTTTATCTTTAAAGGGGTGTGTGTCTATGTATACTTCCTGTGTATTAGGATTGCGCCCCTCTGCACTTTTTAATGAATCACTTATTTGTCCAAAAAAAAAAGTATAGGATCCACGAGAGGGTTGGTGTTCAGAGGAAACTTAAGGGCCCTATAGGGTGTGCCTTTGGAGGAATATTTGGAATGGCTTGGAGAATTTCTCTAACTACGCCTCCTTCAAGGTTGGGGATGGGTCCCACATTTGTTTTTGGCCAAATGTTTGGTGCGGAGACATGGTTCTCAAGTCTTCATTCCTAGAACTTTATTCAGTAGCTCGTGGCAAATAGGCCTTGGTGTTTGATTACTTGGATTCTTCTAGTACTTGTATAAATTGGAATCCGAGTTTCATTAGGGTGGCCTTGGATTGAGAGTTGGAATCTCTTGACTCTTTCCTCAATATGTTATACTCTTTGAAAATCCATCTGGGGTAGGCGGATTGAATGTTGTGGGCCCTATCTAGCAATCATGACTTTGAGGTTAAGAGCTATTATAACACTTTTCAGTTTGGAGAGCCTTGTTTGTTCCCTTGGAAAGTGTTTGGAAGGTTACGGCCTGCCCTGCATAACTTTCTTTACATGGACCACAACTTTGGTGTTGCCTATGCAAAAAGAATGAGGAGATGGTAAATCACCTTTTCATCCATTGTGCGTACACTAGTGATCCTTAGAACTTGGTTCTCAACTTATTCAAAGTTTTGTGGGCTTTGCCTAGCAATATCCGAGAGTTGCTACATTGTTGGAAGACTCAAGGCCATTGGAGACTTGAAGCAAGCAGTCATGCATAGCGAAGACATTGTAAAGAGGCTATCTGTAAAGTTATTCTTGCGTTCTTGAGAGAGAGAAACCGGCGCCTCTTTGAGAACTGCAAGTCCAATGTGCTCTATTTAAAGTCCTCTTTTTTGAGATCTCTCTTAGATCGGGTTGTAGTTTGTTACTAATTTCTGATTTTTGAATCTCTTAGATTAATATTAGATTTCAGATGCCTTTTGGTTGTTTGTCTCTCCTGTGTACTTTTTGTGTATGGGGGTTGTCTTTTTTTTCTTCTTTTTATTTATTTTTATTTTTTATATTTTTTACATATAAATTTTATTCATAAAAAAGTAATGGAGTATTTACTTGGGAAGCGTCATTGCGTCAATATAATTTGCTCATATTTCAGTATGAAGCCTTAGCACTTACCCTAGGTTTGCATGGCAAAAGTCTGAACTTTGTAGCTTTATTGCTAAATTTTACATATTCGTATGTGGCAGTACAAGGAATGTCTAGTTTGAATTCTTATCTTCTATGTTTTATTTTTTATCTTTATACATTGAGCTATTGCAGTATAACTAACTTGTATCTTTCTCTCCTTGTTAGATACGGTTGGAAAGCAAGGGTGGAAGGAACTCATCAATTGTGTTCTGCACAAATGGGATTCTATTGAGGGTGTTAATTTCTTGTGGTGGTGGTAGGTCAAAGAGAGAAGCTGGAATGAAACCTGCAAAACAAGATTTTCCTGACATAACTCACATTATTGTGGTAGGTTTTATTGTTTAACTAGTATATTCTCTTAATTTCTTCCCCTATACTAGGGTAAGATCACTTTTTGCTATATAGATATTATGACTGATGTTCTTACTTTCATTCATTAACCAAAAGTTCTTTTCGAATAGTGGGATAAACAGTTAATGTGAGTAAAAAATGTGGGAATGATCAAGTGAAGTCACTGGTCTCCTTTGCATTCATTTGTGAAAGGTTCTTATCTAGCTAGGTCTACTAGCTTGGAGTTGTGTCATAGTCTATTAGTATCGTGGCCATGGCCATGTTTATCATAAAGCAGATTCATAATTTAACTTTATATTTTTCCTGGACTTCTAATGGACCACACCTGAGCCCAGCATTAGTCTATCATTGTGTCGATCAGAGCTAGATATATAAGCAGAAATTATTTATAGCATTTTTTCCTCCGATCTTTATATTTTTATTTAGGTAAATATAAGAAGCAGCTTTAACTTGATGTGTGAAAATACCATAATATTGATGAATCAGAAGCGATGGACTTGAATGCTGAAGAAGGAAGAGTAACATTTTCTATCATTAACTGTAACCAGGATGGCATGCTGAAAAAGAGAATTTTCTTTCAGAAAGAAATTTGGGTTAGCTTTAATCAGTTTTAATATCTGGGACAGTGGGTGGCACAAGTGCAAATAAGACCAATGAGATGAAAGACTCTTCTGATAAATCGTAAGTAATGAAAAGAAGGGTGAAGGATTTATAGGGGTTGATTAAGGGGATAACAACTTGGGCGAAGGTGTTTCTTCTTACCTTTTGTGTACAATGGTGACAAGAGTGAGGGTGCATAAGATTAGTAATATAAGAACAAATCCTTGTTCTCCATATTATGTTAGTGAATTGTGGCATTGGAATGGTTCAGATTTTTGTATGATGAAAGTCACAGACAGCTTTTTTTATTTTGTGCTGCTTTCCTTTGAGAGAAGAAGACACTGAGGTTGCAAAATATTGGCCCTTAGCTTCCTTCAGAAAAAAATCTGGCTATTGGCATTTTTTTTCCTTTTTGTGAAATATACACGTGGCAAAAATTAGAAATATTTAGAATCATCTTCATAGCTTTGTCTTTACTAGAATTATGGAATGTTTCTGCAGTACATGATTGGCATCTGCAAATCATTTGCAGTATGCACGTTTTGGATGGTGTTTGCAGGACTTCTTTTGAGAGTTGAAGGGGAAAAAAAGATTTGAGATATATGTGAATCATCTGTAGTATGCACCATGCACATTTCAAATGGTGTCTGGCAACTGTCTACTGTGGGTAGTTGCCCAATATTGTAAAATAAAAGAAAAACTTGTATATGTGAACCATCTGAAGTGTGCACTATGCATGCGTCAGTTGTGTTTCAAACTGTTGGTTGTGGCACTGAGTTGCCTTAAATGGTAAAAGAGATTTTCGGATGTGTTCAAGTATAATATTTGCTCAAAAACTTTCACTACCTTTATTGTTACAATCATGATTTGAACTGGGTATTCTCTTTGTGTGGGGCACCCATACTTTGCTTTAACATGTTGGAATTTTAGCGAGCCTCACAAATATCTTACGTAAAGGAAACTATGTAATGACTAGAACATTTATTGTTATTGGTTATTGTGGCTTAAAAGCCGAGTGTTGGCTGGCAAGTCTGGGTTTAGCTGCCATCCTAGTGATTGACATACAAGGTGAATGATTTATTCTATCCTACACTTTTTAGTGCTAATGATCATATGCTATATTAACGCATTATTTCATGCCTTTGTTTGGTAATTAAACCTCTCTCTCTCTTTTGGTGGTATTCGTAAGTGTGTAGACTGGGTTCTCATGCCATGATAGGGTAGGTTTAAAGTTTCATGAACCCAAAAAAGAGGGGACACTAGAGCCCACAACTCTCACCATTCTACTTGAAATACTTAGGACATCCTCTGGGAAAACAAAAGCTATTTGGTATGGGGTCGCCAAGAGAATAGAGAAAAGATTGGTTAGTTGGAAAAAGAGTTATTTGTCTCAGGGAGATCATCTTACTCTCATCAAGAGTACATTACCCAATATACTTGCATATTTTTTGTCCCTTTTTCTTTTGCCAGCTGGTATCGCTAGGAGATTAGAATGTCTTCAAAGAGATTTTCTTTGGGATGTGAGCCTAAGTTTCATTTGGTGAACATGAATACTATCTGCTCCTCAGTTCCTAGAGGAGGCTTGGAAGTTAAAAATCTTATGTTGTTCAATAAAGCCTTACTTTGTAAGTGGATTTGCCTATATGTGCAAGAGGAGACTCCTCTTTGGAGAAAGGTGATTGATGGGAAATATGGGGTCCAAAGAGGTGGTTGGTGCTTAGAGGAAGCTCAAGGGCCCTACAGTGTGTCTTTGGAGGAATATCAGAAATGACTGGGGGAGTTTCTCCAACTTTGTCTCCTTCATGGTTGGGGATGGGTTCGCTTTTGACATGATGTTTGCTGCAGAGAAGCTGCTTTTAAGACTATATTCCCAGACCTTTATTTGATAGCTCACAACAAAGAGGCCATGATGTTGGACTATTTGGATTCTTTCGGCATTTCTTTCCATTGGAATCCGAGATTTGCATGGGCAGTTTAGGATTGGGAGCTGGAATCTTTAGATTCTTTCCTCAATCTGTTATATTTATCTCAGGGAAGTGGATAGAATTGTGGACTCCAGCTAGTAGTCACGACTTTGAAGTGAAGAGCTATTGTAGAATTTTAGAAGCTGGAGACCCTTGTCCTTTACCCAAGAAAAGCATTTTGAAGACCAAGGCTCCGCCCTGTATAGCTTTCTTTATATGGACAGCAGCATTGGGTAGAAGCCTCATGATTGACAATCTTAAAAGGCGTGGTTTTGCACTGGTTAATTGGTGTTGCCTTTGCAAAAAGAATGAGGAGACATTGAATCATCTCCTCATCCATTATGAATACCCAAGTGATCTTTGGTACATGGTTCTCAATTTATTCGGAGTTTCTAGACAATGTTTAGTAACATCCTAGAGCTGCTACATTATTGGAAGAATCAAGGGTGTAGATATTCCAAAGAGGCAATCTGGAAAGTTATTGTTTTGTTCTTGCTGTGAACATTTAGAGATAAATGAATCGTCGCCCCTTTGAGGATTGCGTGACTCTTGTGCTTTCTTTGAAATCAAATTTTTGCCTAAAGCCGTCTTCGATTGGGTTGTGGTCTATGTTTCTGGAAAGTTATCCAACCATATGTGCGGTCTGCTCATCATTGATTTGCTACCATTGGCTTACATGCGGTGGCTATATTACTTGTGTAGTCAGCTGCCTTGAATGTAAAAAAGAAATTAAATGGAAAATATCAATATTATGCTTTTGAATATTTGGATGCCTTAATTGTGAAAAGTTTACAGTTTAACGAGAGTTATGTTAAACTGAAAACATGAGAATAGATAACTTACAGAACCTGTAAAGTTATGTGAAGGATAATGGTCAGTATTGGAAACAAAAGTCTAGTGCTTTTTATATATATGGTTTTTTCTTGATCTGTGGATTATATTGTTAAGAAAACATTTATGCGATAACATATGCATGGTACGTCTGCAAATGTGGTTACATCCAAAAATCTATTTTCCATGAGTTAATTGTTGAATCAAAACGTAGCCAAGTTGCGGAAGGATTTAAGCCAAAAAAAATCCCAAAAAAAAAAAAAAAAACTTTCTAGTTGTAGCTCATTTGTTCTATATTTTTGGATGGTCATGGAGAAACGAACTTAATCTAGTGGCTTTTGGATGGTCATGTGGGCTCGTCCGTACATATCTGTTATTTATTAAATTTTAAAATACAAGATTTCTCCATACTGATGCATAACTCTTCTAATATATCTGAACTTAAATAGTTAATGTAACATTATCAATGTCCTTGATTTTACTTTCCAGGATGAAATTCATGAAAGGGATCGCTACTCTGATTTCATGTTGGCAATTCTCAGGTACTTCATAAGTAAGAGAAACTTGCTTCAAGTAAACATGTTTTTGTGGTTTGTAATAAGAGTATGGGTATGGTTGGAATGTTTTAAAATGCATTTCTTTTTGGTAATTGAACTTTTAAAATGTCAGAAGAGCTACCACTAGAAATGTGGCATTAAGACATTATTATTTGATACCGAATCAGTCATTCATCTACTCAGCATTTCTGTGTGTTTGCCCCATCGCACTTGAACCCATGATCTCACCCATCCAGCTCCCCCATCCTTATTATGGTTTGGAAGTGCCCTTGGGTAGAAGCATTGATGCGTGTTTGTGCTCTTTTTTTTTTTTTTTTTTTTTTTTCATGCTAGAAAGTTTACGTCTTTTTGAACTGCCTATAGAACAGACAAAAGATTACAGTTGGTAGGCATAGTTGCTAGTTAGCTTTCAATTATTAATCAATTCGGATATTTCTTTTGGCTTTCATGAATTTCACTGGTGTCTTTTTTTTCTTATTTGCAGAGACATGCTTCATTCATTTCCTCATCTGCGATTGGTTAGTTCTAATCCTTTTCTTTTTTATATTATTATTATTATATTGGACGTTTTCTTATTCTGGATCTCTGGTTACTGATAAGTGGGCTTTTCTTATGTTTTGAAAACCAACAGATACTTATGAGTGCTACTATTGATGCTGAACGATTTTCACAATATTTTGGTGGCTGCCCAATCATCCGTGTCCCTGGGTTCACTTATCCTGTAAAACCTCTGTGAGATTATTAGTTTTCAATTATCGTTGTTGATTTTTGTTTTAATATCCTAGCAATTTACCCCCCTCTTTTGCAGGTTGAAACTTATTATTTGGAGGACGTACTTTCTATCCTGAAATCGAAGGAACATAATCATCTCAATAATACTATATCCAGTCTTCCTACTGAGGACACTGAGTTAACAGAGGAAGATAAGCTTGCTTTAGATGAAGCTATTTATCTGGCTTGGACCAATGATGAGTTTGATCCACTCCTGGAATTAGTTTCTTCTGAGGGAACCCAAAAAGTGTTCAATTACCAGCATTCATTGACTTGGGTTACACCATTGATGGTATTTGCTGGAAAGGGTAGAGTGGCTGATGTTTGCATGCTCTTATCTTTTGGGGCAGAATGCCATTTACAGGCCAAGGATGGATCTACTGCGCTGGAGTGGGCTGAACGGGAAAATCAACTAGAAGCTGCTGAAATAATTAAAAAACACTTGGGAAGTACCATTTCCAACTCCAGTGAAGAACAACAATTGCTTGATAAGTATCTAGGAACAGTCGATCCTGAACATATTGATGTTGGTCTTATAGTGCAGTTAATTAAGAAAATATGTATTGATTCACAAGATGGAGCTATACTTGTTTTCCTGCCAGGATGGGAGGCTATAAATAAAACCCGGGAAAAATTAATCGCATCGCCCTTTTTCACAAATACTTCCAAGTATCTGATAATGTGTCTTCATTCTATGATTCCATCTGTGGAACAAAAGAAGGTTTTTAATAGTCCACCTCCTGGTTGCCGCAAAATTGTTCTTGCAACCAATATTGCTGAAACTGCCATTACCATTGATGATGTTGTGTACGTTATTGACAGCGGTCGTATGAAGGAAAAAAGTTATGATCCTTATAATAATGTATCAACTCTTCAATCTTCTTGGGTCTCAAAAGCAAGTGCCAAGCAAAGAGAAGGACGTGCTGGCCGCTGTCAGCCTGGAATATGTTATCATCTCTTTTCAAAATTCCGGGCGGCTTCTTTGCCAGAATTTCAACTTCCTGAAATTAAGAGAATTCCAATCGAGGAGCTATGTCTACAGGTACTTTACTCTCCTAATGACATTGTTTCTGAGCCAGAGCTGACAGGGTTTATGGGTCCTAAGACCTTTATTGGAATGGTGATCCAGATCGTGTAAACCCATTTGTGATGCATTTCCTATCTTTATTGCCAAATCAGTGTGCAGAAGCAATTTTTGGCTGAAAATCAATTCTGGAAAAATTCATTTTTGATGTGCTCCCTTACTGTTTTGTTGATTCGTGTTTCACATTTATTGAATAATTATTTTAATATATATTCACATGACGATAGCATGCTAGGAATTTTGATTAAAGAGATGAATAATTCGTCTTGTGCTTATGAGTTCACTTTCTCTCTCTCTCTTCCTTGGAAAATGCTTATTTCTGTTCTGGAATAAAAGAAATGCCTTTTCCTCCACTTTTTCAAATAATGAACTTTGGGAATTGAAACAGTATTGTTCTGAATAACAGTATTATTTGTGGTGATTCATTTTTTAAATTTTGTTTCTCATTTACAGGTAAAATTGCTTGATCCAAATTGCAAGATAGAAGATTTCTTGCAGAAGACATTAGATCCTCCAGTTTTCGAGGCCATACGAAATGCAGTTTTAGTTCTTCAAGATATCGGGGCTTTGTCAGTTGATGAAAAGCTGACTGAACTTGGGGAAAAGCTAGGTTCTCTACCTGTTCATCCATTGACAAGCAAGATGCTTTTCTTCGCTATATTAATGAATTGCCTTGACCCAGCCTTGACTCTGGCATGTGCCTCTGATTCTAAAGATCCATTTACACTTCCCATGTTACCACAAGATAAGATGAGAGCTGAAGCTGCTAAATCTGAACTTGCCTCATTGTATGGTGGGCACAGTGATCAGCTAGCCATAGTAGCAGCATACGAGTGCTGGATGAATGCTAGGCAAATGGGTCAAGAGGCACGGTTCTGTTCAGAGTATTTTGTCAACAAAGGCACTATGCATATGTTGCATGGCATGCGTAAGCAGCTCCAAAATGAACTAGTTCGGAATGGGTTTATTCCTGGTGATATTTCCAGTTGTAGCTTGAATGCACGGGACCCTGGTGTACTCCATTCAGTCCTTGTGGCTGGTTTGTATCCTATGGTGGGGAGATTGCGTCCACCTCATAAAAATGGAAAACGGCTCATAGAGACTGCTGGTGGTGATAAAGTTCGTTTGCACTCTTTTTCCATTAATAGTAGATTGTCAACAAGAAAAAGTAAGGATTGCCCTTTGATTGTATATGATGAGATAACCCGCGGGGAAGCAGGTATGATAATAAGGAGCTGTACTGTGACTGGGCCGCTTCCATTATTATTGCTTGCAACCGAGATTGCTGTTGCTCCAGCAAAAGAGGATGACAATGATGATGAAGACGATGACGATGACAGTAGTGATGATGGTGCTGATGAAGATGAAAGTGATGAAGATGCTATGGAGATCGACAATCATTCAGGTGGACAGCGTGAAGGGAAGATTATGTCGGCTCCTGAAAATTCAGTTAAAGTCATTGTGGATCGGTGGCTTTTCTTTGGGTCAACAGCACTTGATGTTGCTCAAATTTACTGCTTGAGAGAGCGATTAGCTGCAGCAATCTTATTCAAAGTAAGTGCTTGCATTGTTCTCACTTATGGGTGTTAGTGAAGTATGCGACACGCTTTTTGACTAATGCACGGTGAGAGTTTCAACTCGCCTAATCGTGAATCACTTGGTCTTACTGTTTTTTTTTTATATTTTGTAGGTAACACATCCAAAGACCATGCTTCCTCCTGTTTTAGGGGCCTCTATGCATGCTATGACCCGCATTCTATCATTAGATGGGCTGTCTGGAATTTCAGTGCCATTAGAGGCAGTGGACAGATTGACTTCAATGGTAAATGCTACTGAGATTGACAAGTCTGCCCCAGGGAGGAGTAAAGGGTTGGTACAGAATTCAAATGGGTTCCTTAGATCACTTATGAACCCTCGCACACACCAGCAATCCCCTTCCCGTCATCACAATACTAGATTACCTGCACCAATGGGAACAACCTATTTGGGCAATCCTTCGAGTCACAAAGTTCGGCCGCCACTTAATTCAGCCGGCATGAACCAGTATCAGAGACCTGCATCACGGGGTCCCGGTCCTGGACCCAGTCCCAGTGTAGATGGTAACAGTTTTGGAATGCTTGGACAACATGGTCCAAGGGGAGACTCTCTTAAGCGGCAGCGGGGGAATGGGTCTAGATAATGAAACCTAATTAATTGTATGTTGTGGACAAGACGATGAATGGAGGGACTCTCATATGCTTCTATAAAATAGAAAAAATTAAAAAATTAAAAAATAATTGTTTCTTTTAAGGGTAGTACAATTGGTTTAGGATTCTCATAAAGTGGCGATCACCGGTTCAATTCTTTCCCTTCCCTCTTTCCCTTAAGGCTAAACTCACTTGTGACGAAATCCCCCAAAAAAAAAAAAAAAAATGATAAGAGATAAGTAGGTGTATTGGATGTTTTGTTCAACTTTTTTTTAGTAAATTTTTGCTTTTGCTTTAACACCACTTTGGATTGAATTGCTTGCACCCATTTTGGGTTGAATTGCTTGCCCTGGGTTTTCATTATCAAGGAAATGAGGAGTCTTTTTATTATTATAAATTCTCTTTCTTTACTTTTAGGTTAAGTTATATTTTACAGTTTTACTCGTTTCAATATGGAGAGTATGTTTCAATAGCATTTCTCAAACAAAAAAATTGGTGAAGAGATGGGAAGTGTATTCCCCCTCCTCCACTAGGTTGTAATTGTTTGCATATTAAGGATAACATATTCTCCATCAAGCATTTAAATTTTACAAAACAATAAAAAAGATCAGACTTGGGTCTCAGAGGAAAACATGTTACCAAACAAAGTCTTATAGAAAACGTTTTTCCTTTTTTTTTTTTTTTTTTTTTTTTTGACGTACTTTCTCTATTTCTTTTGTGGGTATAAATTCTGAGAACAACTTTTTGCCACGAGGAGCTCTTTACATAGTCTTACTGATCAACTCTCAACCATATAACAAGAATAAAATAAGAATAACACTGCTTGACTTCTCATTAATGACTTTTTATATTAACCACTAAAAACAAATTAAAAAAGAAAAAAAATTCTCAAAACACGCTAAGAGCATTTTGGAAATTGTGTTAGAGAACTTAAAAAGTACTTTTAGTACCTAAGAGTTGTATCAAACAAAAAATTGACATGTTTGGTACAAAAATTCAGAAGCGTTTATTTTACTTTTTTATTCTAAAAATGACCAAAATACATTTTTTAGAAAAATTTTAAAAATGAAGCTTTTTCTAAAATTATAAAAAAAATAAAAAAAGATAAAAACTCTTTTTTACTTTAAAAATTCTATTACTCTTTCCTAATAGCATGTTTGAGATTGCGTTATACTTCTTTGACTTTTTCATTTTAAAAATAGTTAAAACACACTTTTGAGAAAAATTTAAATTTTTTTTTTTTTTTTTTTTTTTTTTTTTTTACTTCAAAAACTTTATTTTTCGATTTAATTCCAAACATCTCTAAGTGGGTGTAAAATGGTAATGAGGATAATATTACTAGTAAAATAAAATAAGAGTTAAATACTTAATACCCCTAGACTTCGTGTGGTAAAAATTAAATCCTGAAGAGGAACAAATAAAAAGATAAAAGGAGTATTAAGTATTTAATCTATAAAATAATTCTTTTAGGATAAAAGAAAGAGAAATATTAAAATTTAATAAAAATTCTATATTTTATCAATAAAAATTCACATGGCAAGACGTACGTGGCATCTCGCTGCCCGAACTTTTATAGTTTAGCAGATTCTAGCCTATCCCCAAATATAAGGAGAGGGACCAAAACAACTTATTCGGCTAACAAATGCGCCCGAAGACCATGGAAAACCCCGACAACACGAAGTCGGTCGGCTAAACTTTTTCCTATTTAAATTTCGATCTTATTTTCACGTTTCCGCATCTTTCGTTATTACTGGTCAGTCAACGGTTTTCCATTAATATGGTGCGCCGATAATCTTCAGCAGTAAGGCTCTTGTTTTTCAGTGCCTCTTCTGTTTTTTCAAAGCTCTCTTTCTCTCTAAACCCATATTACTACAATTGAATTCACTTTCGCTGCATCCGAAGCTTCCTTGGGTCAACTGTGAGGACTTCATATAGCCTCTTTCGCACAACTTCGTTGCAGATTCCTGTGTCTCATCCAGCTTTTTCATTTGCGTCGACGCTTAAGTAAAAAAAAAAAAAAAAATCTTTGATTTTTTTTGAGCCTTGAAGTTTTTTAAGTTTCCGTATGATTCTTTCTTGCTTGTTAACGATCAATTGATTTGGTTGGGCAGATGATGGCTAACGAATGTTCAAATCATACTGTCTTTGGTTCTGGAATGCCAATTGCTTGACGCTGTATGAAAATTCGTCGATTTTGTTGTTTTTAGCTTTGTTTCAGCATTTTGAAGTGTTTTCCTGACTTGGGTCATCTTAGTTTGTGGTTCTTTTGTTTGAATTTATGCCTCCTTTAGTCTATCATGCTTCTTGATGGCGTCGAAGCCTTATTAGCCCCAAGTAGGATCCAGTAGATCCCAAGTCATGGAAAATGGGAATGAGTTGTCATCTTCCTTGAGTTGGGATGACAATTCGTGGATTTTGCTGTTTTAAGCATTGTTTCAGCATTTTGAAGTGTTTTCCTGATTTGGGTCATCTTAGTTTCTGGTTCTTTTGTAGAATTTATGCCTCCTTTAATGTATCATGCTTCTTGATGGCGCCAAAACCTTATTAGCCTTTAGCCCCAAGTAGGACTCAGTAGATTCCAAGTCATGGATAATGGGAATGAGTTGTCATCTTCCTTGAGTTTTGCTTCGTCGTCTTATCTATCAAATGGGTCTAGTTGTCAAGATGTATCTGCGGCCACCAGCTCCGAGAGTCTAAGCAAGCTCAGCACCAATCTGGAAAAGTTATTAGATGATGCCGAATATAACTATAGCGATGCGGCGATTGTTGTTGAGGGCATCCCGGTGGGTGTCCATCGGTGTATATTGGCTGCACGGAGCCTGTTTTTTCACGAGCTTTTTAAGAAGGGAAATGATTGTTCGGTGAAGGAAGGCCGGCCAACGTATCTCATGACTGAATTGGTGCCTTGTGGTGGAGTTGGATATGAAGCATTCAAAGTTATCTTGAGTTATTTGTATTCTGGGAAGCTTAAGCCATCACCACCGGAAGTATCAATTTGTGTTGATGATGCTTGCGCACATGATGCATGCCGCCCTGCTATTAATTATGCTGTGGAATTGATGTATGCTTCTGCAAACTTTCAGATGAAAGAGCTTGTTCTGGTTGTTCAGGTGAGTCATATTTCCATTTGTGATTCAAACTGTCTCAATCTCTGTCAGGATGTTATGCTGATCATTATATTCTTTTCTGAAGTATATGAGCAGGGCTTGTTGTTTTAGTAAAAATGGCTTGAATTGGATATCAATGAAACAACTTTTGGAGCATCGTTCATCGTATTCAAGTCAAATGATATAACTTCGGGTTCCATAACATGTGAGTCACCACCAAAGTCACTAATATGAGAAGTATTGATTTCATTTCATGAAACCCAAAATGACCCTTCTGTTATGAAGTGAAAAGAAAACGAATAGAGAGACGTTGAGTGCCTATGAAGAACAAAATAGGACTATGTCAAATAAAAGACCGTTTGTATTTGGGGGGGGGGGGGGGGGGGGGGGGGGGAGAGAGAGAGAGAGAGAGAGATAGTGAGTGATATTTTTAAGAAAATTTCTTCGTTTTATTTTTGATCAAATATTTTTATTTCTAACATAAACAGCTTGGCTCACTAACTAATAAGGTAATGATGTGCGATTTTCCATGTCATGAATTTTAGTGGTAACATTTGTTTTATTTAAACATACACAAGCTTAGTCACGCTGCATCATATAGATTTTGAACATTATTGGCGTTGTGGTGGAGAGTGCCATGTGAATGATGAGCTACAAAACCAGATTTTTTTTAGTTTAGAAGTTAGGAGATTATTTTGCCTACCAATCAGTTCTCTTTCAGATTTTTTAATTAGCACATGACTTACCTGTCTCCTGTATAGGTTCTTGACATTCATGAAACCAAGTTCAACTCTGTTGATATTTTATTTCAAAAAAGATAAGTTGAAGGGCACCAAACTCCCCGCTTCAAATGCTATTATGCTACTGGTCAAAGAAGGCAAACGTTTGCGTTCTCTTACAAGTTTTATACTTACTTTCAGTCATGTCTACTTTCCCATGATAGATCACCATTCTAGAAAATTATCTAATTTTGGAAAACTCGTTTATCATTTTTGTTTACCTTCTATTCTGCTTTGTTTGAATGCATAATGCATGTACTTGTTGAAGTTTCTCTTGAGCTGTATGTTTAAGTTCTGTATTGCGATAGTTTAATTACAAAGCAGCATGTAAAACGTGTTTGATTGAAATTTATGACCTTCAAACAATTTTCCTCTCAGGATTTGTCCACGTTTTTGTGCTCTGGCTTAGACAGTTGTGACTGTTTAACGTGTCAATTAATTGTAGTTTTCAATAAGATAGATGTGTATCATAAGGGCATTACCTGTAAGCTGATATATTTCATTCATGAATGTTTGATGCCACTAGTTGGGCTTCTTTATTTTTCTTCTGATTTAACAATATTAGTAGTTAACCGGTTCATTTATGGAGGAGAAAATGATCTCTTTTATGCATACCTTATAGTTTTACCAACGTTGTTCCAGTTCCTAGGAACTTGCACAGATTCATCTGACTCAGTATTCCATGTATGCAATGCAGCGTCGTCTCCTCAACTTTGTTGACAAGGCTTTGGTGGAAGATGTAATTCCAATTCTTGTGGCTGCCTTCCACTGCCAACTGAACCAGCTTCTCTCTCAGTGCATCCAGAGAGTAGCAAGATCAGATCTTGATAGTGTATCTCTTGAAAAAGAGCTCCCTGATAAAGTTTCAAGTGAAATCAAATCACTACGTCGCAAACTTCAGCCAGAGGCCAATCCTAGAGTTGAGCAAGTGGATCCCGTACATGAAAAGCATATTAAGAGAATCCACAGGGCTTTGGACTCTGATGATGTTGAATTGGTGAAGTTGCTACTTAAAGAATCTTGTATCACTTTAGATGATGCTTATGCACTCCACTATGCTACTGCATATTCTGATCCTAAAGTTGTAAAGGAGGTTCTCAACCTAGACAAGGCTAATCTCAACCATAAAAATTTCCGAGGACATAGTGTGCTTCATGTCGGTGCAAGGCGTAAGGAGCCATCAATTCTAGTGGCATTGCTGAGCAAGGGAGCCTGTGCATCAGAAACTACTTCGGATGGACAAACTGCTGTTGCAATCTGTCGGAGGTTAACTAGGCCAAAGGATTACAATGAGAACACAAAGCAGGGGCAAGAATCTAACAAAGACCGGATATGCATCGACGTTCTCGAGAGAGAAATGCGAAGAAATTCAATGTCCGAGAATTTGGCAATCTCATCGCATGTGATACCTGATGATTTGCACATGAGGCTTGACTACCTGGAGAGTAGAGGTAATAATTCACTAATTCTTTCATTTTCTACTTGCTACTAATGAGATAAATTGATCAACATTTTTTTGAAGGACAATGCAATATGCTAGTTCCTTTCCTCTTTTAGAAAATCTTACAATGGATACTTTCCCTGCTAAGTGGCTGTTTCTCTTCTTAAGCTCTTTGTACGAAAATCTGTGATTAGCTTGCATATGAAAACCTTTTGATGCTAAATACTGATATCGAGATCATTTTTTGACTTAATTAATTGTTCACGATGTATATAAGTTACTAAATCTAGTTGTTCTTATATATATATATATATATATATATATATATATATATATATATATATATATATATGTAATCATTCTTTTATTGATTACGGGTTAATGAAAAGCCTCCTCTTTAGGGAGGTTTAACCTCTGAAAACAAGAGAGTGCCAGTTGGTTCACAAACAAAATCTAAGGCAGACCAAGAAGGTCCAGAGACTTGCTAAAATTTTATAAAATTTACTTGTTGAAAAAGAAAAAGAAAAAGAAAAAAAAGCGCCCAGCTGGTTCACAGACAAAATATAATGTAGGTCAAGAACTTCCAGAGACTTGCTAAAATTAATACAATTTACTTGGTTGAAAAAAAAAAAAAAAAAAAAGTGATGAGCCTTTGCTTTTGATATAAGTCGATCTCTCCAGGATCTTATATGGATTCTGATTAGACCACTTCAAGGGCCTGTATGTGTAAGTTGGTGTCATATTAACTATGATTGATTTTTACAGATCTTAATATGTATCACTTTATTGTTAAGGTATAAACATTATAGGGAAAAGTCCATATATCCATTTCAAACTATCATCCAATTGTCAATGTTTTCTCCAAATTAAAGATTGCATCAATGTCCCTCCTCCCTCCCAAAACTACCAAAAATTGTCAATGTCCCCCAATGAAAAAAATACCCTTAATAAAATTTATGGTCATTTTTGTCCCCTTGCTGGCCTT
Organism: Corylus avellana; assembly: GCF_965113065.1. Lineage (NCBI taxonomy): Eukaryota > Viridiplantae > Streptophyta > Magnoliopsida > Fagales > Betulaceae > Corylus > Corylus avellana. Next base: position 17,562,688 of record NC_142494.1, read on the forward strand.
GAAGGGCAACATTAACAATTTTTGATAGTTTGGGAGGGATATTGACTTAATCTTTAGTTTGGAGAGAACATTGACATTGTGTGGTAGTGGGTATGTGGATTTTTCCCACACATTATATTAATATAAATAGTTTATAACTTAAAGCACATTAGTTAAAATCAATAAAATACTGTGTTTGCTTTGATGTGTCAGTGTTTGTATAGAAAGTTAACTGTGGCTGGATAACAATCATGCCAAGAAATGCAAATTATAGAATGTACATTTTGATCTCTGTGGTATGGTTTGTCATTCTGAGAGATATGTAAATGATCAATTCATCATATTTCATAAATTTTTTTTTATTGCATTGGATTGCCATTGGAATATTGAGTAGTAACATTGGATTTTCTGGTGCTTTTTACGAAAGCCATTAATCTTAAGCAATACTGAGTTTGTGCTACTCATGAGATGGACCTCTCTGATTTCTCCTAAAATATAGCTGGTACAGTCTTTACCGAGAATTTACTTCAACAATAACATTGAAGAAAGTTGTTCTTTGAATGAGTTGCATTTCAAGTAACTGGTGCATTTTAAGTTAGCATAACTCTTTCCTTGAAACATACAGATAGCTTGTCAAGTATCTCCATGCTGTTTCATTCAGAGTACAGTGCACACATATTATCTGGGCATATGATTTTCTTTTTGTTTTTGGTTTAGTAAAAATTAGAAATGTTTTGAGTAATACTTAGCAACATTAATTGTTATCAACATATGGATATATTGAGTTAACTAATATTTGACGCCCATGCAAGTAGAAACATCTGAATATGCACTAATAGTTGCAATTTTTTGTTACTCAGGCCGTTTCCATTCTCTTTCATAATATTTACCAGAATAAGTAATTTTGAATCTTTGTTTCTATCTTATAAACGAGTTCCAAACGGTTGCTTTACATTTTGCAGTGGCATTTGCACAAATGTTATTTCCTCTTGAAGCAAGGGTAGCTATGCAGGTTGCAGACGCAGATTCAACCTCAGTGTACACAGGTCTTATAGCATCAAAAGGCTCAAGTGGTAACTTAAGGGAGGTTGATTTGAATGAAACGCCCTCTGTACAAACCAAAAGACTCCACTTAAGGCTGCATGCCCTGATTAAAACAGGTATTATCAACCTTAAAGTGTGCTTTTTATGATTCCATGGAACATGTTTCCGCATGATTACTGAGTAAACAGTATTAAACAATGAAGTCTAGGACGTTTACAATCATGGCTTGCGGCTGAAGTTGCTGCTTTGGGTTTACAGTTCTAGACATGTTGCGGTTTAACAACTTTTGCGGTACTTGTCTAGGAAATATAGGATCTAGCATTCTAGCTGTCAAGCTAAAAGGGTGAAAGTTAATATTAATGGACTCAAAAATCTTGAAAAACCTAACCAGTTAAGAGTTTTAAAACAATTGAATGCAACATGTACTAGTTCCCATGTTTTTATCTCATACTCATTCTCTTTGAGCAATTATTGAGTTTTATGTGATGGCAGTGGAGATGGGTCGGCGCTACTTTCCCCATTGCTCTCAAGTGCTTGACAAGTTCTTGGAGGACGATATGCCTGATGCTTTCTTCCTCGAAGAAGGCACTCCCGATGAGCAGAAAATCAAGAAGATGCGCTTCATGGAACTTAAAGATGAGGTGCAGAAGGCATTTTCCAAGGACATGGCTGAGAAAAATCTGCTAGGTTTGTCACCCTCCTCATCCTCCTCATCTTCCCCGAAGAAGGTTGCAAATTACAAGGTCAGGAGAAAGTAGTGAAGAAGTTCATCTTAACTGTATTTTTCAAGGAAGCCATGAAAGTTTAATTTTTGCCTTTCTTTTTTGATGTGTATTTTTCCTCATATGTGTTCTTAAGGAGCCTAAATCCTTGCTCCTGTGTAATAGTATAATGATAGCAAACCTACAATACAATCTCTCGAGTTACTTGGCCTATGAAATTGTATTAAAAATATAAATGTTGAGAGACAAATGGCTCTAACTATTTTCTCTACTCCATCTTACCTTGAAAAAGTGGGGCACCTTGCATTCTTGAACTGATCTCAATGCCCTAATGAGCACAAGGACTATGTATTTCTCCTTGCTTTAGTTCATATCGAGTTTTGCAGGATCAACCTTGAGGGTTATTCGGTCACCCCTTAAAGCCTTCATGGGGTTGTTGGCCATCCCCTCAATCATCAACAAGTGGTAGGTCATCCTCTTTGAGAGGGTAGTTGATCACCCCTCAACCTATCCTTTGTATTTTGATTTTTATATTTTATTTTATTTTATTTGCAAAATCAAGACAATTTGGCATTTCTATGTCTAAGACATCCGCATGTAAGTCGCATATGCCTTTTTTGTCCATTTTAACGCCAACATCTAACAGATTACAACAAAATTATAGTTTGAAGGAGCCAAATGTCACAAAATGGTTGTTTGGGGATGTATTTGCAAATGGTAGTTTAGGGAAGTTGTAGTATTTGATGTCTAATATGCATGTAATGTTTTCATTTTCCCTCTATATCCTCAACTTAAAAATTTAAATTCATATTATACCATTTTTTTTTTTCCTTCTGAAAAACATATTATAAAATGCATTTGAAATGAATTTTTGGACAATTTTTTTTTTTTAACAAAAAAAAAGGTACAACGAATTTATTTTTTCATTTTTGGTGCGTTATCTCCAATTTCGGGTTAAGTTAACACAAAATTAGTTATTGCTTTGATAAAGGACAGAAATTTCCTCCAAACTAGTCTGGAGGAAATATCTTCCAACCCATTTAAAATAGTACCAAGTGTCTATAAACATTTAAATTAGTTATTGTTTTAAATGTTTATAGACACTTTGCACTATTTTAAATGAGTTGTATGATATTTTCTCCAAACAAGTTTGGAAGAAATTTCTACATTCGATAAATTAATAGGGAGTTTTAGGGTGAATTAATTGGCAAATTTACGTAAACATTTCAATCAAATGCAAATATAGTCACAAAATGTAGTTGACTGTTTTATTTATTTTGATTAAGAAATTTAAAGTGATTGGTGTATGTGATGTGACCATACGATTTATTATCTCTCATTTGTTTTCATGGAGCAAAGATATTATAAAAAATGTAAGACAAGGGTGAAAAAAAATAAGGGATTGGAAAAGAAGGTTAGCAATATCGTTCATTAAGAATTTTAATTATATGAATAATATTTCCCTTTTTGAAAATCATTTTCTCCTTGTTCTAGTGTTTGGTGGGAGCGAAAATACTGGTTAACAAAAAATGATTTTTCGAGTTAATAGCAAATTTACCTTTGTAGAGAGAAACTGGCTTATCCCAATTGGATGAATTGTCTTCATCCGACCGAGAAAATTCTATTTTCATACTCAGAATAATGTGTTGTAAATGGGGTCCGAGATGGAGATGGTTATGCATTATGCTCTTTCCGAATGACTTGCATAATAAATTCCTTCAACTGCTTCAAAACTCCTAAATCAAACTGTGTGTTTTCAAAGAAGTCTCCTCCTTACATGAGGGATTCCTACCGGAGGCCATTGCATAAGCTGTTAGAGAAGAATTTCCTAGCATTTGTTTCTAGTTGCGTGCGTAGGGCATACATTTTTTTTTTTTTTTTTTTACCCTTACTTATGTGGGATAAGAGATACTCAAAATGCAGTAAACTGGGATAAGGACTAAATCCTGCTACCAAACAGTTATAATTACAATACCAAAGCAGAATAAGATGATACATGTACCGGATTTAGCTTATCCGTTTACTGGAATAGGAATACCAACCAAGTTGTGCAACCAAACAACAGTCTTCTTCCACCGATAAACACCCACAGAGAGCGTTAAGGCTTAAGCACACCCTGCACGGTTGCCTCCCCCGGCTGCACCCACCGCTACTTCCAGCCTTCGTCGCTAAAGACGCCGTCAGCCACTGACTCAACTCAGCGACACTACTCCAACGTTGCAGCACAGTGCAACCCACCGCGTCAGCCCACGGAAAAATTGCGCCGTCAAGTCAATCTTTACTTCCACAGGTAACCCACTCGCACCGTATGGAAAAACACCCAAAAAGGAACTGCTCTGATACCTGATGATAGGAACCCATGGGTTTCTATTGATTAAAAATCACAAAATACAGAAATTAAAGAGATAATCGCCGCTTCGAGGGGGTCGGGTCTCCTCAACTTACTTTATAGCAATTGATTATATTCCCTATTATAGGGATTTTCCATACGGCATCTGCATCTTATTTCTAGGGCAAAACAACCCTTAATATGGAAACAAAGATCAGAGCCATTTTTTTGGCATTTTCTTGACTGTCGTGGAATCATGGGATTTGGCACTCTTTTATTTTTTTTGTTGGTTGTTGTGGCATTTGGCACGTATTGCATTGAATCAGGAGTTCTAAATGCTTGCATTGGGGGTAGTTGGGCTTCCAATTAATCTATGACTAAATGCTAATCCTTTGTCGGTTGTTTATAGACTTGAGAAATTAAAGATTATTTTCTTTGGTATTGATGGATGAGCGCTTACCAGAAGATAAGAGAAAAAGGAATAAGGAATTTAGATACCATTTAGTTAATTGGGGTGATGTTCATTGACTTATTGAATGAGTTCAGCAATTTGGAGATTGAGTTATCTTAGGTGGGCTTCTCTGAATTAATGGTTATGGTGATATGCCGTTTAAAGAAAGTTTTGGAGGAGGGTTTTTCTGAGTTATTTTCTTATTTTTCTATGTGGTATTTATGGCATATGAAAATGTTCTATCTTGTTATATATCTGATTTTCTTTTCTATTTTGATTAGATAATCTATGTAATGCTTTTTCTAGTAGCTAACTATCATTTTATTTATTCACCAAAGAGGCAAAAGGAGAAAACAAAGAGAGAAAAGAGCATCAGGCAACAGAAAAGAGCATCTCGTTAGGCTTATTGGCCAAAGCGTATGCTGTAATGCTAGTTTCTGAACAAGCAACTATGGAAATCAACTCATACCAAAGCCAGGCGGGGTCTTTGCTTAAGGAATATGTACTAGCAGATCCATTTATCCCATACACTTCTATTATTGGCGGCATTTTGGCTTGCAAAATGGTACACTCATCATCCATTTAAAATGATTGCTTCACATATGTTCCACACAATGTCAACCTTGTCTTTTCTTTGTTATCTGTCTTTTCTTTCATATTTTTCCTATTTAAGCATTCCCTTGTGTTCAGGTCTATGATCTTTCCCAGGTGATCAGTGCTAATTACTTTAAGGGCTATGCCGCCCTTTCAAGAATCCAACGTATTGAGTGGAATAACAGGTGTGAGGTTTCCCCATTGCATCAAAATTCTTTTTTCAATTGATGCAAAGTTTTATGTATCTCTTAACTGTTTATGCAGGGCCTTATCGACTATTCATGCCATTTTTATCACTATTATATCGCTGAACTTTGTGTTCTGGTCAGATCTCTATTCTGACAACCAATTTGATGGCCTTATCACACTTCGATCATCTCTGCTGTCTACATTTGTCTTGGGGGTGAGATGCCTAAAGTTAAAGTTATTATTGCTATGATTGTTACTGTTGTTGTTGTTATTATTATCAAAATGATTATTATGTGTGGGTGTTTTTTTTTTTTTTTTCTCTCTCTTCAGTAAGTATTTTCGGGACAGGCCAATGGTCTTTGGATCCAATGGCATTTCCTTGCCAGTAAACCATGGAGGGTGAGGCCAGTGGTTCAATCCTGTAGGGGTCTGTCAGGATGTTTACTTATTGTTGTAGAGTTTGCATGAAAAGTTTAGAAAGAAAGAGGAGAATCATAGTTCTTACCTAGCCTACCTCACATGTTTTATTATATAGGTTTGAGAAATATTCCAATGACCAAAATACCTATGTACATCAAGCCCTAACTCTTCTAACACTCCTCCTCAAGCTAGAGTATATATCATATAAATCCAGCTTGGAACAAACAAACTCTAACCGGTTACGGTACTAAGATTTTGTGAACATGTTAGCTAATTGGTCTCTCAACTTCACAAAATGGTGTAAATATATCTCCTTTGAGTATCTTGTCTGAAACGACAATCAACCTTTGTACGCTTGGTCCTTTCATGAAAAACTAGGTTATACGCAATATGTAAAACTGCCTGGTTATCATAAAACTAGGAGCTAGAGCTAAGAACCCAATTTTCTAAAGAAAATGTTGTAGCCACTTTAACTCATTAAGTAGTGTGAGCCATTGCCCTGTACTTAGCTTTAACACTATGTTGTGTCACCATTGTATGTCTCTTACTCTTCCAAATTACCGCCTAAGAATGTACAATATCTTGTAGACTATCTATCTGATGGAGAACCTGCCCAATCTGCATTGGTAAAAAATTCTACTCTGAGATGTTCATTCAGTCTATATAGTATCGTAAGACCAAGAGGTCTCTTCAAATACTGGATAATACGAGTAATAGCTTTCCATTGTGAAACCCGAGGAGCTTCCATGAACTGACTAACAACACTAATTGTATATGAGATATCTGGCTTGATGATAGTAAGATAATTCAACTTTCCAACCTAATGACGATACCTACCAGGATCTTGAAATAATTCCCCTTTATCCTCTAGTAATGTTTGATTCAAATCCATTGGAATCTTAATAGGATAAGCACCCAGAACCCGTCTCTTCTAACAAGTCAAGTACATACTTTCTTTGAGATAAATCAATACCTATTCGAAATTTAGCAATTTCAATACCTAGAAAATATTGAAGCTTGCCCAAATCCTTTGTATGAAACCTATGCTGCAAAAACTGTTTCAATCAAGCCATGCCTCTTAAATCATTTCCAGTAATTACGATATTATCTACATACACCACAAGAGG